>NC_132997.1:31217343-31521629 GCF_048564905.1 Vicugna pacos | reverse complement strand
GCACCACTGGGTGCAGCCATAAAGCCACGGCATGTCCAGCACAGAAGGGCCACAGGGAACGACTGCACACGTCTGTGACTCACTCGTTTACACACAACTGCAAACACAGGGTCCACAGAAACGTTTTAAAATGAAAGAACAGAACGCAACAAATCCAAAAACATAATTTAAATGTTCGTGGCCCCTTCATGTCTCATCTGTTAATCACTGCACAACCTCACAGAAAGAAAAAAAGAAAAGGAAAGCTTGAAGTAGAAATTAAAAAAAATAACAGGATGCAGAACAATGGCAAGTAAACAATCTACTTGTTAAAACGGTCTATAAAAGGAAAAAATGCACAAAACTGTCACTATTAAAGCTGTACACAATGTTAACAAATCAAGGAGCAAAAAAAGAAAAGCCAGCCCATTTTTAATAATTACCACGCTCATGAGTGATGACTGAGGAAGGGAGGGTGGTACATTTACAGTAGTCGAAAGAAAAGGAAATGAGGAGAAAGAAAGAAGTTGAGATTTTGTTTTTGTTTTGCTGTTTATAAGGAAATTAAATAGAAAACGTGTTAATCAACTTGGGCAATTACTTCTGTGTATCTTTTACAAAGAATAAACTAACCAGACCGATCTCATGTTGGGAAGTGAACAAACCTCCCATCAGATGGTCACTCTCACCGAGTTATCTCTGACTTGGGACACACACCGTTACTCCAGTCTTATCTGGCTGACAAAAAACAGGAGGCCCTAAAGCAAACCTGCGAGGCCACTGATTCTCTGTGGGAGCTGCCGGGAGCAGTGACCGTGAACAACTGCTGGGACTGCGTCCACGGCCTCGGGAACACTAGGTAATTACTGTCAGGAAAAGGAAACTGATGTCTAATTCCGAGAGAGGGAAGGCAGACTCTGGACAGAGAATTCTTCCATTTTCAGTTACTTCACAGCTGGGCAGCGCCCAGGACTCCTGTGAGACATCAGAGGTGTGCAGACAATGGGACCTGAGATTTGCAGAGGCTCTGGGTTCCCCGAATGGGTCCCCTAGGCCAGGAGTTGTAACGTCAGCACAAGCGTTTGTCAGGAAGAGCTTTGGCTTAATATACATTTTCAGAAAACCTAAATAAACCTGGAATACCACAGGTGGCTTCTCTTGAAGGAAGCCAATCCAATTAAGTAATGGTACGACTGATACTCGATGGCTGAACCTACACATTCAAACGCCAAGCAGAAAATAAAATCACAGGAGCAATCTCTACAGTAGCAGCAAGGTTAAAATACGTATAAATGATCGTCTTTAGAACACAGGAAGAAAAATGCGGCTAATTCTTTGTCCTATTCTGAGAACAAAAATATACAGAGATAATTAGAGTGATTAGTTAACTCTAAAATATTTCAGAAAGCCAAACCGACTACAAATGGCAGAGGGGAGAAAATTTATTTTTTGCAGTAAGATTAGTTTTATAGAAGACCCAATGTTCCAAAAACTAATACACTGATAAGGTGACAACTCCAAACCAGACCAAACGAGCAAAAACAGATAAACACACAGGGCCTTACTGCAACTAAATTAATTAAAAAATCAAACACAGAATAATAAAAACAAATCAAAACCAAAAATATTGAAGATTTTTGTCTTAATAAATATTGAAACGAATGTGCCACAATAGTTACTTCTGCTTTAAATGTGCTGCGTGCTGAACTGCCCAGTTTGTACGTGTATTTCTAGGCAGCAAAGCTCTAAGATGATGTGAGTCGTTACTTTCGTGTGCACGTAAGTTCAGTGATCAGAGTTATTTACACACAAAAATCACTCCTTAATTTATTTCACTAAGGCACTTGGACTTGCAAAGACATGTGGGCATGTGAGACGGAAGGGTCCCTGTGCTAAGGAGAGCTGGCAGGGACACCGGGGTGGAAGGCCTGAAAGCATCACTATCCCAAGGAGACTGAAGCAGCCTGGCAGTTGCTCACGGGGCCCAGGAAAATCAAACGTTTCCTGATTTGGGTCACCCACGTGTCCTGTAATTGTACTGATAATTCTCTGGTAAGGGACCTGTATCTACTCCCAGCTCAGGGGAGGAAGGGCCACCTACAGCATTTCTGGAACAAAAAGGAGTCAGCGACCAACACGGACAGGCGGGCTTGTGTGAGTGCCCTACCAGGGACTCTCAAGCAAGTCCCAGGAGTGTCCGTCCACTGCAGACAGCCCTGTGTCTCTCCGCACCGAAAAGGTACCGACAACGGACTCACTTCAGGAGAGAAGCGGGGACAGGCGATGCTATTGTAAGTCATAAGTGGTCAATACCTGATCCTTCTTCCGTCACCATCCCGAGTCCCTCGGCTTTGTTCTGTCGCTCAAATGCATTGAGGTCGAGGACGCTGCAACAGCAAGGAGAAAACGCTGAGAGGGCCCACAGACAACCCCCTTCCTCAGGGGAGCAAGCGTCTGAAAAGGCGAACCAAACGTCACACACGCTGAGAGCACACCCCACTTCAGCGGCTGCCAACCACATTTCTAGACCAGCCTCTCTCAGGGGCCCACACTGAACTGAGCCACGGGAAAGTCAGGCACATGGCATCAGAGGCTTCCAACTTCGGGAGATCACTACAAAGTTAGCACACATACTGAAGCATAATTACAAAGATCATGTTTCTTCCAGTTGGAATATCTTATCATGTGAAGCATGTGTCATGTTCCTTAGTCAAATGTTGCCCGAATGATTTTAAATACTGTAAAAAAATGGAAAATGGTGACCATAAACTAGCTGGTTAAGGATCATTTATTTAGGGAAGATGAAAAGTGGTCCAAAAAGCTCCCAGATCAAATGAAAGGGCATTTTCTTTTTTGTCTTTTAAAAATCACACACGACTCATTTTCAAGGATGCAAAATACATGTTAATTCTCCAAGGTCCGTACTTAAACCACGGGAAGACTAGTTTAAGACACTGTTAACATAGAGTAAGTTAGTAATTAAGACATTACTAATATCTGGCAAGACAGGCTGTAAGCCACCACCTTTCGCCCCACTTTAAAGTGCGTTTAATCACTGAAAAATGCTTCTGTGCATAAGTTCCGTCAGTAACGTGACGCCAGTACCGTGAGAGACAACCACTGAGTGGACCCCCAGCGAGGGAGGCGCGTCCTTACCTGCATGACTGCATCAGGCCCGCCAGGCTCTGAAAGAAGCCCACGTCCTTTTTCTCCTTGAGGTAGTCGAGCATTTTCTACGGCAAATACATAAACCAGATGGCCACTGAACACAGGCTTGTTTTTTGTTAAATAGGTAAAGAGATAAGAAAAACATCCTTTCTGTTCTGAAATAGAGTAAAAACCCCAGTGCAGACGAACTTGACGGACACGGTCTTTCCCAGGGAGTGGTGACAAGCGCGTCACAGAGAGAAAGCTGCAGGACATAAACACGGCTCGGGACGCGGGAGCTGCTTTACCGAGCACAGTCGGCAGCACACACGTCCGGGGGGAATACTGCTCTCAGTCCTCCTCAAGTCACTGTGAGGGTCTGGAGGTTCAGACACTAAGTTCAAGCTTCCTGGGAAGAAGGCCCACCCGGACGCCCCTCACAGATCCCCACGCAGAAGTGGGCTCCTCAGACGGCGCTGCGGCCCGAGGGCTGTGACCACCACGTGCTAACGTTGCAGACAGAGATTCCGTCTCCATTACTAGGGTCTTGAAACCCCAGGAGTCATTTTTCTCCTCTGTTCTCAGAGTGATGTCCAGATTCTGTGGTCAAAGCTCTGGTTAAATAAAAACGCGGAAAGTGCTAAAGCCATGGTGCTCCGTCTTGCTAGTGTATTGTTACCTGCCACAGCGAAACAGCCACTTCGAATGTGGATCAAACGAGCTGGAGGTGTACAGTAAGAAGCTCATACAAGATGGTAGGAAGACAGAAGGCACACCAAAGGTTTTAAGAACACAAAGATGCTGCCCGTCTCTGGATCTTGAGACAGTCTGGTTATCAGCACTGTCTAGAAGAGGCTTAGCCAAGCAGTCAGAATTTGGCAGTCATCTATTTCCAGAATAATATAAAACCAAGTATGTGAAGGCTGCATATACCCTGCCACACGCATGGTGTGTACGTATGTGTGCATGTGTGTGTGTGTACACATACACACACACCTACACATAGATACACACACACACACAGAGCCGTTTAGGATATGTGTGTAACAATCTACTGGTCTAATAAAACACGAAGCATTTATTAATCATTGGTCTTTTAAAACAAACTGAATTCGGCTTACAGGCTGGAAGGGAAGCAGTGGACTGTATACCTGAAGGTTTGGAGCACAAAGAAGAGGTCTGCACAGACAACAAGTACATTCACTACATGATCTCTCACGGCTCCTTCTGGCGCCGAGGATTTCTGAATATGTACACTATACAAACTAAGGTCTTTTGAAGCAATGCAGAATCAAGGGGAATTATTTCTTGATTAAGTATTGTGGAGAGATTAGGCAGGTTTTCTTTATTTTTCCTTTTTTTAAGTCACACGGTCACTGACTATGGGAATCAAAAAGAACACCTGTCAATTAGATGAGAAAAAAATTCACCTTTATTTTTTACTAAATTCTAACTGAACTTCAGCATCACTTTCAACTGGAAACCTGACAACAAACACAAGCAGCATCAGTAGCGACGATGATTCTGACCCCAGTGACACTTCAGACATTTTCATATCGCATGACAGCCGTCGGAGCTACTTAAAAACATTTACACTGACCCTTTCTTCTCAGCAATTATTAGAACAAGCACTAGGCCCTTTATTTAATGAGTTCATAAAGAAACACATATGGCTTTATCAAAACCCTGTTTTATAATACTTTGATAACCACAATTCAATATATTTGGTTTTCTTTGCAAACCTGTGTCGTTTACTTTGTGTGCTTAGAAACCGAGAGGAGGCCAGAAGTGTCAACCAACTGCCAGAGGCTTTGATAAAAAAGGAGAAGCTTAATAGCGCTCCGGCCGAGATCACGTCTCCTATAGACTCTTCCATTTCTAACGTGTAATGATTATGCTTACAGCAAAAAGTACACAATTTGAGAAGAAGGTAGAGGGGAATTTTTCAACTATTCTGAGTTACCACCTAACCCAGTCCAAATCTTTACCAGCCCCAAAGCAGCCTTCACCGTTTCCCTGCCTCCCTTTCCTTGGGCTCCAGGGTCTTCCAGAAGCACATGCATGGCCCTGTCCCACTGCAGCGACTCTGAGGTTCACAGCAACTTGAAGTCAAGCCTTCCAAGGCTCTCCATGGCCTCCCTTTCCCTCAGTTAGCCCTTTCCCTGCCTCCCTAGACTTTCCCAAGGAAGAATAGCTATCAGTTTCCTGTTCATAAGCTATTCTTTCTCAAACAGAAGCCAAGATACGAAAATAAGAGGAAGATTTTAGTTTTAGCATAACACAACCTGATACTTAAATCATGTTGTGTTTTGCTGTTTTTCAAGGAGCACAAGAATTTTTCCTAGCTTAGAGCCACACTTCTGCCCAGCGAATGGTGTCCCCAGAGGTATGCGGTACACACCTCTGACAGTCTGTTCCTCACAGCCTACCCGAATACTCTTTGTCGAACATACACACAGACCTTGGCTGTCAGCTGGATATAGAGGCTGTCTCCTTTGCCACAAATGGGTGAAGTATCAAAATCCAAGCCCAGAAAATGTCTAACTTTTAAACGAGCATAGTTATAAAACTTGGTTGGGAAGTGATTTTCTCATATCTTCAGAGAACAGAAAGAATTATTAACTAGAAAAATCCTTAACAGTGCGTTCTGTTCACCTGTTAACCTAGGAGCCAGCTTCACACAGAATACATAACAAAATCTTTAGAGTCAGTGAATAAAACACGTTACCAAACTAGGCTCCCTAGGTAAAACTATTTTTCACTACTGAAACAAGCCAGCTGGTTTATGCTGACTTATTCACATAAAGTGCACCACATGGCATGACTTCAGGTTTCTAAAGAGAGTTACTTTCCCACACAGGTGTTCACCGCGCTACCCAGAAGATACTCGGATACTGGGGACAAGATGACCATAAAATAAAGGCACATTTTACACAGAAGATGCAAAAGTGTACAACTAATAACTATTTCAGGATAAGTAAAACAGCCCAATAGGATGGCTACAGGGTCCTCTGTTTGCAAAGCACGCTCTGTGGGCGGCTTATCGACATTACCTGCTGCACCGTGGAGTTCCCGCCATTTAAGACGGCAATCCCGAGTCTCAGAGTAGCAGCCACCATGGGTCCAGTCTCACCTAGAAAGCACAAGAAACAGTGCCCCTTGCAGCACTTCGCCTGCTCCACCAACAGGTTCCACCTCAAAACGCGCACCTCATCCGTCATCATCACCCCGCTGCGCGTCTGTTATGTGGTGGGGGGACAGGCTGACACTGCGCGTCTGTATGTGGTGGGGGGGACAGGCTGACACTGCGCGTCTGTACGTGGTGGGGGGACAGGCTGACACTGCGCGTCTGTATGTGGTGGGGGAACAGGCTGACACTGCGCGTCTGTATGTGGTGGGGGGGACAGGCTGACACTGCGCGTCTGTATGTGGTGGGGGAACAGGCTGACACCGCGCGTCTGTATGTGGTGGGGGGACAGGCTGACACTGCGTCTGTATGTGGTGGGGAGACAGGCTGACACTGCGCGTCTGTATGTGGTGGGGGGGACAGGCTGACACTGCGCGTCTGTATGTGGTGGGGGGGACAGGCTGACACTGCGCGTCTGTATGTGGTGGGGGGACAGGCTAACACTGCGTCTGTATGTGGTGGGGGGACAGGCTGACACTGCGCGTCTGTATGTGGTGGGGGGGACAGGCTGACACTGCGCGTCTGTATGTGGTGGGGGGGACAGGCTGACACTGCGCGTCTGTACGTGGTGGGGGGACAGGCTGACACTGCGCGTCTGTACGTGGTGGGGGGACAGGCTGACACTGCGCGTCTGTACGTGGTGGGGGGACAGGCTGACACTGCGCGTCTGTACGTGGTGGGGGGACAGGCTGACACTGCGTCTGTATGTGGTGGGGGGACAGGCTGACACTGCGCGTCTGTATGTGGTGGGGGGACAGGCTGACACTGCGCGTCTGTACGTGGTGGGGGGACAGGCTGACACTGCGCGTCTGTGTGTGGTGGGGGGACAGGCTGACACTGCGCGTCTGTATGTGGTGGGGGGACAGGCTGACACTGCGCGTCTGTGTGTGGTGGGGGGGACAGGCTGACACTGCGCGTCTGTGTGTGGTGGGGGGACAGGCTGACACTGCGCGTCTGTGTGTGGTGGGGGGACAGGCTGACACTGCGCGTCTGTGTGTGGTGGGGGGGACAGGCTGACACTGCGCGTCTGTATGTGGTGGGGGGACAGGCTGACACTGCGCGTCTGTATGTGGTGGGGGGACAGGCTGACACTGCGCGTCTGTGTGTGGTGGGGGGGACAGGCTGACACTGCGCGTCTGTATGTGGTGGGGGGACAGGCTGACACTGCGCGTCTGTATGTGGTGGGGGGACAGGCTGACACTGCGCGTCTGTGTGTGGTGGGGGGACAGGCTGACACTGCGCGTCTGTATGTGGTGGGGGGACAGGCTGACACTGCGCGTCTGTGTGTGGTGGGGGGACAGGCTGACACTGCGCGTCTGTGTGTGGTGGGGGGACAGGCTGACACTGCGCGTCTGTGTGTGGTGGGGGGACAGGCTGACACTGCGCGTCTGTATGTGGTGGGGGGACAGGCTGACACTGCGCGTCTGTATGTGGTGGGGGGACAGGCTGACACTGCGCGTCTGTATGTGGTGGGGGGACAGGCCGACACCGCGCGTCTGTATACGGTGGGGGGGACAGACTGACACACCAAAAAGTACTAAAGGAGTATTAATGCGTATCTTGCCATCAATGTTTTTACTACATTCTGTGTAATATTTCCATGAATTGAAACTATCTGAGTGCAAAGGAAAAACAAATAGGAAGAAACAACTGACTTTGAAATACTGACACCTAAGATTCAAAACTAACCACATGTACTAAAATAGTATTGAAGTGAGTATGAGCTACTTAAAATTTTCTAAAGAAAACTTCTTTCCCTTCTCCCTCAATACTATGTTTGAACAATTTTTATAATTTTCATCACTTTTACCTTACCATGTTTATAGTCTTGATTTATTAGGATGACTTGTTGCAATTTTAAGGTATTCAAATAACAATAAAAAAATTTCAGATCCAACTAGTTGTCTATAATTTAGCGTATTATATTCCACTTTTACACTGGCCACCTCTACTTATCCTAGAAATGAAATAATCTCTGTATTTGGAGAGAGGTGCTTAATAACCACCAAAACTTTTCCATTCCATGACAAATTAAGAGTGAAAAAAAAAAGTCTTCACAGAGACAATATCACTGGCTATTGAAAAATAAAATAGTACTTTAATTGTGAAAAATGACACACTTAAAAAAATCTACGCATTTATTCCCAGGGTCCTGACGGCCAGGTCCACGTGGCCTGTCTCTGCGAACAGCTTTACTGGAACAGAGCCACACCACTTGTGTACCGACTGTCTCCAGCTGCAGCTCACCGTTGCCATAGGGCCCCGGATGGCTCACCAAGCTGGAAATGTTTACTCTCTGGTCCCTCACAGAAAAACGTCTGCCCAGCCCTGATTTAGTTCGCTAGAGTTGTGTCCCAATATAACTTCAAAAACTGAATGAACAGAAATAAAATACACCTTTTAGTAAGGCTCTGATTAAAAAAAAATCAACACTGGACACAGTCTAGGCGAGCTCGCCTTTGTGAAGTCACCTGACCTAGTCACGGGTAAGAAAATTCAGGGACTAAATAAAGCAGGAGAATGTAAGTCAAACCCGGGGTAGGAGCCCTCCGGGCAGGGCGGGGCAGCTCACCTTTGCTGGCGCTGACGGTCTGCAGCACCATCTCGGCAGCGCCGCGGTCGTGCAGCCTGGCTTGCTGGTACAGAAGCTTCTGCTTCTCCATTTCCTTTTCCTGAACACAAATCCCAACCGTTTATGTTGCGGCTGTCATTAAGCAGAGCGGCTTTATAAACCGTATTTTTCAGTCATCTCTTCATGTATGGGCTCTATGACAACATTATGGACCATTTCAACACCAACAATGTTACTCAGCAGGTGGTAACGGATTCAACTCTTGGGGTTTTTTTTCCCCTTTATATTTCTCATGATATGCTTTTGGTACTGGTTGATCAGGATGAATTTTCTCAATTGTAATTATTTGATTAGTCCAAAGCCTGTATCAGAGTTTTGAAGGACTGTACTTCATCATCGAAACTTCCACTTTCTGAATTATGCGTTTGTGCATAAGTTTGTACGTTTTTAGTCATCTCCCAAGTCATGGCCATAACTTGATACTGCTCAGCAAATGGCTCGAGTAGGAGGTTATCACGGAATGACAGAGAAACAGTAACTGAGACGTGTTGGAGTATAAGCAAAATTGAAAGCTGATAGGCAGAGAAGGGCAGGCTTCAGCTAAGTGGTGGACTTACCGCACCCCCCCCAGTCCCGCCCCCCGAGGGTAAAAGAAGCAGTGTGCCTTTATATTTTGTATTCTCCGGTGGTAACAAACGATACTGCATGGCACTGCCAGAGCGGCGGCTGGACTGCTCTTTTCCACTTGAACTACCACTGAAAGCACAGACGGGAATAGAAGTAAAATATAAAGGCACAGCAAGTTCAGGACTGGTAGGATCATTCACTTGAGCTACCCAGTTCGCTGGAATTAGACGGAACCAAGCAGTATAAGTTGCAGAATGGAAGTTGCATAGAGCCCGAGGACAGCGAGTCCATCCAATGGCGTGGAGAGAAGCTGAGTCAACGGGACATGAAACAGTCAAGTAGTATCATGTCCATAAACACAACGGCCAAACAGGTATGACCTAAGAGCAGGAAGAGCTGCAGCAGAAGTAGCCAGGGTGACAGCTTTGCTGCCGTAAACTTTCCATCCAAAGTACGGAAAATAGACACTGGAAGATGGAAGAGGTTTAAAAAATGAAGGCTTGCTAGTTACAGAATATGAAAAATAAAGGAAACTAAAAAGAGGGGGAAAAGAAATGGGCTCAAACAAATGAAAAAAAAAAAAGAAACCTTTAAATCAAAAGCAACCAACACAGACATTTATGCTGTTACCAGAGAGTTCTCGCCGAGGCTGGCAAATTTGTCTCTTAAATCTTTGATAATATCGTGCTGCGAAAACAAAATTGATCAGGGTTTTTTTCACACTATAGTTAGAGCTCCTGCGGTTAAATTTTTATTTTTTCTTAAATTATGTGATAGGCCTAAATGGATGCAGAGAAAAGAAAAAAAAAAAAAAGGCAGCTTTGCTTTATATGTAGCCATGCTAACATCTAAAAGGTTTGCCTTCATGTTTAAACCTCTTCCTGTGAAGTCAAAAACAAAACGAAAACAAAATCACACGGACACACAAAACCATATTGTCATTACAACACGGCCTCAAGAAAACTGAAAGGAGCCCCTTGCGCCTGCTCTTCAGGTGTTGTTGAAAATTGGTGAGCAACATTTGATTCTTCCTTTTAGACCCAACAATCTTTCACTTTCCTCCCATTTTCAGAGCTACTGGTGGAACTTTTATTTCCCAGCTTAACCCACTCCCTTTGTAAAGAGTGTTCCAGTAAAACAATGGTGAGAGATTACTGGCTTAAGGAACTGCACCATTATTTTCATCACCTAGAGAGGCAAGGGAGTTAGAAAGAGCAGCTCTGCTGGCTCAGTAGAGCATGTAAAGGTAGCCATCAGGAAACCCAAAGAAGATGCAAGAGGGCAGTATGCCACATAGCTTTGAGGAGAAACAAAAACCAAAACTCTTTGCCATTTACGCTCCCAAAGAAGACAGACCAGCTCAAAGGTCTGCCACAGCAGCTTGTGGAACAGGATCTAAGGTCCCAGCAACCTCTCCGGGAACTGAGACCACTCATGATGGATGGACCTCTGGAGGGTCAAGAAAGACTGGACATCAAACCGCCTTCTTTAAAAAGTAAACTCCCTGAGCAAAGATCGCTCTCATTTTTCTTACATAACGTATACCTGTCAATAATAACAGTAAATATTTTAGGGGAGATGAGACTCATTTCAAAAAAAAATATTGAGCAAAAATAGATATACTGATTCAGAAGTAGGAAAGCCTTATTTCATAAAGACAGATGGGGCCAGCTACTCTTTCAAATTTCTTGTTAGATTGAGTTGGAAGCTCTCTCTTCAGAATACCTTTAATATTACTTCTTTTGGTACCTTGTGTTCCTTTGAGAACTGCTTCTGGGGATACAATTGAATCTCCTCACTGGAAATTTTATCACTACATAAAAAAATAAAACCTCGAAAGCTAAAGCTAAACTAGAAAATTTTTAGGCAATAAAATCATGGGTTATGTAGAAAGGAAAAAATTCGTTCATTCCAAATTTACTGCAGATCAGCTTTTCCAAGCAAACTGGAGACAGATCTTTTAGAAGTATCTTACTCAAGGAAATAGCACCTTGAAAGTACCTTTTTCAAAGTAGGGTTCCTCATCCCACCGCATTCCATATTCTGCTTAAACTGCCAAAGGGTCTTTAAACACTATACCTTCAACCTGTAGTTTAGTCTTCAAATTTTTCCATCGTTACAAAGGGAGGTTAAGGGAAAGAAAATTTATATTAAAAAGGAGCAGCTCCACAATTTAAATTTTCCCTTAGGCAAAAAGTTCTGATTGCCAAAAGCAACCAAGAATTACCAGCTGTTTTCTAAATAAGATTGTTACGAGTCTTTCCAAGGTCAAGGGTGATCATATATTGGACCTATGATAAAATCAGTCATTGAATGGGAGCATTCAGCATCATGATTTGCTTTTTTAGTATAACTGAAGTTTGTAAGAAAATTGCTAAAAATCTTCTATTTTGTCTAAAAGTTTCTCAAGCTTTCAGCACTTGATGGTGGGGGGGGTGGTAGGGAAAGGCTTGAAGAAAAACATCCTTTCAATTCAAAAAAATGCTGAGATAAGACTAAATTATATCAGCCCTTGTTTCTTGGTGGAGAAAATAGTTTATCCCCATAATGAAGACACAAATATGATTTAAACCAGGGCAGACTGATGGCAGCAAAGAAATTCACTTTGTTTCTGAGGGACCTTTCTAGTTTATGGGCATTTAGGGCAGCACAGTACATCACAAGCTGAGAGTGCCAAGTCTACACTCTGAGCATCACCCCAAAGGAGCCACTAGCTTGTACTTTTTTGGTACTTCTAAGCCTTCAGCAACTATTGAAAAAGTTATCATAATCTTTTCCTCTTAAACTCATGTGCAAGCTAGTTACAGTATAAGTGAACAGAAGTTTCCAGGAGCTGAACTCTTTCTAAAAGTATTTCCCATAATGTAGCAATGTTGTAAGTCGATATTAAATAATTTTATCTGGCATCTGAAATGTAGTCGTAATCTACAAGGTGATGCTGAATCTTAACATTACCAAAAAGAAGACACTGGAATATAGAAGATTTAATTGGATAACTTAAGGACAAAGCTGAAAGACAGTGATATGGTACTAACAGTCTGGTTTAAAATACAAACAGGACAACTCACACTAAGGAAAACTGAAAGTATAGACAGCAGTCACATCTCCAGAACTCCAACTAGTTCTGTTCTTTGTCCTAGCTTCCAAAACTACAGGGGAGTCATACTCATCAAAAGATGACTCACGGCGTCAGGGAAGCACTTATAAGATTGTAACTTTACTCAATAATAGATGGTTCCACAAGATTTTTTAAATTTAATTTTTAAAAATTAAATGAACATGGAGGTTTCTAGAAATAAAGCTCCATGAGGAAAGGGGCCATAGCTGGTTTGCTTATTAAACACAACTCGAGTACACATATACTGCATATCCAGTACAGTTTCCTGCACATAAAAAATGTTCAAGAAAGTGTAAATGAATCAGAGAACTAGATAATGTGCTATCATGTAGTATGCAAAATTAATCCAAAGTTTTACAAATATTATCCTTCCTTTGAAGAGCTACAAAGCTAGTGCAATGTGAAAATTTTATGTAGTTTACTTTTTAGTATAGGGTCCAAAAAGTCTAGATTTATACACATACAAAAAATAACAATTCTCAAATTGTAGCTTTTAGCTTATTTTTTGTCTGTAGCTTTCATTACTGCGCATTCTCTTTGTTGTTGAACCATCACATAGTACAGTAACCTTCTAGAGTTCTACTTCCCAATAGGATGATCGTGTTTCTAATGTTCTCTTTAAGTAAGAAAATTTTTAAAAATGTGGCTTACCCAAAGCAAACTTTGTTTAAATGCCTAAGATTTACTAACATATAAGAGACAACAAAAACACTGAACCACAGAAATGCAGCTCAGCTAACGCGCTGGAGGCTCTCAAAGTGGTCAGATGTGTTGCGTAGTGTGACTTTACGGCTGACTTCTTCCTGTATCAGATACACTTCCATTTCGTTTGGAATTCTGTTTCCCCTGGATTCAGCATATTTAGAACTAATCAATACTATGCTAAAGCACTGAAACCAGCTGATTTGAAACGGTTTTCTATTTCAAGGTCCTGCTGACAAAACTTAGGCTACGCCACCAAAAGCCCTGTTAACAAAGTACAACATGAAGGAATGAGTGACTCTAGAATCAGAGGCTATCAAATTAGCCAAGTGAGGCTGATCTGTCACTAGAGGGAGTGTGTTTATCCTGAGCACAGTACTGATTTTCAAAAGCCTTCACCTATTTGTTTCTTTGTTTAAGCCGCAGAAGCCCTGGATACTGCCCTGAATGTGGAACGTACGTGCCCTGCAGTCCTACTAGGATAGCCTGACAGAGGGGAGGATGAGAGCACTGGGGGACTGACGACCTCCAGCCCCAGGGAGGAGCCGTTAGAGCAGAAGGTGCCAGGAAGCTGGAACAGTCAGTGCGAAGCAGCAGTCGGTAGATTTTATCACAGAACAGATCACAGCAATGCACCGTTTGGATTTTCAGATCTCCCAGTTCTAGCAGTTTCAGTATCGGCAATTCTTGAGTTTTCACAAATGGTTATTAATCTTGCCCCAGATCAACTCCTGAGAAACCGCTGCACTCTAAGTAAGCACTTGATCCACTCTTGGATTCCTCGCCAAGGGCTCCGTGTTCAGCTGGGAGGAGGGTCTTTCTGAAGACTGTCTTAAGGACGCAGAGCCCCCCATCCTCCCAGCCCCTCGGTGCTCATTCTGTGCTGAGGCATCCTCAGACGGCACCTGTATCCCTGGACTTCACTGTACAAATTCTCAAATAATTACTTTTACTGAACTGCTGGAGGCCTTCTTCATCGTATCACACGTTGTCTTCCCACAAAGACCCTTGGGGGGAAAAATGCTTCAGGAATTTGTTTCTCCCAAAGAAGGAGATTGTCTGTGTTTTACTGACAGAGTAAATTTTTACATTTATGTGATTTTATGTTGACTCCTAGGAAGTTTGGGATCAGTAGTACTGACAACCTGCAGCAAATCAGCAAGATACTGTGGCAGAGGTTTCTGGATTAATCCCATTTCTGGGGGGCTCCTCTCTGTGTCCCTAAATGCTTTTTAGCCCTCAACACTTTTTTATTCATCTAACCATATTATGTATAATTATGTGATAGTTTAACTACCAATCTAGGAACAGGTGGAGAAACACACACATGTACAGAAGCTGGATGTCATTTTCTATAAATCGTTTTTATTGCGACATTCCTGCACTAAGAGACACGGAGTTCATTTTCTTTTTTGCCCTTTCATGAAAGATCAGAAGAAAAGTAATGAAAATTTGCATCCTTCTAATCAGTGTTTATGCATTTAGAAGAATTAGGAAATTGCCCTGAAAAATGAAAAGGACTTACTCAAAAACAGCAAATCAGACAGGTTTAAAGGTGGATATTACCCCCGAGAACATCCAGTTCAAAGCTTTCAGTCCAAAGGGAAAAAGTACAGAGGAATTAAATGTGACCTGCTTAAGGGCACCCGGTTAGCACCGGATGAGAACTCAGGTCCCCTGCCTTGTTCGGTTCCGGGCTCACTGTGCTGAAAAATCTCCTTTGTGGGCTTCTCTGACCTGACTTTGGTAAGGAAGTGAAACTGATCAAATAGAATGACACTAGAGAATACTTACAGAGCTCATTATGTGATAGGCAGTGTTCTGAGTGCGTTACATGTAACAACTAATTTAATTGTCACCACAATCCTGTGACGTAGAGACCTTAATTAGGCTCATTTTATAGATAGGAACATTGATGCTTGAGATCATACAGCCACACGGTGAAGCTGGGATTCAAACACAGGTGGTCTGTCCAAGTGCCTGTGCTCTGAATGATTTTGTTGTATCCTGTTTACTGGACGTCATGTGGACACGTCCAGTACTGGACACAATGCAGTTTTATGCTTTAGCGTGTGCCTCCGTGTAGTTTGCTATTTAGGTCCACACGTTCATAGGCGTAAATTCCCATATATAATATAGAGGACTGTGCTGTACATGGAATCTTCCTTGTATCGGGACTAGTACCCCAACCCACCCTAAGCCCCCTTCTCTCCAAGCCTTAGCGATCTGCCTTGCTTCTGAGGCACCGTGGCCCTAGAAATGGCTTGCACCAGTAGTGTGGTGACAAGCTGGCTCCTAACCACACCACTGTGTAAGGAGACCACCTGCTGATGACTGTGGAGAGACTGCAGTGCCTGGACCCTGGGCAGGCTGGGCCCGAGCTGGCTCTGGCTTCCCCAGGGGTCCCCCTGGAACAGCTGCTTAGTATCAGCAGGACGTAGGAAGAAATGAACTCCCTCAGACCAGTAAGAGACAGGAGATGGGACGGAACCAGCAGATAAAGTGCTCAGTCTTCCTTCCCAGGAGGCACTGCTCCATGATGCGCACGGCCTCCCAGGGGCGTCCGGCACAGCCGAGTGGCTGCTGTCCTGCTGGGAGCTGCGGTCAGCGGTCAGCGGTCAGCTCAAGGAGGCATTATTGTGCTCTCCCAGCTTCCCTGCTTCAGTGCTCTCTGCCCCTCACTCTTACCTCCCTGAGACTGTAACACCTCCAGCCCCAACATAGTGTCAGCAAACAGCCTCTTTGCTCTGTTCTCCAGGGAACCTGGGCTAAGACTTGAGGGCGTTCCTTGAGATCACCAATTCCAGTATCTGAACGTGCAGTGGGCAGACTGCAGCATCAGGCACGAGCACTGGAGAACACTGGCCGTCAGAGCTCCCTCCCCCTCCCCTCTACCATTCAACAGTAGGACAAGCAACTCAACACTCCAGTCCGTATCTTGATACCACAGATCTTCTGCAGTAGAAACTAAAGAAGTATAAATGTTCTTGATGAAAGAGGTCACTGCTTCAATGTTTTATATTCATAGCTGTATCTTTAGTTTTTAATATTTGATGGTTCTTTTAGGTAAGATTCAGGAAGCCCCTCTAACTTAACCTGCTGTGCTCCTATGAGCAGAAGTAAAGAAGCCCATTCAGTTTAGGTAGCTACTGGGGAGGGATCTTCTCAGGGCCAACTCATTCTTAGAGAACTTCCAAAAAATTCAGTTCTATTCAAAAATTGGATCACTGGAGGGGTCAGACAAAGGTGGTCTTCTCACTGTGTAGAGCCATCAGCCCATAAGGCTCTCTGGACCTACGTGGACTTCTGCACTCAGTGGCGCCGACTGTGGGACACGAGCGGGGCGCCGGTCTGAGCTCTCAGCAGGAACGCTGTCACTTCAGTTGGGACTGAGGCCCAGCTGGGAGAGAATTCAGGCCAGTCCCCTACGTTCTTACTGCAGACTATCAGCTCCTCCACAGGCATATTTGGCATGTAAGACTCAAGAAGTTCTCTTTAATCAGTACTGCAGAGTAAGAGGGCCTTGGGGACTCAGCGGAGAAGTCTCGTCTGTGGATCAGGAGTCGGGCACTTGCCAGCGGGCAACGCACCTTACTGCGCGCTTGAGAAGCATGGTCTAGAAGGCGCGTCAAAGGTCAACCTCTGCTCGCTTACGCTCCATGGTCATTCACTCAGGTTTTCCATAAGTAGTAAGTCTATGCTACGGTCCTTAACATCCCACAGAAATGCTGTCACTGCATCGTCCTTAGCGCTGAGCCCTCAGACCTGAGAGAGCGGCAGGAGGAGAAGCAGCCATCTGGAGGATGTTTCTGTGCATTTTGCCAAATCGTAATGTGACAATGCGGTCTACTCCGGCACCAGAGTTCCTCATTGTTCTAGGTGAGAAAAGCCCACCACGCTCAGAAAAATGAAGATATTTGACTTGACACATTACGGTTTATTTGTTGCTGTTATCATTTGTTTGGGCTCATGAAAAACTCGAAGCTAAACAAAGCGCTCCAGTGCAGTAACGAACACTTCAGGGGACTGCTCAAACGCTTCTTCCCTTTCAGTTAGTACTGGCCTCTTTGTAAGACTTCACTGTCCCTTTCTGTAGTTTTAATATGGAAGCAGTCTCAATAAAAAGACTACATATAATTACCAACTAAATACGCAATACAATTTTAAATAAGCAGTTGTAGGAAAAGTACACATAGATTATCGATGAAGTTGGGAATTAAATTGTCAGCTTAAAGCAGGCAAGTTCAACAGGATCACACCAGGAAGCAAACATGTGACGGAAGGAGAGAGGAACCGGCCAGTCTGCGGCGCGTCAGCTTCCACCCCGTTCCCCACGCTTCCCGAGTTTTACTTTTACTCCTCACGGGAATTCTCCTTACAGTGCCATCTGTTTACAGCTACTTCTTCCTCCTTCTCAGTATCTTTACAGATACCACAGGTTTAAGTAGGAGGTACAGCAAACGTTAATAACCAGCCAGCTACAGGGATAACACCCAATTATCACACAATTTTGTGACCCCCAAATTCACGTAACGTAGTTTGTTTTAAGGATTATGAAGCTGCCAAACAACCTTTCGAATTCAGTACAGCTTAGATGAAAAATTCCACTATCAGACTGCATCTAAATGATGTTAAACAGCCAGACAACTCAATGTAAAAGTCTGGTACATTATTAAATTTATTAAGAGAAAGTAATAATCCAGTTGTCTGGTCAAATCTTTCAGTGGTTTTGTTGGTTTACAGGGTCAACCTCAGACAAATTTATCTTCGTAAGTGATCGACTGTCAATTTTGACAAACACGACTGTTTTTCAACTTGGGAAGGGTTCATATTGTTTACTTACAGAGTACATATTTCGCAAATAGTAGACTGTTACACGGATTAGGCATAAATAATAAGTTACAGTCTGAAATTCACATGGAGGGTCAGTAAAACATCGGTTAAGAAGTGAAAATTTCCAAACCTTGTCTATTGTGTTACACATGTGAACACGGGCAATCACTGCAAATTCAAATTCCGGTCTCGTGCTGGGACAGTCACCCTCGCCGGTCTCTTGTCTCCTTTCAGGGACTAATCACCAGGTTTCACCTCCGAGACATGCAGTCCTGCCGGGACGGCCCGGGTCCTGCGCTCCACAGGCTGAGACTCCACGACTAGTTATTCCCAGACTTCCTGCCTCAATAGGGGACCTTCTAACGTCACCAAATAGGACCCTATTTGCCAAATGGGATTTGCTCTTAGGTCTCCCTGAAACTGCAGTCCTCTTTCAAAGTAAAACGGTTTTCTTACCCAGCAACACCCCTCATCCTGGCCTTCCACATTCACCCCCTTCCGTGCACATCCTGGACGTGAACTTCAGTGCTATCCATGAGATCAAACCTCTGGTGGATGTTACGAGGTCTCTCCATGTTTTCAACCCTCACTAAGTCACAGGAATCCTGTCTGAGACAATTAGTGATGAAACTATAAAATCTACACATTAGGATCTCACTGTCCATACCTATCATTATAAACCCATAATACTACTAAGTGTTATGCCTGTTGTGTGCCATTAAATTACGTCCATCTGATTAGAGCTAAATCCGATAGCCTCTGCATGAACTCAAATTTTAAAATCATGTAAGAACAATATATTCCCCCAAATATAATAGTGAGTAAAAATCATGACAATTGGTTTCTCTAAGTAGATTCTTTGTGACATTCTAAATTCACCTTAACAGCAAATATTTCACTTTTTTAAAAATAGAAGGCAAAAAAGAAGACTGCACTTCCAAACTGAAAAGGCTTCTTTCTTTTTTTAACCAAAGTCATAATGGGTATCTTCTTCCTGGGATGTTTATGATCTATTTTTCTACTAAATAGTCTCATGAATGCAAAATGGAAGCTTAACAGAGTTCATATGGAAGCAAAACTTTTGTAATTCGAGATTAGAATGTTTGTCCTACAGAACAGATGAACAAGATCATACTGTATAGCACAGGGAAATATATACAAGATCATGTGGTAGCTCACAGTGAAAAAAAATGTGACAATGAATATATGTATCTTCAGGTATTAACTGAAAAATTGTGCTCTACACTGGAATTTGACACAACATTGTAAAATGACTATAACTCAATAAAAAATGTTAAAAAAAAATGTTTTGTCCTAGCAAATTTCCCTGAGACGTAGCTGTTTAGAGTGTTAAGAGCGAGGAAGGCTCCCCTAGTTCTCCCTATAAAGAGACACAGAGTCGACCCTGGAACCGTGAGCAGCGTCTCTAGACGCCAACTGCAGGTGTGCCAGGCTCGGCGGGAGAGCAGACTTACTGCCCCTCACGAGCAGCGCCACGTCTCAGCGCCCTCCAGGAAATGAGCCCGGCAGGAGGACCCTCAAGAGGGTGAGGCCGGAACGCAGCACCGAAGTCAACAGCTAAAGCTAAATCACTGAAGGGTGGACTCTCATCCCAGGGCCGTGGGCAGCTCAGAGTTAGCACAGAGGGTAAAGTGTCAGATCGTGAGTCAGGTAAACTAAAGAACAACAAATCTGTGTCAAGGAAGGGACACTGAAGGGACCAATTGCACTGGAGCTGCAAACTGGTAGAGAGATTGATTTTTCTTTTAAACAAAAGAATCGAAGACGTTGGGTCTAACAAAGGTAAATGTCACGAGAAGCTAAAACTCAGACCCAGACAAATACACACATACGTATCGTTTTACCTTGCTGCGCTGCGATCCTGTGACCTTCAGAAAGAATGAGGACAAGAAGCAAAAGAGCAATAAACAACTGCTCGGAACACAACCAACAGGCCACAAATGGTGTGCACTTCAGGAAGACAGTATCGCTTGCTGCTCACAGCTCATTCTAACTTGGCTCAGTTTCTCAGCAATAATGATGGATTTGAGAATAGAATACACATACATTAGAAAAGATTAGAGTTCACACAGGAAATTAACCTCACGGCATTTTTCTCAGTCAGCGATACTCATGGGTTATTCTCAAATTAGTTCATTTTGAGGTTTTTTCACACAGCGACTTCAGCGCTTCAGAGATGCTCACGTCAGACTGTCCCTGAAAGGAGCACGACTCCATGTCTACTCCTCACCTACGCTTCTCGGTGGGTCCACTGTAATTAAAGACTTACTGCTGCCTACTAATACATTTCTAGACTTCTAGCTTTCCAAAGCTGACATGTAAATTAACAGAAGAAAAGAAATGTCTAATCTACCTCCTTCCATTGAATTTCTTTCTGAAAAATTCAAAAAGAAAAAAAAGAAAAAAGGAAAAAGAAAAGAAGAACCAATAAGTATGGAGTGGTAATTAGCAACAACTTGTCTCTTATAAAAAGCAAAAGTCTAGTCTAATCAAAAGGGGAAAATAGTATTTACTTTCCCTTTGGCTAATTAATATTGAGCAGTATTTCAAATTTCGTGGAAATTTAAACTGAGGCCACCTGAGGAAACACTGGTGCACTAGAAGGCAGCCCTCGGTTACCGCGCCCTGCCTCACGCGAGCAGGCAGCCCTGGTGCCCGCCGACATATGTGCAGGGGATGAGTGGCCCCACCGGGCGGAAGGCAAGAGGCCAAATCGTTAAGACTTCTTCGAGTCAGGAAAAGATATCAGACCGAGGGTTTAATTAAACCCTGGACGTCGTGTTGCTTTTCAGGAACCATTTTTCTCCCGTGTCTGCTGGGAATTTCCGAGCACGACACGCACTGAGCTGAGGACAGAAGCAGCCTCGTCTCCGAGGCTCCCGGGAACACTCATCCTGAACATATGGGTTTCACCTGCTTCTTTAACTACTCTACGTCCCTCGGTCTTAACTTCAGCAAACGTGAGGACTCAGATTCGTCCATCCAGCTTGTGACATGCAGTTCCTTGACACAATAAGCTGCAGTAAGCCATGAAGCAAGAAACATAAATGTCAGTTAGAAGCTATGAGACAATGTTTCCAGGTGACAGGGACGGGCGTGGGAAAAGGCCATCTTACTTCAAAGCTCTTCACCTCCTCTTCGCCGTCATCCTCCTCCTCGTCATGACAGCTCTGATGTGCCAGGAACACAAGAAAGGTCAACAGGGTTAGGACAGGCTGAGGCAGGAAGTGCAAGGTCACTGAGCAAGGGACACCAATTACTTGTGCTAATTTCTCACCAATATTGTTTAAATACACACACAATGAGCTTAGACGACATGATTGACGAGATTGTGACCGAAAGGAACCCTGTGCTGTGCTTATGCTAAGTTACCAGTTTCCGCACATCACGGGGACATCCACGAGGTCCGTGTCGTGCTGCGCGTGCTGCTCACTCATGCGCTTTCCTTGCTCAAACCAAATCACAAGCCTTAAAGACAAGGATCACTGTTTTCTCTTTATTATGCTGCCTTTATAAGGCATTAATACAGATACAGTAAATAATCATGAATAAAATTAATGGAAAGCAGTGTCCATTAATTAAAGTGAATCTTGTCATCTTTTTTTTTTTTGGTAAGTTCAATTTTTTATTGTATTTAGTCTAAGGGAGGAAAGCGAAATCCCACCGGCTACGAATATTACTCTTTTCTACCAAAGTGGTAACACTGACAATTTCATTATTTTGAGTCATTTTCCCAGACATGGCAAAGGTCTCGTGAGGCACTGTGATCTGATCCCCGCAGCTGAAGACCTTGCCGGATGAAGCAGAGCTGAGCGGATGAGGAACACGGCCTGAGGCTGCAGAGCGCCTGCCAATTACTGGCTGTTTGGCCCAGGGCAAGTTCCTTTCTCTCTCCGGGTCTCCACGCCCTCGTATGTAAAATGGACAATACTAAGAAGGGAAGCCGGGTCCTGAGAGGACCACGTGAATTAATGCATGTGAAGTGCTGGCCACTTTGGCACAAGTGTCTGAGAAACAGTAACCTGTAATAAACCTCGACTGCTGTTCTCATCGTGGCTCGGCACTAGAAGCACCACGCTGGCCAAAGGAAGCTGCTCAGCGAGCGGTGCCTGTGGCAGGAAGAAGCCGCTGCTCTGCGAAGTTCGATTATTCCAGCCCTTCTCAGGGACTGTTACGGCTGGGACACTCAGTGCAGCAGTGAAGCTCACGGAGGAAGTGGTTAGATGTAAGTTACAAGTCAGGAAAGTACTTCTGACTCGATGATTCAGGGTACTTTGAAGTGGGAATGGGAGCGAGGGTACAAAATGTCATCCTTCCCCCAACTCAGTGATAAATTCTACAAGGTATGTTCCGTTCCTTCATTCATTCAACAGATACGCACCGGGCATCACCCTTTCCACTTCAGGAGAATGTGCACGCGGTTTGCGAAGGAGAAAACAGCCCCATGACAACTTCACTGCACGGACAGGTTGCTAAAGAGTGGTTCCACCACAGAAACCAAGATGTTAACTGTCCGTCAGAACACAGGAGCTTGTCTGCTATATGCCAAGGTCACCTTGACTCCCGTGTCGTCAGTTAACCAGCATTTTGAAAATAAAAGCCCATGAGAACTTGAACAAAACATATCTGGAAGGCAAGTCTGTAACCCTCCATGAATACCGTACCTCTAATGTCGGGTACGGAGGAATTATGGCTGCCCTGCTCCTTAAGATTACCTGTGCAGTATTTCCCTCCAGGCCAATTTCCGCAGAAGGAAATATCCTTCTTATCTCTCCATCCATGTTCTTTAAACTATGGTTTTCAACCCATTAACTGGACGTGAAATCTGTTTAGTGAGTTATGATCTCAAGCAACTTTTTAACTTAGAACAGACAGTATCAGCCCACACCGCCCGTGGCGCAGGTGCGATTTCATGGGAGCTTTCTTCCCAGGGTATCTGCTTTGGTCTCTCTGTAAACACACTGGGCAAAGGCGTCTCTCACTGCGGGCCATGGTTCCAAAGGGGCTGGAGAGCCAGGCCTTCCCGCTTATGCTCTGTAATCTGGCCAGCCCCTCTGCTCCCACCCACTCAAGGCTTCACTCCTCAAACTATTCCTTTGTCTGTTCTTTTGGGTCCTTCGGCCCAGAATAGAAGCATACTCAAGCCTCTCTTTAAAAAAAAAAAAAAAGGTAAAAAATGGCAAAGAAGCAAAAAACAATCTCCCGCCAACCTCACAACCCCATCTAGACATGTCCCACCCCCGTCCCAGCCGCACTCCTGGTCTTCTCAGTGGAGACGTCCAGGCCACACCGGCCCCGCCCGCACCTGCACTCTACTGCTCCATCTCCTCACCCTCTGCCGCCGTGCTCGCCACCGTCACCCGACAAATGCGATAAATCCTGGAGAGTTTTCAGTCCTTACTGTGTTCAGCCCCTCAGCAGAGTATGATTTTGTTGACCACACACTCCCAGGGGCCTTATACATGCTCACATTTAAGGTTTCTCCTGTTTTTTGTGGAGAAGGGTCTTTTTCTTCTAACATCTCTTAGCATCCCCGTCTTTGGAGGCCTGGGAGGAACAGGCCCTGGGCCTCCTGCTCACTGTGCTGCCCTCCCTGCCTGGCTGAGCCATCTTCTGCCTTCACTTCTCTCCTGTGCTGATGGATCCCAACCTACTCACAAGCCTGCCGGGAGGTGTGGGTGTCGGACACGACCCTCCTCTCACACGTCTGAGGTCTCCGCCCAGCCACCTCACCGCCGTGTCCACAGTCTAACCTGCCACCCTTCCTCTTCACTCTAGGCGTGCAATTGTCCAGGGGTTTCCCATCCCAGCCTCTGGTGCCACCGTGTGCCCTGTGCCCGAGCCAGCGGCTTCAGGGAGACTGGACTCCTCTTTCATCCTCCTCCCTCAAGCCTTTCTTCTGTTATGGGATTAAATGAAATAAGCACACAGTGAACATGAGCTCTTACAGTTTTCACGTGGTCACCCTGCAACAGTCACTCCACAGTGGAGGACTCTCTTGAACTGAGACTAAGCCAGCTGTGCGACCTGCTCCCAGTATTCCTGACACTTCCTCTGCACTGGGCTTGTCAGGCAGGGCTTTCTATGATAGTCTGTCAAGATTCGTCTTCTCCATCAGATGACAGACTCCACTCAGGCAGCATGTGTGTCTGTCTCCATGTGTCTCCAATACTGTGATGCTCATGAGTATTTGTTGAATGAATGAATGTTTGGAAAATTAGTGAGTCCCCCATAAGTAAAATGCTAAAGGAAGAAAGAATAATAACCTGTCAAGAAAGTCAGAACAGATATTTATAAAACAAGGGGATGTTCAGATTAGTGTCCCTTAAAGTTTCTAAAACTTAATATTTAATCTTAATCCAGAAATACATAGATTCTTATGCTTTGCCAGATGAAAATGATTTCCCTTTATAAAAACTAAATATTAGAATCAAGATATTTATTTACCTTTGCCATAATATCTGCATAAGCCATATATAAAAAATCTTCTTCCAGTTTGCTATGAAAAACAAGAAAAAAATCAGTTTTGAAGTAGAAGGCTAGTCATACGCAAAAGTACCACCACTGTATGAAATAATCTTTGCTTTTCAACAAGTATCTCTTTTTAAAGGAAAACAAACACAAACTTAGGCAAAGGAATCATTCAAGAATACTGCAGAATAAGAAGCAAAGACCTCTGGCTTCCTAAACAGCGGCCCCACTCTTCCTTACAGAAGAGGCCCAGGTCTCGAGAGACAGATGGTCTATCCTGACTTACACATAAATGCGACAGCTGTCATTTTCTTGGAACTACAAAAGCTGAGACAAGCACATCTCAACGAGACAGAGGCTCCCGACAGCAGAAGTGATACCTGACGTTTGCTGGAAAGACTCCCCAAACCGCTGCGCTGCTCTGTAGTTAAACAATACAGCGGTCAGAGTGATTCTTAAAAACTAAGAAAGGTTAAAGTACGTTTATTATCCTCTTTTTAAAAAGTGTGGAAACTGTTAACTCATGAAGAAAGGCCCATCAAAAAAATACCTGATGTTTGCCAAGTCATCTCAGCAGTTAAACTTCAGCCCTCGGAAAGACCACTTATGAGAAACACCTCATTATGTGGCCGTGCCAGACAGAGGGCTGCTCTCTGCTTAGGGGTGAGATGGCTTTGTAGTTAGGAAATAATAAGAGCAGGAGAGAGGGAGAGAAGGGTGAGCACGCTGGCTAAGAGGGAGACATGTACACACACAGCACGTGCCTGGAGGTCAAGCGAGCTCTTCAACTCCCGTGGATGCGGAATGACAATTAAATGTTCTCCCCGCTTCTGCAGAAGACGAGGGGGGCCTGGGGCAAAGCAGGCTTTCCCCCCATGGCAGGGAAGCAGATGGAGGCGTCAGAGCCCCTGACACGTCTTCTCATCTGCAAAGTTAAGCTATGCGGTGTCCCTGGAAGCCGCAGGTGCAGAGCACAACTGGCTTATCGGTCTACGAGTGCATTTCTCATTTAACTCCAGAGAGGTTTGCCCTTTGTGGCTTTGGTGAATTCACGTGAGCCAGACCACAGGAGCCAAGAGAAACGGAGAATGCCCTTAGAATAGACACCCTCCACCCCACCCACTGAGATGATGGCTCACTTGTCTCCTAAGGTTTCCCAAGACTCACTGCATAACAGAGACAGAGTCTACCCAGGAAATTTAGGGTCCCTCGTGTCCTCTCAGCATTTTTGGCACTGGCATTTGCTTTGGGTTCTTCAGTTTTATTTTATCCAGACTGTTTGTGATAGAGGGGAGAAGCATTTCACAAGAAGATTCAGAATCAACTCAACCAGCTAATTACAGAGCCGTTAAGAAAGACCAGAGCTACGTAACTACTTTATAGGTATGTGTCAAAGCCGGAATGGAATGGTACTGGTTCACAGGTGGATGCCAGGCTGGTCACGTCTTTGAACAACCCTCTCTCCTACCAAGAACGAGATGCAATCGAGACGTGTGAGCGTGCGACACACAGGACACGCAGACGTGGGGGCTCTGTTCCTCCTACGCCTCCTGGGAACCCTCCCCGCCATACCATTTCTCCGTCAGAGCCGTTCGACTGAACAGAAGGATCAGCTGGTGCAGAGGATCGACTTTCTTAGTGCCTTCATCTTCCTCCGGAGGCTCTGCTCCAGGTTTCTACAAAGAAAGTCAAATTCATAAATTTCACCTTTAGGTGAAATGCTCCCCCAGACCCAGGAGCAGCACGACGGCCAGGAGCAACAAGTATTCAAAACCAGGCCCTTCTCTTCCTGCTGTGGTGTGTGTGTATGCATCACGTGTTGGACCTGCACATACGTGTGTGTTGTATTATCAATGCCAAAGCATGCAGCTTTAAAAAAAAAAAAGCAGTTTAATAATAGGACCAAAAAACACAACGGGCAAGAATGAGTTACATCATTTAAAAATTCTGAACGCTGCTCTTAGGAGCAGATTCGTAACTGGAAGTCCATCTGCTACGTGGATGTCAGCTGCAGGGAGCGCTCGGTTTACAGAGACCTGCAATAAAGCTGCATGTCACTCCAAGCATAAAAATTCAGCTCACATAGCAATGCACATTGATTATCCAATGAAACACTTTCTTTGCCTACACAGACAAAGATAAGCAAAAAATGCTGATGGAGTTAATGTTTGAACCACTTCCACATTAACTTCCCTCATATTTGGTTACTGTTAAAACTTAGAAAAGATTTCATTCTGTTGGATGGAACTTACACCATGAGGAAAATTATTCAGCATTTTACTCCCTGTAGAATTAACTAACCCTGACTTTCTAGTGAGTGATTGAATGAGTTCTGTGTCTCCATGAGACTCACCCATTCACAGTGACTGTCTCTCTACAGAAACGGTCTCCTTTCCCAGATTTAAGGTTTAATGTTGCAGGTACTCGGAAGACGCCTACAAGGTATCTACTGCTCTACGGGCGGGCTGATTCTGAAGACAAATGAAATTCATTAAAAATACATGGAGGTAACCAGCGTTAAGGTATTATGAACTAGATCTGTTTACCCCCTATGTTCCCTGATAATCTGTGAGTTAAAAAAAAAAACAACAGAAACTTTTAGACAAGAGGTCTTTGAGTTGGGAGTCATGAAGCCTTTAACTGGTCTGCAAAATTCTGCAGGACTGCGTGCTTGCGAACGTTCCTGAGAAGTTGGCTTTTTGTCAGGTTTTTAACAGGCCCACAGCCTGTGAAAACTTAGGACGAGGGCCCCCGAGCAAGGCACTGCCAGGAACACAAGCCCCCTCGTCGGGGTGGCCGGGCCCAAGCCCAGCCGCCCCCGCGACGCACTCACCGCGACCTGGGCTCCTCCTGTGCCCGGTCTCGCGCTCTCTGCCCTGCATTGTTTAAACACCAGCTCCTTCTCACTGGCTCGTGCAACCTGCGGCTTACTCTTTACGGTTCAGCTTTTAGAGTTCTATCCTGGTTCTGAGGCATTTGAAGGTGCTTTGAGCAAGAATTTAGAAGAAAAGAGTCAGTTTAGTTAGCTCCTGAGCTGTCTGGCGTTGGTGAGAGCTCTCTGAAACAAGGCAAGTGAGAGCGGCCCTCCACCCTGAGCGCAGTAAGACCGAGAATGAAGTCTCCTAGGGCCAGTCCACGCCCAGGGTCTCCCCCTGCTACAGCTGCTCGCACCACCGTCACCCTCCAGACCAGGCCCGCCTTCGCCTCCCAACCCCACCAAGAACGCACCGCCAAGTCTTCTATCAGTTTATCTTCAAAGTAATGCTCTTCTGTTTCAATCCAAGACTTCTCATATCCCTGAAGAAAGAGATTGACAGCCCGATGCCTAAAAGATAAGCACAGATTCAAATAAAGAGTTTGAAAAAATTAACGGAAAGGGTTTTCAGTAGTGCTTTATCTCTGGATTACCTGTGCGCTAAAAGAATAAAATAAACAGGCTTCCTACTCTCGACTGGGGAGGCAAGACGTGTCGGCCACATGCCGACCTGGGTCTAGTAGTCATCCGACTCTGTCAGCTTTCACTTCTGTCACTTACAGAATTAGGGTAACGCCCTCGAGTTTAAGTTCTGTGGGACTCAAACTGAGGCCAAGAATGGAGAGCACGTGGGATGGATGCTCACGAAGCGGCAGCTGTTACGGCATAAGGTTGACTCAGGATCAACCATGTGATAAACATCAAGAGAGGACGCGCCACCGTGTTCCAGCTCTCGGCAGAGACAGGCCCCGAGGACTGTGGAGCACCGCGTGTTCAGCGGACTGCATGGGGGGGGGCCTGCACTCCAAGACCACGCCCTGCAGCGCTGACGACGAGCGGCTGCCTGCGGGGAGAGACCAGCGAAGACCACGAGCACGTAAACCGACCGTGCGGCCGACGAGAGAAGCGGGGGAGGCCCCCCCTGAAGAGAGGGCAGAGGAAGTCGTGGCAACAAGGGGACCTGATACGAGAGCGTTGGAGTGTTAGAACCAGCCGGCACCGCAGGGCAAGGGGCGCTGAATGATACCAAGGTGGGCCGAGGGCTCACGGGCGTCAGGTCAGGCAGGTTTACGAAGGGCCTTGACACCGGGGAGAGGAACTGACGATGCGGCTGGAGCGGCCAGAACCCACCAGAAATCCGTGTGCGGGCAGAGGCTCGACCTCAGTGGTACAGCATAATCACCTGTGCGGCCCTGAAACAGGGCCCGTGCTAAGCCCTCGGAGAAAGTCCGATTCAATGGGCTGAGGCTTAGATATTTCTCAAATGATGCCTGAGTGTATTTCCTAAAAGCACTGGAACAAGGGATACGATTTTGAGTACGTCACACTGGAGAGAGTGGGCCGCAGACTTGTGACACGGTAGAAACACATTCACAATCCGCTGCACCCATGTGCCGTGAGCAGGCGGCACAGTGAACGCGAGCGGGGCCGGTGAGGGAAGGGCGGCGGTGCGGGACGGGTCAGAGCGCATCTGACGGCACCCGGAGGAGGGCTGGGTAGGAGGGACCAGAAGAAGACTGAGAACAGGAATTCAAGGCCAGTGTTCTACTTGAGTAAACTGTGACGCCGTGACTGAGTCAGAGGACTGAGGAGCAGCACATTGGCTGAGGAGGAAGTTTAATGTATTTTCTACTCAGTGAGTGAGGAGATGGCAAGGAACGCACCTGCCTTAGGGGGCGGGGAAGGTGTGACGTTTTGTTCATTTTGCTTTGTTGGTGGTGGGGGTGGGGTGGGGATTTTTTTGGTGTTCTGGTTTTGTTTTTTAACTCCCTGACATATTATTCATTCATTCAAACACTTACTGAAAGGCAGCGAAGTTCTGGCTGCTGAGAGTGTGAAACTGAACACAGCTCTGAAGGGTCTCGAAGTCTGAATCAGGGACACAAACAGCTCCAACCCTACAGGAAGTGCACACAACTGGAGGTGCATAAAAGTGTCCCAGGAACAGAGGAGGAAGCATTCCTGCGCAAGAAGTAGGAGGGCGTGGCCCGGGCAGAGATGCTCTAAAAGAGATGCAGCCGGGCTGAGCCGTGGGCCAGACACGGGGCGGACGCCACGTGCATAACGCTCAGAGCAGGAAGGCGCAGTCTCTCAGAAGCGCCACAGGCAGGCGGGGGTGGCGCCATGGGCTGGACTTCAGTGCACCGGTCACTTCCCTGTTAACAAGCACGCCTGCTGCACGTCTACAAGGCCGGTGGGGCTGCCAAACGGACTGGCGTTATTCCCGTGACTTAGTTCCTTGCAGGTTCTTTTCCCCAAAGGCTAATCCTCACAGAAATAACCAACGGTGAGGAACGTCTACTGCGTCGCGTTCCGCTCTAAGCTCGCTGTATACCTCAGCCCACTGAACATTCTGAACAACCTGAGGGGGCAGATCTTACGGTACAGAGAAACCTGTAACAAAGTCAGGCAAGAAACTCGACCAAGCTCGTGCATCTCTAAGCTGGGAGGTGAGGGGTCGAATGGAGGCAGTGGCCCCCGAAGAATGTGTCCCTAGTTCCTCTCTCCTGCCTCATGTGTGTGTGCAGAGCTGCCTCAGCGTTTCAAAGGCATTTGGCAATGACATTACAGACCAACAAGAAGACCCAAGAAGAAAACCCAAGTGCCACACGGAAGAGCCAGCAGGTCTCCTCCACCCCTCGGACCGCTGTGCTCATGCCGAGGTGGGCCAGAGTCCTGTCACTGGCTAGGGGCAGAGCAGCTGCACCACAAACAGCAGAGGGACTCTGACCTCGGCAGGTTGTACAAGGGGGCCATCCGGAAGCAGGCCACCACCGCCCGCTTCCTCTGCTTGGAGAGCAGCTTGTGCCAGACGGCCTTCTTGGATCTCTGCGGATGCTCCACCTGAGGGAGGACACAAAGGCGCACACACTCAGACCCCAACTGCCCTCAGACACACCCTGTTCAGCAGCTGCACCTTTTAGCTGAAGACTTCTAGACTTTCAATTCCAAGGGGACCCCACAATTCTTATAGACAAACCCACATCCTAAAAGCTACCAAATGCTCAGTCTGAAATAGTTTCAGATGTTACATTATGTTCTTTAGTAAAAATATAGTATTTTCCCAATAATGTGCACTTTAGAAGCTATGTCATCTCTAAACTCAAAGAAATAGAAAACCACTCTATATAAAACCATTCTGCATCCTTTACAGAATTTGGATATGGTGCCAAAACATATTTTCTCTCTACTCAGAAAAATTCACCTATGCTTGTTTATATACTCAATTTTATTGTGCGTTAGAGCAGCTAAAGAAAATCCTAAAGAAAAGTCAACTGTTTTGTAACATAACCGGATGGAGAGATGACGAGTCTTCATGAACACATTACTAGGAGTGAGAAAAAGAATTCAATTTTGCAAAAATGTTAAAACATATAATTGTTCTGTTAGACGGGGACAAACGAGAATTCAGACGTTGCAGTAAATGTTGCAAGCAAGCTATCTGTTTAGCTAATGGTGCTTGGAATTTCAAGAAGAAAAAGAGATTAATTGTAAGTATTAGAAAAAATTTCAACATGTAATTCTACATTAATTAGTAATTTCTAGGCAACTGAACACTGTACTTCCCAGATTGTAATATCTCCGGCGCATTGATGTAGATTTCTGGAAAAAACGAAAATGTTACATTAGCTAAAACAGAAAAACTAAATTTATTATCCTTTGCAGTAAAGGGTCAAAATACAAATGTAATCATGCTTGAAGAAAACATTAAGAATGTCTGGATGACAGTGGTTTGGAACCTTTAACAAAGCAGCCAGTACAATCTGAAGGCCCCTGTCTCTGTGATCCTCTTCCCTCCACTGGATCAGGAGACACTTTTTGATGATTATCAACGTCGATTTTCCTCTCCGTTATGTTAAGCAAAACACAACATGTTTGAGACTTAACGTTGTAGGTGAAAACAGAATCGAGAGTAGTGCTGTTCAACTAGAACAGGGCAGTCTGATCAGCGAGGGTGACAGTCAACACAGTTAAGTTCGAGGCATTGAAGACAGAAGCGTGAACACGGGAGAAAAGGCCTCTGCTTCCATGAAGTCTACCATTTCGCAGAGCATTCTACTACCCAAGGGAAGACCTTAAATAAGTGATTTTCCCTGTACGTCCAGTAAATAGATGTCAGTAAGATCTGTGAGCCAAGGGGAGACACCGAGATGTGTCCTGTACCCGTCTGAATGCCTGGGTGTGTGGACGTGTCAGCCTGACTAGAGTGTGACGACCCGAAAACTCCAAGGAGACAGCTTACTCTCACGAGAAAAATTACCGGGTGTGCAGTACAGAGTGTTCATTTGCAAAGGTCGCTGATACTGGAGATAAATTAAATGAACTATTTCCTGGGCACCCAGAAATATTCTTTACAAACTGTTCTATGGCTTAGTTACAAATTAACACGAGAATAGAGGTTTAAAGGCACGAACTCAACATACTTCCACTGTTTCCTATTCTTTGATAATCGACTAGTTCTTTTTACTCATATTCTTTGTTTTTTCCTCTTCACACATGGGTATCCTTAACATTCTGAAGCATACATGGCCTTAACTAACATCTGACCCTCTTCCCTTTCCCTGGGTGATTCCTCTTTCTTTAGGATTTACACAGGGGTCCCGTCAGTCAAACTAGATCAAGCGTGGGCCCCTTTTATTCTCTTGTCAGTACATCTGGTATCCCAGCACATCTCCATCATTACATGTTTATCTACCTGTCCACACCCTCTGCTTGAGCAGAGGAACAGAAGTCAGTGCCCGCACTCCCAGGGGACAATGCTGCCGTATGGCAGAGCACAGACCAACTGCTTAGTAAGAGGAACCTCACTGCTTTACAGATGACATCATCACGATCGCACAGATCTATGCATATGCAACGTATGACTATAGTAAAATAGTAAAACACAGTCAGATTTCAAGGAACCTCACTTAGTGTATCTAAAATCACTCATGCAAATCCAGATATGTCCATGAAAACCTGGAAGGGTTAGAAACTGCTGACAGAGTCATGGGCTCAGAGGTGGCTCTCCAGCAGCCGTTCAGTTAACACTGAGCAGTCTTCTTACATGTGCACAGCACTCTGGAGACAAACTCCATGACTTTATGTATCACTTAACATTCCATTGTCTCAAACTTCGTCATCTGCTGACTGGATGCTAACTTGTATTTATTTAATATATCATGAAAACACTTAGAAGTGTTAAGTTCTCTAAAGAATATTTTATTAATATTATGGTGTTACAGAATGTGGTTTAAGAGTCTCCTACTTTAATCTCATCAGCTCGAGTGATAAACTGCTTGGCACTGGAGAAGTGATTAGCATTTGGGGCATCTGAGTAAGCAAGAAGGAAATTAAGAGGATACTACATTAGATGTATCCTTAGCTTATTTAACTGGCCAGGCCAGGGATGGGAGATGATCAGATAATATAAAATAGGAACCAAAGAAACATGTTTATTATTGCTACACTGAAATATTCTGCAAAGCATTCAGATGACAGCATTTCTGAGATGTCATGGGACACTTTGTCATTTTATGTTCAGCATGAACCAATTCGGCCAGTGACAGAGCACACTTTGGGGTCCACCCTGAGCACCCTCATGGTGTCATCTTCCTGAATGGACCTCATGGGAAACAGGGACTGTCTCCACACTGCAGATAGTTTACCTAAGCCAGGAGATCCCTCACCCCAAAACGTAACCCACCGACTGATAATGTTCAGGAATTATTGTTTTGGGAACTCTTGAGCAGAGGTGATAAAGAAGAAAATCAAACACACAGTGAGCTTTGTAGATTAAAATGGAATACAACTGGGAAACGATATGAAAACACTGTTCTCAGGTGGTTTTAACAGCAATGCATTGCTCTTCTCTAAATATAATTTATTGCTGATCTTGTGGAAAAATTAGCTTCAAAATATTTAAAAGAAAGGTTAAGCAACTGACAGAAAAAAATCAAACATTAAGCCAGGGAAAGAAAGCATCTCAACATTGATATGAGCAGCAGAGAAAAATGACCCAAGTATAAAACATTTGAAATCAGGTGTAAGCCCTGACATTTTTGTTAGGGTGATTTAAAACTGAGTTTACAATCCTCATGATGTGTTTACTTTTGGAAATACTTTGAAAAAGACAATGAAACAGAGGCCTTGATCCACCAAAACACACCATCGATCCTATTGCTCCAAAAATCAAGGCTTGGAGACGACACTGATTAGCGACTAAGCGCTCCTCAGTCACAGATTCTCTGTAATGAACATGCCGACCATATGTTTTCTGGCCCACAGTTCACAAGCTGCACACATCGGTTTTTAAAATGTTTCTATGCAGTTAAGGCAAATGTGAGAGAGCTGACACAGAGTCTAACCTGCTCAAGGTGGAAGAGCACGTTTGCTATGTCCAGTACCCTCTCAACTGTCCTCTCGGGGTCGGAAGTGTCTTCAGTCCTGTTTGGTAGGTCTTTGTAAAGGGCCATCTGCCACCGAATGGCGGGGTCCTCCAACTGCAGGACAAAGAGAGAGAAGAGTTCAGAAAACACCGGGTTACAACGTACAGAGCGAAGACCCCCTTCTGAAGAGTCGATCCACAGAGATTTACCGAGCACGGCGCAGCGCCTGATCATCACCCAGAGACCAAACCCAGAAATGCCTTGGCCTTGTGAGGCCGGTCATCCCATGAGGAGGACAGACATCAAACAAATGTCTGCCCTGGTGACCAGGGCTGCTAGACGGACACAGAAGGTACCTCGAGCTTTCACCTGATCTGTTGGTGGTTGGAAGATTTCCCTAAACAGGTGCAGTTTCAACCAGGATTTGAGGGCCGGGGAAAGGAAATGGGCAAAGCAGTCTTTTACCTCTTCCTTCTCCTTTCATAGGCAATTTACCTCTATGGACACAGGGACTCTGCAACAGAGACTCTGTCTCACTGAAATGAGGACATCGATCAGTGTGCATCAGTGGAGGCCTGTCAAATCATAGTCCTAGAATCAAGGCATCTGCGGACTATGTTTTTTAACACTATCAAATTTCCTGAGTGAAAGATACAAATGAATTCTGAATATGTTTAGGAAAGATTATTTTCAATCACAGAAACTGACAATTACAAGCATCTTTAGAGGAAGAGAGCACCTCAAAGAAATAACATAGAATAACTGCCATTAGAAACAGGCAAAGCAGTACCTTACGTTTCTCCTCCCATGAAATACTTCCACTAAAAATGGGAGGCTGAAAGTAATGAAACGGAAGTGAATGGAAAACATCCAGAACTCCCCAGCTCCTACCTGAGAGAGCACAGTTTGAAACGTCAGAAGTAGCTTTCACCTGGTGGCAGAGCGGGGGCTTGGTACAGCACTGGATGACCTGCAGACACCATCTGCCCTCTGATAAAACAGTGCTTTTTCTCCATGTACCTTTTCTCATCTGAGGACTATGGTACTTCTAGATTCTGTTCCTTCCAACATAAAATTACTCCCCCTTGGCCCTAGGATTACCATTCCTCCAATTTCAGGACAACGTACTGAAGGAGGAGCTGGGAACAAAAAGAACTCACTCTCTCAAGTGTGCATACTCCCACAGTCTGGTGCCTAATCTGGAGCATGGAAAGCACAGGAGGAAACGTCAGGGAGACTGAGAGCTCACAGCCCCTCACCGCAGGCTCACGTCTGGAGGCGAGATGCTGGTGTAAGTGCGTTTCCTTCCCTGCTCTTCCCTCTCCCATCTCCCCGATCCACAACGTCAACTGCCCAAGTGACCTCTAGAACGCAGTGGGAGGGGCTCCCTCTGCTTATCCAGGGCGCAGCTTTCCGTTTGACCGTTTCCTGAGAGCAGCACAAGCTCCCTAAGAGGCGCTCAGCGCTCCCCTTCTCCGTTCAGGGTGTGGCCTCAAGTCCCCGGGGGCTTGCGAGAGCCTGTAGGGGCACGTGACCTCCTCAGACATATGTACGTGGTGTAAACCTGAGGGTCAGCTGGAGGCTCTACGAACATTCTAAAAAACGTTCAAAATCTTTCTGCCACCTGAAAAGAGACCCTGTTCTAACAGGAATGAATCTCCTCCTCTGTTAAAGTTATTACTAAATGTAGGGCTGAGTACACAACAAAGCGCACAAGAAACTTGTTCTACGTAATACTCACGTACCGTGCATAAACGAAAGCATGTTGCATTTTTATCATTTTATTCCAAAGTGTTAAAAGAAAAAAGTATGGTTTGGGTCTTTGGAAAGAAACATTTTAATACCCAGAGAGGGATACATTATACTGCAGTCAATACTTGTTGACATTTGGACATCTTCATAATTCAAAAAAAATCCCCAGAAGGGACACCAGAAAAGAAACAAACAGTTGCATCAAAACAATACATCGTTGACTTCTCACATCACATAGCAGGTTCTGTAAACAAACCAACAGTTCATTCTCCAGTGTGAAGCATTTCCAAACAATGGTAAATGCTGGGATACAGAAGCCACCTCTGGCCAGTGCTTTACCCACCACTGAAACACAGGTGTCGCCCTGATCTCCACTCACGCTTCTCTGCAGAGCACAAGCAGACGCGTACACGGGCTTTCCCATTACAGTAACCCTTACTGTCTCCTGCGTACTAAGGACTCGTAAGTACACATATTTAATTTCTGAGCACTAGGTGTAAAATCTCAAATTCTCATAGACACCTGTCTCCATGCCCCAAAGGTTCTCAACTGCTATGTGAGGAAATAGTCAACCTTTATTTCAACTGGAGACATCTTTTTTTACAAAGTTTGACCGTCTCTGATGGTCTGCTTTAAAAATACACAATTTGGTGTCTTGCGAGTCTTTCATACAACAGTATTTGCAAGCAGGATAACAACTGATTAAAGTAATGTATTTCCACTGTCCTATCTGCTAAAGTGACATTAGTCTAGTACTATTCTCAAGACAGACTGACTGAGTGTGCTCTAGAGTGACATCTGGCTTACCTTGCCTTGAAGGTGAATATTACTGCGGATTATATCTCGTACTTCATCCTCAGTGTCTTTCTGTCAAGAAATAAATGTTACCTAAAAGAAGTCTTACAATGCGCAACTGTCTCAAGTCAACAGAAGCAACCCGAATCTCTTTTGCAATGGCACACGTCTGAACAAGCATCTTTGTAGGATTATTAACACGTGCTCAGATAACCTCCCGATACTGCTGTGACTTGAAACGGAACAAGTGCCTACTTTAACTCCACAGAAGGTGCACTAGACTCAGTGGAGCTCGGTTCACAGCAGCAGCGGGCAGAAGCGCATTCCCCTGAGTTCAGACACAAGTATGTCTCCAGCCGTCTCTGGACCTCCACGAAGTCACATAGCACCCAACACCACCCCCAAAGGCCCGGGAATAATGAGGAGCAGAGCCCGACAGTCAGCTATTAGGCAGTGGCCGGCGGGCCCGCATCGTCTGCTGCAACCTGCCTTCAGCCCGCTCCTGCGGTCTGGGTGTGCAGGGAGGCGTCCCGTGTGGGGATGGGGAGGGAGGGGCGTCCTCCAGTCATGTGGACATAACAGAACTATTCCAACGGGTATTTTCCAAAAATTGCATCCTCTCTGTGTAGCCATGAAGAATAAAAAGAGAGGCCACAAAGAAATCTTGAGAACATCAGCCTCGCTGCTTGCAGGGGAAAGGCTGCTGATTTAAAAGTCAACATCCTATCCAGCCTCCGTTGGCACAGGACATCATCTTTCCAACACTGAAAAATCACCCTTCATAAATGCGCAGCCACCTCTCACGACAAATTTTATAGAGGAGTTCGGTTGAAATCCGTTTTTTTCCCACTACCAGTGACTTGTTGCCACTTTTTTTATTGGTTTCTCAATACGCCCTGGAGGTGATTAACATAATTTAGAAATAAAAACAGCCTCCAAAAAAACATATAAGCAGTCATTCGTCTGAGCACTAGGGCCTGTGCAGAGAAACTGCTTATTAATAAAACAGTCGAAGCAAATGAGATGCTGTCAGAGACCGTGTGGAGGGGGAGTGGTCACGTCCACCAGGAGGGACAGGACCCTTACCAGACTAAACCGATTTTTGGCCAGAGCGATGAGCTCCTGGTCCCCGGGCGCGCAGATGTTCAGGCCGATGGGCAGCAGCCGCTTCAGCGCCGCCACGATGAGCGATGTCTGCATGGAGTACCGGTCCCCTCTGCGCTTCATCTTCTTCCTCTCCTGGTCAGACACGGCTGCCTGCGGAGCGACGACACACATGTCACAGGGTGAGGAAGGGGCCTTCTGACTCGACTATAGCCTCCCCTTCCTCGTTCTCTGCTGGTCCCTAATTTGAAAATCCTGCTAGGAACACACCTCCTCTCCTTCTCGGCATCCCTTGCCGACGTCAAGTCCTACTCGAAGACTCCCCGGTCACTAGCCTGCACTGGGAGCTATTTCTCTATGATTTGAGAAGGAAAACGCACATTGTAGTTTTAGAGAGGCAGGTGGACGTATGAAAAACCCATGGCAATTTCAGATATTGTATGCCTCACAATTTTCAACGCTTAAGAGGAAACACGTTTAAGAATAAATGTTCTCTGTTCTGACAAATGCTTGCTTTGCGATACACACGCACACACGTGGTATATATCAAACTCTCATAAAGCACGCCTGCCTTTCATACAGGCTGAGGACTTGTCTCCCGAGGCCTTAACCCCCACCCGGTGGAAAGAAACAATATGCTAACGGATGTGACGTAAACACTCAGGACGACCTCTGGACGACCTGTTCCCAGCTGAGCACAGCCACGACCCTGCAGAGCTCTCCTGTGATTCGCTGAGAATCACGCCTGCGGCAGGGTCACCTCAACCGACAGAGTCTAACCCTCCCCGCGTAGTGAGTATTCCTCCTCCTATTACGGAGGCATATTCCCAGGTTAAAATTAAAACTACTGCCCCGTCGCCACTTCTTGTGCATGTTAAATTTCTTTGTAGCAACAAATCAAACATTGAAGACAGTTTCACTATAATGACATATTGTAATAGTTTTGGGCTGAGAAAAAAGCAGAAGAGAATTTAATATACAAATGATTTGCTTTCCCCAAAGGAAGGCGAAATTTATCACAACGTGATGGTGAAAGAAGTTCTTTGCATGGTCAAAGTACTGAAACAACTGAAATCATACAGTGATGGCAGCTGATGTATCATGTTGATAATGTAACATATGTAATAAATATATCACTACGTATGTCACATATCTATTGATACATCAAACCTTTAATATCAGAACCGTAGCAGCAAGCATGCTTTTCTGCACATTCCAAAGAGATGACTTATTGCATGGATCCCACTTGTATCTGTATCAATTTGTAAGGCATTATTCTCAGTAAGTAGAAGCAGAACAGTGAATAATAATTTGTACTATTAAATTAGTTAACCCATGAAAACAATGGATCAGTGGTTTTAAATGAGCTCTTTGCTAAAAGGAAACATAACCACAGTGACAAAAATACTTACCCAAACAAGGAATCACCATCCTAAAAATTAAACAAGCTGATACTAATTATGCAAACATATTTCTATCTAATACTGGTAATTTAGTTTTAGCAAAACAGTATTACTCAATACATTAAAGTCTAAATTTTATTGGTGTCCAAGTTTTCTTTGATTTTAACCTGTAAAGCTTTGTTTTTGGTTTTACGGTTATAGAAGGAGGAACTCCTTAAGTGACCTTATAATAAAAATAATTTAAACCAACCCTAAAGGAAACTATACATTGTTTGATTTTGAGAAACATTAGATAAATTAATTCCTACTTATGCTCAAAATAGAATCTTGTTTTCTATACCACACGAAGTCTGAAAACAGAAAAGAATAGTTAATAAATCTCTGAACAATATGGGTGACACAGTCCACCGCAGGTATGAAAAAATTTAACAAGCCATCACAGACCCCCCTGCACCTCTCTGCCGGTCGGTCTGGCTCGCTCAGGGCCCGTTTCCTCCCTGGACTATGGAGCTCCATTAGGGAAGTGGCCAAAGCCATTTTGCTCCTTTTTGTATATGCAGAACCAAGCACTGCACCTCACCCACAGGAGCTGCTCAATAATTGAGCAGAACTGCTAAAGCTATTGAATTTGGATTTCATTTTCCATCTATTCCTTAACATTTGAAGCTGATATGAATACACAATAACACAGTCAATATGTAGGCACTGATGGAGGAAATTCTCACGTGTTGAGGTATGGGGAAGTCATTCTGGCTTATACACGATTTAACTTAAATTTTATGCTAAAACAGGGGAGAGCAGCCTATTTTGCGGCCTGTCAAATGTGCATTGTACATCTGCTTTAACCATTAAAGACAATAATGCATTTAAAAAATTAAAATGGAGTAACTGTGGTTCAGGCATCCAAAGCGGTGCCAGGTGGCCACTGTGGATGTGGTTTCAGACACGTTCCTGCAGCCCTGAGAACCTGAAAGTTCTGAGCTGTATCAGACTCAAGGAGACCACCAGCCATTCCCAAAACAGTATCTGCCCGCTGCTGCCAGCTGCGACCTTATGGTCTCAAGGTCTCCCCTGGTTACTATGCAACCATTTCAGATCCTAACCGATCCTTACTTAACAAGCACCCTTACGTCTTGCCAGCTCCAATTATAATCGACAAACAACTTACGTAGCTTGTGATTCTTGCCTCTATAAGCCTCCCCTATGCCGTAGTCCAGCAGAACACAGTTCAAGTGCTTCCTGAATCTGTGTCTCCCAGGCTACAGTCCTCAGTTTGGCTCAAATGAAACTCTTTCCTATTCCTATTACAGATTGCTCATTGATGGTTTCTGTCAGCAGCATGTTTAAGGAGGAAAGCAGGATAAATGACCTCTCTCTTAAGTCAGTCTGTGTGCGTGTGTCTCTGTCTGCCTGTCTCTCTCTGACACACACACAAGCATGCGCCACAAATACAGCTCTAACAACTTCGTCTAAAATTTAGGGCGGGAGAAGACCAAGGAAAAGGGAAGCACTTTCTAATACTCCTGCAGTGAAATAGCCCACGACCCCCCCCCAGACATAGATACCTGTGGTTTTTGAGAATTTGGACATACTAAGTATGGAAGTGAGCCTATTCATAAAAAAGATAAGAGATCACAAGTTTTGGTGAGAATGCGGAAGAAAGGGAACCCCTACGCACTGTGGGTGGAAAGGCAAATTGGTTCAGCCGCTCTTAACTGCATGGTAGTTCCTCAAAACAGAAGAAAAGTAGGACCACCAGAGCACCGGGGCCAGCCACACACGCACAGCCTCTCCGGGCTACACACACTGGGCTTGAAGCGGAAGGACTTCCCTGCCCCAGGCTCCCACATTCCAGGCTGGTCAGCTGGCCCCCGTCGCCTGTTCTGTGTTCCCTCCCGATTTTGGAAATGGCACTCCAGACAAACCTGGGTTATCCCTGTGTGGGGGACCAGCTGGAGACCTCTGCTCGGAAAACCTCTGATTCCTCGAGTGTGCTGACACCCTGCAGTCACTGTCATCCTCCCCCAGGAAGCGCTGACCTCTCACGTCCTCTCTCTGTGCCTCTGTTGACACCGGTCTGAGCCGTCAACATGCTGACCAGGCAGAGAAATTCACTAACAGTCTTCAGTGCAAAGCCTGTGTGAAGTGTGTGCTCTGAGCACAGCCCCTCCTGGAGGAGGTGCTCCCCACTCTTGAGGCGGACTGTCGGCCCAGAGGAAAGTGTCTCATCTCTCACGAGTCTTTAGGGAGCACAGCCACACGAAGTGACAGCCGGCAGTGGTCACACAAATGTTCCAGCACGCACCGCTTCAGCGGGCGTTAGCTTTGAGTTCGTGGGCAACACATCAAGTACATGCATGTATACCTCCAAATAAGACAGGGTATGGGCGACGACATGTTGTGGTCCTGGCGGTCGCCAGTAAAGCAAGTCAGATGGACTCTAGGGGTTCAGGGGGTGGGCCTACCGCCCCAGCGCCTGTCTTCCCAGAACTGATTTCCTTGGCCAGGGTACCACACTGTTTTGCATCTTTGGCCATTTGGCAGCATATTTTGTTTTATTCCATGTAATATATTCATTTTCATATTTGGTGGCAATTCAAAAGATAAAAGCAAGGATTTTTTAGTGTTTTGAAAGGAAGTTCTTCTTTCCCCAACATGAGTGATTGAGAAGACAAAATTTTCCACTTCATATGTGATAACCTGGAATCTATCCACGTGGTTCTTAAACAATTCAGCTAATTATTTTGAAACGTATGTATCTGACACACATAAATGCACATATATTTACTCCTGACGCATACATGACATTAACTAATTATATGTATATTTCTACTGATTGGCAGTCGTGCGAGTGTGCCTGTTAAGTGTGTCTTTTCATTCTGATGCTTTGACATTTTGGGGCCCTACTGGTCCTTGACTGTCTTTTCCAGGGCTGTCAAACCCTAGAGATAGAAAAACACTTGCCTGCAAGCACGCCTTTCATATGCGAACCAATCAGTCCAGAGCTCACGTTCCCCAGTCTCCTCCCTTACCCGAACCTCAAGCCACCGGCCTAACACCGAGGCCAGGTTCCAGACAACCGGGAACAGAGCCCAGTCGAGTTATTCAGACTAGTCAACCCCAACCCTGCCTACCCTGTCTCGCCTGCCCTTCCCATAGACACCACAGTGAAGGTGTCTGTCCACGGCCCCCCGGCTCCCCCGCCTCGTGACGGACCCTGGTGCTCCCCCACGTGTCCCCATTCCATGCTGTGCCTTCCATTTCTAGGGAGCTGTGAGTAAAAACTTCTCCCCCCGTGACCCTCGTTTCTGTGTCTGCACGTCTTGCCACACCTGAGTAAAACAAGGCCCAGGCACCCTTAAAACGGTGTGTGTTTAACCAGCAGACACTATGATCAAATAACCAAATCCCAGTTGTAAACCTTCAAGAGATCTTTAAAAAATCAACTCATTCAACTAGTGAATGTTGCATTCAGACATCTGCTAGAAAATCAAACAGATCATAGTTGTACCTTCGACATCTTTGACTTGGTGTCCGTGATGAGAAAAGACATGTTGTTGATTTCATTCTGCACCACGAAGTTCTGCTCCTCCCTTTTGAAGTTCTGAGAAGTTCCAAAGGGAATGTCAGTTAAAGTCACGCAGATAAGAAGTTCATGGAATTAGAGGTTACACAGGACCCCAAAGTTTCTACGAAGATAAGGACCCATGTGGTGTATAAGACATGAAGAAGGGAGACACATAGTTGTTGAATATCCAATGAGGCTGCTTGGCCACGGGCAACAATTCTGGGAACTAGACATAAATACGTATGTTTCACAGATGGGAAAACTAAGCTGAGGAAAGTTTAAGTCAAGTCATACACCTATCAAGGGATGGAATGAATATTCAAACCCCAGCTACGGTGAAAAGCATATATTGCCTCTTGGGATAAAAACAGATTTCCTAAGGGCATGCACAACCATAACGCAACTTCCCGTTCCGTCAGCGATTCCACCTACATTTTCAAATACCGTAACATTATCTTATTCACTTTCAATTTAGGAACATAAAAGCACTTGCAAAATTTGAGCAGTGGTAGGAGTGAAAGCAAATACAGAATAAAAGCAGAAATAACCAGAGTTTTCAAAGAGAAAGAAATGATCTTCCTCTTTCAGATAAGCAAAACCCAAATAAAATAATTTTAAAGCATGTAAATATGTTAATAATCGATGAGTAATAAAGGTTTGTATGAAGGACAGTGAGTAGACCATGCGTCAACTTTCATTCAGCTCATGTTAACATGCCAACTTACTATTAATAATACTATGGCTGTTCACATAGTTAAGTATTTGCAGAAGAATATGCATGACACATATTAACAGATGTGTGTTCTAAATATACCCATGAGATTCAAATGCACACATTCAGATTTTTTTCTTATTCTTGAAAGTATCATTAGGCATTCATCCAAAAACCTACTGATTATGACAAATACACTCATTTCAAAGTTCTGTGTTGCTTACAAATTTAAAGATACTTCTTTGGTGTTTTAGCTATTGATGGAGTTGAAGATTCTCAGTTCTTCAAGGAAAAATATGCTGTTTCTAGTTTTCTTAAGTGATTTACTCGTGGCTCTGGATTTCAAAATTCCCTTCGGAAGTACCCTGAATGATCTAATCCCCCTTAAGGTGAATTACCAAGGATAAGAAATCATGTGCTTTTATGAGAGGAGCATAAAGAGTCTGAGAGAATCTCCCGTGATGCCACAGAGAGCGAATGTCAGTGTGAAGAGACAAGTCTACATGTTAAAAAGCCATTATTTCATTTATTATCTCTATGTGATTATATTTTTTAATGTACGTTTTTATATACATCTTGGTATTAAGTTTGACAGACTCCTCAGAGGTAGGCAACAAATAATTATTATCCTAAATATTAAGTAGAAAAGTTTTATTTTTAAAAAATACTACATTTTCACATTAATCAGACTTGTATAACAATATAAGGAAATAAAGTGGGAAGCGACCTTAAATGACACACTGAGGCTGAGGTGTTTATTTTTACTTTCTCACAGTCCCCCTTTTACATAGCACCACAGAATAATAACCGACACAAAAACTCAAAGCTTTTGAAACAATCTGGGACACTAATGTTCATTTATCCATATTCTACTAGTCACTGGAAATAATTATAGGACACTATAAAGTTCCTTGTTTACCTGTAAGTATTTATTTTTGTAATAGATTTTACTACAAAGTTCTTACGATTAAAATCTTTTTCAGATTTAGAAATACATAGTTCTACGTGTAGCATACAAAACAGTGCAAATTCACTAAACATGTACTTGTAAATTCTACGGCCAGGATTCCTAGGAGCTTTATTTTATTCTAATGAGTGAACAAAACTAAACTCCTAGGGAAATAAACGTGTGTGATGGCAGAACGAATTCAAAGAAGCAGCACCTTCACAAGTGACCGGGAAACAGGAGCCCATCCCAGGCCCTCTGACTCCCGGGGGCGAGGCGGCCAAACGCAGCAGAGGGAAGGTTGGGGGAGCGCCACAGCTCTGTGGGCACACAGCCCTGAGATTTACAGGCCAGGGTATGGTGATGTTTATGGAGTGTGATTAATACCTTCTGCGATTGTTGAAGGATAAACTAAAAACTCAAGCTCCCCAGGGGAACCTATTCTGTCACCTCACCAGTTACGTGACACTCAGGAGACGAGCCTGAGACACACGCTGGTAGGTATTGACTACGGGGTTTGGAAAGTTGATTAAATTTCGAAAGTCTTCGACATACAACAAAGAGTGGGCAGGGTCAACATGCTCCGACTTACGTGGGATTTCGACCAGTAGATAAACACCTCAGCGACCATGCGGAAAAGGTCCTCTGCTTCTGCGTTAGGCTCCTTGAGCCACTTTGCCCTGGATCACGCAACACATAAAGCAGCTTCTCAGTCACTTGTTAAAGTCATGAAAGAAAAGAGGAAAATCACCCTCTCAAGTTAAATTGGAAACCAAGGAAACCAGAGGCAGGCACGCTCGCCCACAGAGCTCATAAATGGCTTTAGCGCACAGTTGGAACATGTGAAATAATTTCAACGTTGTCACCATCAAACTGCTAACTTCCACGTGCGTAAGGCAGGCTGTGAAATTAACTTACCTACCCACCTCTGGTTAAGTCATAATCACGCGCAAGCTCATCGCTAAGCAGTAGTGAATGAGGCAGTTCAACTGGGACACGAGAACCCAGTGAGGTTGCGACCAGATTAGAGAAGTGAAATGACTTTCGGACACTCTACCTGTTGTAGTCCACAAATCGAATCAGGAGCGGGTAGAAGGCGTAGAGGTCCCTGGCCAGCGTGGTGAACTCGTCCAGGATGAGCAGCTCCGCCTCGGACATGTCCCCCCTGGCCTCGGACTTCAGGTGGTCCTCCTCCGATACCACCATCGCCGCCTTTTTCTTGAGTTTCTCCATTAATGGCAGGAAATGAGTTTTCAACAGCTGAGGTTTCACTTTGTTTATAATGGGCTGGGAAAACACTGTTTGAAGACAGACATTACTGTTCGGCTCTGCATGAACAGTCATTAAAGTGAGGCTCAGACGGTCACCACAGTTGCAGCATGATTTCAGCCTCCCTCCCCTGCAGCCCACGGCTTCCGTTAGCACCCAGCTCGCGCCTCGGTCGTCTTCCTGGCCCCAGACCTGATTACACAGCTGCTGTTCAAAACAGTTACTGAACGGAATTTGCTGTGCTTCCTTGTGTTTTAAAAAAGAAACTGGCAGCTAATTCAGAATTTAAAAAAAGACTTTCACTCACTTTGGAAATCAATTATTTTCACACAAAGAAGCAAAGTCCCCAAATGGAAAAGGTCCCTCTGGCCCTCTTCCTAAAGCACAGGAGACTGCGTTTCTGCCACTGCTCATCGTCACCTGCCTGGGGGTTCCCGCCCCTGCCCCAGCGGACGAGCCAGGTCACACACAGCGCTGCGCGTGTGTTTCGTGATCACCGCAGTGGTCAGCAAGAGCCCTACACCTGGCTAGGCCTTTTTTAAAAGGAATTTTTTCTCCTAAGAGTAACATACATATAAACATTGGGGAAATGTATAAAAGGGAAATGTTAAAATCAACCATAATCACTCTAACCACATTAGTAAGACACTGGTGTATTTTTTCAGGGGAAATTTTATCAATGAAAAAATTCATATGTATATTTCTGAACTTAAAGTTTAAAACTCCATGATATTCTGAACAGTTTCCAAGTCATAAAACATTGTCGAAACCTTAACGTTTGAAGGTGGCACAGCACTCTGGTGCACGGGTGCACACAATCAACGCGACCATCCTCCAGTGGCCGGGCGTTCAAGCTGCTTCCAGTCACTCAGTACAGAGAGAGCAACGATCGATAAATGTGAGTATCTTCTGATTATCCTCCCCAAATCCCGGTAAGGCAGATTACTGAAAGTGGGGTGTGTCAAAGCTCAGTGTTATTTTTGTCTTTGTCTACAGAATCACTACTTTTTACTGCTGTGTTCATGGATTCTTCTTGGAGACACTGTCAAATCAAGAAAATGTTTACTCACTTGAGAGCAGTAACCCTGTGGAAAGTTACCCAGTGTCTGATCAAACCTGTGTCTTCTAAAGAACAGCATGACAGAAGTAACCAGGAATACTGTTTGAGTGTGGAAGCAAGTATTAAAAAAGACTAAAACGGGGGCAGCGCTAGTGCTCCGTATCCCGAATCCCCCGGGAAGCGGCACTCCGGCCCAGCCTCACCTGCCAGCCTCTTCATCCAGGCGCCCTCGTCCACCCCCAGGTTGTTGTATATGATCTTCAGGATGTTGCCCAGCAACGTGTTCATGTGCTCTGAGCTCAGCGCCGTGCAGCACGTGTCTGCCCTCCCCGGGTGATTCTCAGGGCCGTGCTCCCACCAGCGGGACATGTAGCTGCAGAGCATGGGCAGGATGACCTCCATCACATGTGGCATCTGAGTGTAGCGGATCCCGGACTCAGCCAGCTCCACGATTTCTTCCATGAGCTTCTCCAGAGACGGTATATTTGGACAAACGTCTTCCACGTTAGCTGGCAAACTGAGAGCTAGGGAGGCACATATAAACACGAACAGTGTGCAGTGAGAGCAGACGGGGCGGTCACACGGCCACTGCGGACAGCAGCCCCCAGCTACAACGCTTCGCATGGGCACCCAAGCCCTGCCAGACCTGACGTGCCTGCAGCTGGATCCCTCTCCCTCTTCTCCCAGCAGCGATTCCAAACTCCTTTTCCCCAAGTCCTCACCCGACCCCCTGAGGACCAGCCGACAGCCGTCCCTTCCACTTCAGAGCTCACAGGGGTAGCCAAAGTCTCCTCCTCCAACTGCCCCTCGTGCCAACAAGCCTCCCGCATCTGGTCCACAGCCAAGCTCACTCCCCCTTCCGGAGGAAGGGGTCCTGAGGTCCCTGTTCATGGTCCCACCTGTGCTCCCGACACCGAACCAACCCTGCAGCATGGCCTCACTCAGGCCTGGATTTTCAGCCCCTTCCTGCCCCGCTTCAGAAGCGCAAGTCTCTCTTAGACTGTTGACCTTTCCAAGTGCTCTCCCAGCCACAGAAATGACAGCCTCCGCCTTCCACCACTCAGCAAGTTTAGTCTTCCACAGTCCTATCTCACTAAGGGTTACAGTGGAACCTCACATCACTCACCTGATTCCCTTTTCTTAAAAGCCTCTTTTCCTTCACCTCAACGCATGGTCTTTCTTGACTGTCTTCTGAATTTAGCCTCTCTCCTTGGCCAACTCTTGTCCTCTGGCTGAACTTGTAAATGTGGGTTTTCTTGGGGACTTACCCTTACCTCACCTCTCTTTTTCAGCTTCGGTGTTTGCCTAGGCCGTTTTGGCCATTCCCATGGGCTTCTGCTATCAGCTAATAACTTGAAGCCATTATTTCCTAAAGTTCTTTTGTGTCTCATAAGGAATGTCTCAAAAACAACTACAATACCATGGGTCTGAATTTAAACTTGGCCTTTCCTCTGCAACCTATCTTTTGAGCAGGCACCACGACCTCAGTGAGGACATTATTCAGTGAGTCACCTCGGCTGGACACCCAGGAGAAATTCTAGGCTCTGCTGTCCCTTCATCTCCTGCAGGAGATGCTTCTACCTCTCAGATCTGTCACAATCTCCTCACTCCACTTGAGGGGCCGGGCCCCCATCAGAGCTCTTGTGAATCACTGCAATCATTTTCTGATTGGTGATGCTCGCTCATTCATCGTGGCTACGATGGATTTCTAAAATGCAAGTCTACTTGTGGTACTCCCCTTTTCAAAGCCAGTAAAAGGACCCTTTCTGCACTGGTACAGGCTCCACTCTTGACCCGACACAGAAAGCCTTCCTTGTCTCATCTTGCTTTTCCATCCTTGCCTCCTCTTTTCTCTTTCTTCCCCTAAAAGCTATCTCCTTCTCAAAGTACCTGAAGTTTCTCCTAAAAGACCCAAGTTTCAGTGTTTCTAACTTCAAGGCTCATCTTGTGCCAACTCTGAATCTTCCCAGGTGTTCTCAGCGCTGACTGCTTTTTCTGTGTCCTCAGTGTCCACTGTCAGAATTTTGTCACATGTTATTTATCACCCTGAATTCTGTCACATGTGTTTATCACCTAGAAACTCCCCGAGGAAAAGACTCAAATCTCATTCATCTTGGTATCATGTCCCTTCCATCCACCACAGGTATACATCACAAGTGGTTATTTGTTGAACGACTTGCCTGAACAATGAGTGAAAGAGAAACATTAAATTCAGTCCCTTTGCTTTGTTATGCAAATGTGCTATGGAAACATAAGCAGGTAGACGATCTGCTCTGTGCATATCCTCACTGTGATGAAAGAATGATCTGCTTCATTCTTGACTCATGGCAAAAACAGTAACGGGTCAAAAATCCTTAGTCAGACAACTCAGTAAGACGCGCTTACACAGATAACTAATGATCCAAACTCAGTTGTGTTTCCCCGTTTACAGATACGTTGTGGAATTTACATAGAAAAATACCGCTAGGTCATACTCAGCATGTTTTTCTTTAGCCTCCTCTGCTATATGAAATTAGAATCATAAAATAGGCTAATTCAATAGTGACCTTTTTTTTCAAGTTTTTAAAAGGTTTTTACTTGACAGAACTCACTATAAAATCAGTGTAACCAGTAGGTCCCATAAAAACATGAATTACGCAAAGAAACGATCTCGTTAACGGAGATGAATGCGTTTGTGAGCAGCAAATGCTTTTTGTCTACGTTTGGGGAACTCTTTAGGGCTTTTGGAAAACAACTAAAATACAAGAGACTTACCAGACTTAGGGGACCAAACCGCTAGGAAAAAACACTTGGAATAAAGCTGTCCCACTAAGGTAGACACAACAGGTAAACGAAGAACAATGGCAGGTACAAACCCAGAAACACAATGAGCAAGAATGCTGTCTGCTCACCGACCACCTGTACCCGGCAACTGAGTCAGGAATCGGAATGACTGATTTTTTCCGTATCTGCTGATTATTTTGTCTTATTATCGAGAGTGTTAATTTGTGGCTCATTAACGTAGAAGAAATTAATTTTCTTTCAGAAACACCATGGGAATAGCATTCTGCATTCCAAAAAATGCCAAATAATAACTCTTAAGAACAAACAGCATTGGAGGTCATGAATTAAAATGGCCCATTAAAAAACACAACAAGTAACAAATGTCGCGACATTTTAGCTTCAGATACGAAATGCCGCACGTGCTTCTGCGTTACCTGCTCTCTCTCGTGAAGACTTTGTATTGTAGATTGAGTAAACGTTGTGTTTGTCCAGATGAGTTTCCAAAAAGGCTACAGGAAACGCACCAGCAAAGGCAGCCAGGCATTCTCCTAATGCAGAACGTTGCCTGTAAGTGGAAAATGCTTGTATTTTTTAAGTCTTCTAAGTGAGTAACTGAAGCAGTTACGTGAAAATTGACAAGTTCTACCTAATAGGGCAACAACAGTGCTCCTGATAAAACTAACCTTTAAACCCAATTTCTATACCGCAAAAATCATACACTTTCAATAGCAACTTCTCTACCACCAGAAAAGCTAAATTATCTGTTAGCTAAAAAGAAGCTAAAAACAGTACAGACTAAAATAACAAATAAAAACCTGTAAACTGCCCCACAAGCTTGGATATTTCACGTGCTGTCTTCTTTCTTTTTTAATATGATGATCTAAGGAAGAATTCTTGCCACTTGAACAAATGGATTTTGGTAACAAATTTAAAAATAAAGTACTGACACTAATAAGCAAATATTAGCATTTCTGAAACTTTACCATGTATAAGTAACTTCGGGGCAGCTATGAAATACTAAGATATGACAAATGCTATAAACTGTTGATAACACTTAAAATTGATTTATCATTTTCAAGGGAAGGAAGGTCCTTAGGGAATCAGACTGTGATCAATTTACTCAAGGCAGGTTATGACCCAGGTTCCCCTGCTCCTGATATAAATCCTCTCTCCCTTAGTTATCTACTTAATCCAAGGCTTTATGAGCACAGTAAGTGTTTATTAAATATAGAATAATAGGAGAGTGATTTCAGCAGTTTAAGAACTCCTTAAATGACTGTACACAGATTTTATTTGGAAGTCAATAAAATGGCTCTAATTAAGAAAAGATTACATAACTCTCTTAGGTAGTTTTAAATTTCTCACTAGAAAAACACACTTAAACAATGTCTGACTATCTAATATTTTCATTAAAAACTAGTAAACACCTGTCCAGCTAGGAGAAAATGGCCCTTCACAGAACGCCAATGAGTAAAATAAAGTTCTATTCAAACATCTAATAAAATTTCATTACTAAAAATAATCTAGTAAATTACAAAGACCAGGCTTAGATTCAGGCAGACCCAAGTCCTGATCTTAGTCCTAACACTAGTGTTACTCATTATAGGAAAATTGCTTACTCTTTTCAAGTTTTTCTTTCCTTAACTAAAAATATGGAGACAGAATTGCAAAACTTTTGGTACACAGTATAGGTTCAATAAATGTTTTAAAATAATGAGAAATAATTTAAGAACTTAGTAGCCTAAAATGTTCCATGTATGATCCCAAAGCAGCTAATCTATTTCCTGACATTTAACTGGACTAGTCCTTTTACTTCATTAATAATTCATGTGAATTATTTAATAGTTTACTTTAAAATACAAATCCAATTAGGAATTCTCAGATTAACTTGGACCATTTGTGCCGGTAGTCTGGAAATACTAATTTTTCTTTTAGATGACTTGTATTAAAATAACTTTTTTTAGTATAGTGTCATATTTTCCAAATCTTCTTACTCATCTTCAAATTTTTATTTTTATATTCTCTCTCACTTTGTAATTGCAAAGTTAATTTTATATATATGCATAAATATACACACTTAGAATCTAACAGAATGATCCGAATCTTGTCAAGAAAAATGCCCCAGCAAGGACAGTAACAACAATAAAGGGCAAGTGTTGAGGTGGCAGAGAATCTGACTACCAGATACTCAGAAATATTATAAAACACCAACAATTCAGGCTCCATGGTACCGTTCCAATTACTTAAAAAGTCAAGTAATAGAACAGAATAGAAATTCTAGAAATATAACCTAGCAAGTATATGCAGCATATGGTGAAGAGCTGATCTGAAATCAGCGAATAAAAGAAGTATTTAATAAACTGTGAGATCAGACATGGTGGGTGATTTAAAAAGCGAATTTGAACTCTACATAATCCCAGAGAGAAACGCGGAATTCAGATGCATGTTTAGTCTACGCCCGGCTTATCGTCTAGCCTTTCTCTGTTGAGCAGAGAAAGCCGAGTCCAAAGGACACGCTCCTGACCGCCCCTCGTCACTCTGCGTTGGGTGCTTACTGTCACAGGGACTCGCCTCTACTGTGTTCATCAGTTTGCCTGCTTGTTTTGCTTCTCCCACTTGACACAAGCTCTGTGAGAGCAGGGATCTATTTGTCCACTGTTACATGATGCTCAGTAAGTATTTACTGAATGAACAAAAGGATTAAAAAGAAAATCTAAACAACTGGAAGCGTGGGAAACCTGGGAGAACAAATACTAGAATTTCTAGTTATTAATTGAGGGTGCAGTACAAACTTTTTCAAAAATTATGAAACGAAGGCGAAGAAACATACATGAAATAACTGGTAGATCCGACTACATGAAAACTCAAAATTCTCATGTCACAAACCACAATCTGCACATGATGTTTTATATATAAACACTATAAAGGAACAAAAATGCTGAGAGTCATAAAAACGGGAGAGAAAAGCAAGAGGTTAACAGTTGACAAATATAATGTTAGCACTAATCAGCAGAACAGCACTAATAGCAAAGTGGGCAAACGATAGGAAAAAGCAGTTTATAAAATAAATGCAAATGGCAAAGTAAGACACAAAAATCGCTAGTAACTGGTAATTAGGGAAATGCATTTGAAAATAAAAATGGATCCCGTTTTTCACTATTAAATTTATAAATAGTAAAAAAGAATAATAATCAAAATGAGAAACATGTGAGGAGATGAGAATTCTCTTGTAAAACTCTGAAGTGCAAACTGAATCAATTTCGTATCAAAATCCTTTAATATATGCATACTCTTCAACCTAAGTTGCCAAATTCTCATAAAGGAAACAAAATAAAAACACACAGAAAACTATGAACATACATCTAGCATCCTTCATGTGAGTAAAAAAGAAAAAAGAGCCTATATGTGAAAAATAAAGGCACATTTCAATAAATCATAATACGTCCGTCAGATAAAATATTTTATAGTCACGAAAATCATATGAAAACAGAGTTTAACCTACAATGCAGGTAAAACTTCAAAAATATTCCGAGTGAACCCAATTACCTTTTCCCATTAATCTGCTTTCCTATCCCTTTGCAACTGTCACTCTTAATTATTGCTTCTTTAGAAGTTTTAATATTTGGTAGACCATATGAGTATCCTTTTATTACTCTTATTTCTCTCAAAATTTTATTGGCTAGTCTCATGCATTTATTCTTTTAAAGGAACTTCTTAATTATTTTTTCAAGTTCAATAAAAAGCAAATTTCTACTTGAAATTGTATTATAATTAAGATTCATCTGGGGGAGAATTTACACCTACTGAATATTCTTCTCTCAGAACAACCTCTGACTCGCTTAGTTCACTGACCAGCCTCCCACCAGCGTGTCTTGTTATTTGTTCTAGCGTTTGAAAGCCCTCTTTCCCTTCTCCCTTCCACAGAAATCTTTGACTGAAGCTGCCAGTGATCTCCGTTGCCCAGGTCGGGGGGGCACTTGGCCCGATCTGACCTGTCCACACCGCCTCATCCTGCTAATCCTTCCCTCTGGACCTTGAGGACAGGACAGAAATTGAATGGGTTTTCACAGCTGCCTATATTCATGTTTATTTTGTATTTCTGATGTATAACCAGAAACAGCACTAGCAGATTCCTTCGTAAAGTTCATAAACACGCTAAGGTTAAACTTTATGTTAAACATGCTCTTCACCATTATTGCTTTACACTTTTTCTCATAATGCACTTGTTTTTATTACATCAGTTTACATTTGGCCGAAAGACTGTCTAATTACTCCCAAGGAACTAACTCAATGTGTCAATCTGGTTGTTTTAGTTTTTTACGACTAAGTAAAAAGTTATGAAGCGAAGACTCTCGGAATAAATAATCGTAACACTTGAAATAACTACTAATACGAAGTCAAACTTTTAAAATCTTACCTTTCCACATAGATACTCTTGCTAGTTCCCAAAGCATACAAGCTAGTCAGAATTCTATAGCATGACACCTGCACATCTTCCACTAAGGAAAGAGAGAGTCTCACTTAAAAAAAAATAAACTTGTTATCGATACATTGCCCTGAGAAAGTTCAGGCCAAAGACAAAATTCCAGATTAAAGGCACAATAACATTTTAATACTTGAAAAAAGCAATACAAGAACAACCATGCATAAAATAGAATTTTAAAACTTTTTCTCAAGCAAAACTTTGCTTTCAGGAGCTGAAAGCATTCTAAAGAACTGTGCTCTGATCATCAGACAGAATATTATCAGGAACAATTTATCATTTTTCTTCAGGTACAAGAATAAAGGATTTCTTCAAGAATAAAACTAAGACCAAAAATACCTGGGAAGACAGGTCAGTTTGACTCCTGCTTCAAAGGTATATAAAGACTGCCTTTTACTTTAAGTCTCTAATGAACAACAGTAATGCTGGAGAATGGGGTATGTCAGTGATTTCTGAAACGACCTGAAATTCCAGGCATAAGGGAAGTTTTTTAAAGCTGGAAAATCAAATAAACCTTATAGATGATCTTTGGTCCAATAAAATCTGTTCAACAGGCAAAGGAATCCAAGAACCTTGGATTTCTAACTCCAGCTGGGCCACCCCTCCCCGGAGGACACAGCATGATGTGAGTAGGGGAACCTCCCTCGTTCCCCACATTTGTCTCTACGTCCACGTGGGGCTGCGAGCAATGCTCCCACGGCTGAACCAAGGAGTGTCAACATCAATGTCAGTGTTCTGCCGCTCGGGGTCGGGCCCCTCAGAGGAACGCAGTGTGCTCACACAGAGTGGCACTTGGCCCGGGAGACCTACAACACTGAGCGTGTGCGGGCCAGACGCACGTGACTGCCCGGCACGGGCTCGTGTCCTCTCCTGCGTTCATACCAGCAGCAGCGCAGGAGACCAGGTCCTGCCGGTTTTCCCAGCTACCTTGGGCACCCTGCCGACATTCTTAATAGCTACAGAATCCCAGCCCCAAACAGCTGATTAAGCCCCCTATGAAAACAGACAGAACCCTGCAAACACAGGATGTCCGAGCCACCCCAGGAGATCAGTTACTGAGGCACAGACTTCGTCTCGAGTGTCTCTTCATACTTATCAGTGGGATTGCCTGTGGAGACAACCTGCATCGACTCAGAAATAACCTGAAACCACTTAATGCTGCAGGTCGTATGGTGACACTGCCTTAGAAAATGTCCATGGAAAGAGCCACCACAGAAACAGAAAAATCTGGGACTCGTATTTCAACAACGTGGAGGTGGCTGTCCATAACCACCACCTCCTGGTCCCTTCTGAACCCGCGTGACTCAGAAACTCAAACGCCTGTAACTCAAATGTCACCCTACGAGGTTCTGCAAAAACAAATAAAAAGCACGCGAAGGTAAAAGCAGCGCTTGAGCAACCTAGATGCGCTGTTACAACTTTCGACTGTACTATTTAGGTAATGAAACTCTGAGTAACAGGTTTACATACATATCAGATCTTCTCCGAACTGATGCTGGCCAATATGCTCAAATAGGGACGACAGCATTGGCAGCAGTGCCACCGTGGTATAATTGATAATCTGAGTAACACCTTTGGGCTGGTTTCGGGTGTGGGTGAACTGGCCCTGCTTGAGGTTCTCCATCGTCTTCTCCAGATCCTCGGCGGCACTGTCCAGGAAAGCCCGCAGTGCGCTCTTGACACTCTCCAGGCCAGTCTTCATCACGGTCCTAGGATGCAAACACCGAAGGGAGGACGCGGGCCTTGGGGAGGGGCAAGCGGCAGACAAACGAAACCGGCTCCTACACGACGTCTATTCGTCCACGGCCACGTCCAGGCAACCAGATTTTCAAAACCCACTTTCTAACTATTTTTTCCTGTGTACTTGAGCTCACAGCAACATGACTCTGCAAATGCGTAAACTTCCTAAACGCCTTCCTAGCCCATGTAGTCAGGACCTCGGAGCAAAAGGCAGACCTGATGCTTTACGTGTTCCACCCGTGGTCTTAAGTTCTGAGACTATTTGACAACTAACAAAACACAGCTCCTGAGCCAGTCTAGCTAATCCCAAATCCAACAAAACTAGAATGCTTTCTGAGGTAACGGGTGGGAAAGAAACACTTAGTGCCGGCCAAACCAAGTCACCAAGTGACAGCTGTTTTTCACTGTAAGGGCAGCAATCAAGTCTTTTCTATACAAGCCTCTGGGGACTGAGCCTGTGCAGAGGTGACACGCTAAAGCCGCTACTTCTGGCAGAAAATGGAGGCATGTAATAGCATCTCCTTTCTTCATTTATTATATAAAACACCTCAAATGAAATTTTAAACACAAAAATCAATCATCGAGAGCACCATGGAATATTCTCTGTAGAAGACTTTCAGGAACCTTTACTTACAGTAACTGAGTTACATGTGTGGCTTAAAGGCTGAAACAACCGTGCTAACCAAATGGGGTTCGCGTGGGCTTTCCGGCCATGCTGGCAGCAGAGCAGGAAGCGCCCAGACCTGGAAGCTGGTCTACCTCCACACCTACTGTGAGACCTCACACTGCTCTTTTCTCATCTGTAAACTCAGAACACAACCCTTGTGTCTTCTGTAAAGCTAAACGTTGTTCCCGACGCGGAGCATGACCACGCCTGGACGCGGACCTCTGGAGGTGGAGCTCTTCGTTTTTACTCCCCACAGTATTGTCCCAATTCAACCCTCAATTACAGAACTTACTTGAAATTTAAATAACAATCTACAAATGATCATAAAAATAATACAATGTTATTGTACTACTAATTTACAAAACACTTTTTTGTCTACACCAACATCTTTAATTCCAAAGAATAAAATCAAAGCACTCTTAATATTCCTATATATCATTGTTACACTCACTGATTTAAGTAAAAATACAGTCATTTACCTTGCATCCAAAGTCTGACCCAAAATATGAAGACAGTTGACAATTGATGTTGCATCATTTCCTAAAGAGGAAACAAAACGCTGTATAAATTGTCTTGAGAATTTCTCAACTTTTTTTCTATTAATATTTGTGTTCCAAAAATTAGCCAATAACACAACTCAATAATGATAACTCAATTTAAAAGTTTTTTGATAATCAGGTTTGAAATCATGCAGTTTCTCTGCTTAAAAGTGGTTACGCGAATGTAAGTAGGAAAGCAGTAAAGCATGTCTCATCGAACAGCTGACACGCCCAACAAGCACTCGCAGCGCTGCACCAGGCTCGGGTTCCAGCTGGGCTCTTCAGGTGTGTCCCCCTCCCCACTACCAGCTCTCCCCGCACCAGCTCCTCTGAGTTTAAAGTCATACTGCACGACAACTTGTCAGGTCAGTGACAGCCTTTACGAAACGAGGTGGGCTGTAAGTCTAATAAATGTAATTCTACTGATTACCCCAAGCAGGTCTGCTTCCTTATTGCATCAACTGCATTAGGATGAATTAATCTGCCTGAATTCAACTGCACTGAAATGAGCTAATTTGTCTGAATGTCGTTGCTCTTTGGTGGAAAAGAAGCACCAAACTGTTGTGTAAAAAGCATCAGAGGCTGAAGAAGCTAAATGTTACCTTTTTGAGGTATTTGAAACGGGGGTGACTCTTCTTAAAAATAAAACGAAGTTCAGTCATTTTGATTGGCACAATTTATCATGAAGTACAGAAATAGGATTACATAATGAACACATATATTTTACTTTGTGATAAGGATACAGAAAATAAAATAAAACATGAATCTGAAGAAACAAAGTGACTGGACCACTCACAATGGTCTGACACCCTGACTTTCTCATTCCATGCCGTCCTTTGCGTTTCAGACACAGCCACTGCCTGAGTCCTTAGGTTAACAACCAGGATTTGCATGTCAGTTTTTAAAACACTTGAGCATGTTGTGTTCTTTATACACAAAAGTACCCTAAAGTGAATGAATTAAATACACAGGGAAACTAATGACTGCCGTAGAATGTGGGCACACCAGTTTAGTGATGTGATGCAAGAAAGAAAAACATGAAGGCATTCATTGTTGAGACTGAGTTTTTTCAGCAAATGTCCCTTAATCTTGCGCTTTAAATTTCAGAACTTCTGGTAACAATGAAGAGGAAACCGGCTGAAATTTATGTCCCTGTCTACTGGCTGGTGGGAGTGCAAGGGCTTCCCCTGTAGCCTTTAGGAGTATTACTCATATGCTCATTCACTCAATACACACGTGTTAAATACCAGGCACTCTTAAGCTCCCAGGGTTCTCAGGGTACTTGCATTTTAATAGGGGATACAGACAATGAACTATTAAGCAAAACAGAAATCAGTATGTCACATAACGTCCGGCCACAGTAAAAACATATACAGCAAGGGAGAGGGATGAGAGCAACTGGACAGAACAGTAGGGTGAGTGGTCACGAGGCCCTCCCCAAGAAGGTGACATCTGGGCAGAGACCTGAGGAAGCGTACGCACAAACCGCGTGTACATCTGGGAGAAGGGCCCAGGCGGCGGAAACAGCACACGCAAAGGCTCCGGGGCAGAAAATGCACCTGCCGTTCCAGGGAAGGACGGCTAGATGGCTGACGTGGGTAGGTTCGGGGGAAAGGAGGAGGGTGTGAGGTGGAGAGGATGGGAACCAGCTTCTAGAGCCTTGCGGCCAGAGCAAGTGCTTTGGATTTTTTTTCTTTCTTTTTTTTTTTGAGTGCAGCAGGAGGACATTCTTAGGTTTTGAACAGGATGTGCACTTATTTATATTTTAAAAGGAGTAATTCCAATGTGCCCAATTCTGGAAGGGCGAGAGTGGAAGCTAGTGCAGGAGTCTAGAACGAATGGATGGATTGTGGTGAATTTGGGTTAGGATGTTAGCAGTGAAGAAATTAAGAATGTATGTTAAGTTTTTGCTTATGGGTTGCAAGTTGGTGGGAAGGAGAGGAGACTAGGATAACTCTGTGACCACTTGGGTGAGGAACCGTGGGTGAGCAGTAGGGGAATGCTGGTAGATTTAATGATGTGGAGAGAGCCCGGGGGGTCCAGAACATGGACGGAGGGGAGGCTGGGTCTTGTGCTTTCAACAGGCTAAGTGTGGTGGGCCTATTAATTCAGGCAGGGACGTGGCATAGACAACTGACAAAAATCTAGAGTGCAGAGAAGAGATCTGAGTTAGAGCTACAAATGTGGGCTTTGTAAGCATATGGATAATTTAAAAATCACAGACCTGAATGAAATTAGCTAGCATGAGCATAAACACAGAGGCAGAAAGGTCCCAGAGTCTCCACTGTGTGGAGGTAGAACAGCTGAGGAGGCTGCAACACAGAAAATGAAAGAGGAAAGGCCCAGGAGGAAGAGGGGACACAGGAGTGCAAACGAGTCTCATGAAACCGAGTTTAGCACCAAATCAGAGAGACTGATTCCACACTCCTCCAAAAAGCCACAGTGCCACTGTCCCTTCATATGGATGACCGGCGCTTGTACTTTGTACTGGGCCTACGCAGGCCTTTTCCCAAAGGAGGCGGGTGGTTTAAACTTCCATTTGTAGGAGCTCGTGAGGTGCAGCCCGGCACCCCGGAGAGTGCCTGGTACAAGCAGGCGCTCAGGGAAGTGTTCGTGGCTGACGGCAGGAAGTGAGTGAGACCAAGAGGAAGGGGCATCGGTGGCCAGACACGTTCTGTGGGTCAGATGAAAACGTGTCCGGTGCGTGTGAGACTTCTGTGATGGCTCACGGCACACACCCATGAGCTCATTCATCTGCGCACCTCGGCACACCCCAGGTCAGGTACAGGATAGCTCCAAATGGAGGCACCTCACTGTAAAAATGGTGCGAAGGGACCCTAAGGGGTGCGGAGAAAGTATTAACTGAATCCTCAGCATTCTCATGTGTAGGCCAAGCAAAAGCACCAGTGTTCTTGGCACGTGTAAAAGCCTGAACTGATGGCTAGTCTTGAAGAGACACAGCACGCAGTGAGGGAAAACCAGCATAGGACTATGAACACAGCCCTTCTCGAGGCCAGCCAGAGCACACAACCGAAACACCAGTCACCTGTCAGCGAGAGCAGGAAGGCCAGTCAGAGGGCAGGGAGATGGTAAAATTTTACAGTGATGACTGTATTTCCGTGTTCTTTACTATCTGTAACTTCTTAACTGCTCTGAGTAGCATAAAAACCAAAAGTTTGATACTTTCAACTTAGTTTTTTCAAGATTCAAGGTACTTCCTCCAAATGCTTAAGGAGTGCCTATTTAAGACCTGTGTGTTTGCATCAGTGTGTGTGCGCAAGCATAAAAGGTACAGGATGAAAATCACAGCTCACACCTGAATCTAACAACAGACAGCAAACACTGGGTTTTTAAAACCATTGTTACCAACTCTCATACAATAGCACAACTCTCTAAATAATAACAACAAATCATACTCACCTTGGAGAAAAATAAATATTTTAGCAAGACCTACTGCTTCATTTAAACACATGCTAATACTTGTCTCGTCCAACGTTCCTGCAGCGAACGCTGGAGCGGTCTGCACGAACAGTGTGGACCTGCTGAGCTCCGGGGACACCGAGGTCACCAAAAGGAACATGGACACTACACTCCTTGTGCTGCCAAAAGCTTGCTCTATTCCCCACGTTCCTACAGGTCTGTCACCAAATGTAGACATTCTCCAGTAAGTCTGGGGAGTCTCTGGACAATTAACCAGCTTGCTAGTTAACATTAACAACTCACCAGAAAACAGGAAGGTAGAAAAGGCCTTTAAATGATGGCTAGTTTGTGCCAGCCTTCTCCAATAGTTCCTTAAACAGAAAGCGTCACTGTTGGTAGAGTTTACGGATCTTTCTGTTTGAAGAGTCATCAATTATGTGTCATTTCCTTTTCAATGGAAGTGCCCTAAGTGTCTTCATGGATTGTTTAAGGAATTTTAAAAAAGTGATTCTCAAAATTGTAAGACAAGTGGATACTACATTTTTCTTGAATGTAAGAAAATCCCAAATTGACAGCTTATCTCACTGTAGGAAACATCTGCTGACTTATCTATCTTTTCTTAAAGGTAGGACCTGGTTGGTTGATTCATTCAGTCATCAGATATTTATAGAACAGCACTGTGTGTGCCTCAGACTTCCTGCTAGGTGCTGAGGATAACAAAATAATCCGTCCAAGAGCTGAGAGTTGTGTGCCAGAGAGAGACATTACCAGGTGACCTGACCAGAGAGGTGAAGGACAGGTACGCAGAGCTATGAGGACATATCACAGTAGCAGGAGAGAGTGTCCCCAGGGAGGTCAGGGATGGACTTCCCGAGACAGCAGCATCCAGGCTGAAATCTGAAGGATGAGTAGTGAGCTCTGTGCTGGGCGTGCAGGATGGCGGGGGGCGGGGGGGGGGGGTCTGGGATCCTGTTCCAGGCAGCCATTGCAGCACATGCAAAGACAAGAAGGAACAGGACACACTCAAGAAGCAGAGAGGCCATTTAAGCTGAGGCATAATGAGGAAACGAGAGCATGCTGGGAAACGAGGATGCGTGGTACGTAGTGGGAGGCGATGGGACACCAGCGGGCCAGGTGAAGGCTCCTCAGGTTTGCTCTACAGAAGGGGGAGGCCACTGGACACACGGAGCCACGCGGTGATGGGGTGGGGGGATGGCTCTGGAGCACAGCCGAGAGGGGAGAAGGGTTAATGCGTTCGTTCTCGGAGGAGGGCAGGTGGGAGACACCCGGGCATCAGCCTGCGGTGGCGGCGGTGAAGAGGGAGAGAAAGCTTCGCTTTTTCATCCTCACAGCCTAAGAGGATGCCTCACACACAGCAAACACAGATGTTTATTGACTGAGTGCCTATAACCTGAATGTCATTACGGCAGGAGATTCATTCACACATGTGAAAATACGGCCCTGAAGAGGTCTTGACACACATGCACCTGTGCTATTCCTGCTGGAGCTCTGGTTACCAGATTCTCCTTCCTCTAAAAGTGACAAAGTCTTAAGTGAGCTGTAATAGTAGGACTTAAGTATTCTCTGATTGCCTTAAAATTAGGCAGTTAGAGAACCAGAATTTCCATCTAGCAAAGGCAGGGGAAGTGGTGGGATTAAAAGCAATATTTTGTTGCTCACAATGTGTCCCTGAAAAAGGTATGTCCTTCTCCTTCGTCAACCTGCCTGGGTCATCCAGTCCTAACTGACCTTCCAAAATACAGGCATGCACCGACCTGTGATCACCAGCAAACATTTCAGAGTTCAGTGGGACGTCTACATATAACACAGACACTATCTTCCTTACTATTTTTTCCCATAAAATGTTTTAATAGAGACACCAGAACTACTGTTCTCTAAGGAATGTGGCTCCTTCCTCATTTAAAAAAATCCCACCTTTTTCCAATATAAAATGAAGTGATTTAAACACCTTAAAAAGAATTCATGAGGCATAAAAACATAATTAATCTCTTTAGTTCTTAGTGTGCTTCAATGTATAGAAAATAAAGTAGATAAAAGATAAATACAAATACAGAAGTCCACGATTTGGGAATCCTCGTTTTACAGATTGGAAAAAATCTTGGAACTAGAGATGAGGTTTGGGCATTTAACTGCAATCTGACAGCCACCTTGGAATAAACATTCCATTGCTGGTCGTCAGCTCACCACAATTACTGCCCTCAGGACAAGAATTCTGCCCCCCGGTTGACTTCACTGCTCCTCCTGTCTCCGACCCCACCCTCCTGACATGCGGAAGGTCAGTGGGTCTCTTCCCATATCTGTTACTTTCGCTCACCAACACGAAGCCCAAGTATTTCTTTGTTAACCTCAACCTTCACTTCTGTCTTAATTTATTCTTAGGTTAGGTCACGAGCAATTTTTTGAACTAAGTACAGGAAAAACATGTAATCATCAGTTAACTGTCTGCCAGAATATAGAAAAAAAATATAATGTAAAAGTAGGACGAAAAAGAAAATGAGAGATTAATATGCCTGTCTACAAAAGACCGCGGCATGCATGCTGTCAGGCCCCACTAGGGACACCAGCGGCAGCACTGGGCCTTCAGAAGGGACGTGCTTGGCAGCAAGACTCCTGCTTCCGTCTGGGAATGCTACGCCATGAAGGCTTCACTGCGCTCGTGCTTTAAACAGCCAAGCCCCCTAGTGCAGTCGGTCTGTCATCTGATTTATCTAAATAACAGCTTGCAAACAAGACTAGGAATACCTCAGATTTGAAAGCTGTGCGGCTGCAGCTTACATAGCACTTCAGCATTCATCACCTCCCATGAGACTCGACACATGCAACAGATCTCTCAAGTTAGTAGTTACTTTAACCTATTTTAAAATTTTTTAAAAGGTTCAGAAAAGTTAAGTCCTTGTCCAAATCATTCAGCTGGTTTAGTTACAGGTCTAGGACTTACAAGTGGGCTTTTCCTGATCCAGGACATCATGTGAACGTCGAAAGCCCAGTTATAACCGTAACATGCGAAGTTTACGTGTGTAAGACTTAAATATGCTAATACTCTGATGCATCTGTATTACAGTATGTTTGATTAATAAAGAATTCTTAAAGTTTTACAGGCAAATGCCAAAGCAAATTTGAAACAATAATAAGACACTAGAATAGAAAGAATGCATTAAAATACGCTTTTGAGACAAAGACACATAGTAGCTCTCCAATAAATTCCTGTTAAAAACAAAAATAACAGTATTTAAAGGCAAAGGGATTTAATATGCAGTGCCTAAGTGAAATATCAGAGTCACAGAGAGATGGAACGAATGTTAAAACCCAGTTCTCCTCTGACCGGTACGACAAGTTATACTATGCATTTATCTTCAATCACTGAACCCTTAACATCGTTGGAGGGGAAAAAAGGAGATTAAACCCCAGGCAGGATGAATACACGGTGATGGAAGTCTACGTTAGTGGCAGTAGGTCAGTGTGCACACAGTTCCTCTGCAGAGGGTTACACTCTGCAAACGGCACAAGGCAGGCTCCTGGGATGCTGAAAATGTTCTGTCTTGACCTGAGAACATGGGCACATGCGTGTAAAAATTCATCAAGCCATGCCATCCAGCTGTCCTTGAGATCTGTGTACTTTGCTCAGTATACAGAATATTTCAAAATTAAAAAAATGAAGTTATGGTTAGATACATAACGTAGGGAACTGAGAAGTCACAGTATGTAAGCTAGAGACACACAACAGGGTATTGTTCTGGGGTCTCCAACAGAGCCAGATACAAGCAGAGAGCACTCTGAAGACAGACAAAGAAGTTTTGAACCCCCGTCCTTATGAGAAGGTTAAAAGCACATGAAAGTTCTGTCCGAACAGTTCTCACAGAAATTTTCCTGTCTGGAAGAGAAGTCGAACACAAGCCAGTCGACTGGAAATCATCCTGAAGATAATTTCCACGTGAAGTTAGGAAAACTGAAACGGTAATGCAAAAATTCAGGCAATTTATGGGAAACATTCCTTAATATGTAACCATACATTAGAAACCAAATACAGCATTAAATAATCATACCCAGAAACTATCATTTCTCAAAAAAAGTCATGTTGTAAAGAACTTAAAAGCTACTTGCACACGTACACGTACGTGCACATACACACACTGTGCACATCAGCCTGTTCCTCAGTTTATCCCTTGTGGCTTTCAAAGAAGCGACTTGATCCTTAGTTTTTCCTGTGAGTGGATTAGAATGCACAGCATCTCTATCAATACACTGAATGTTTTCTTGCTGAAGTCACCCCAACACTGTCTCAGAACCTACAGAGCACTGCGCTAAAATGCGCCTTGGCAGTTTATTAACGCTGATGCAGGAACGTGTAAAACAGAAGTTCTGCCAATTGCTCTGAAGTCTTAATGCCTCACATCGAGGAGGGTCTGTGGAGAGTGCGTGACCGCCCCGCATGGCCGTTTGAAAGCAGGTGTTTGGGAACATGGACTTGAGCTACACAAATTCTCAGAAATGAACAAAAGCTGGCTTCGGGGTGAGCGGTGCTGGAAAAGCCGCTTTTGCCCGACCCAGGCCTCCCTGTCTACCCTGCGGCTCCAGTGTGTGGCGCACAGGCGACACCAGGTCTGCAGTCAGGAGCACTAAAAAGAAGTGAGTGCAGTTAGAACCTGCTGATGTGTGACAGCTCGTCATTCAGTCTCTCAGAAACAGCCACTCCAAACTCCAGGGCCCCGTTCTGCTCCTCCCTTCAGAAATAAAATATGGCGGAAGATGCCATGTTCATTCATTTGCTCTTTAATGACATACTCTTTTGATTTTCAAGTGTGCTTTGGATTAGCGTATAAAGTTACAGTCTTCAATTTCACCACAGATAATGCTACTTGCAGACAACCCTGAGGACCTTATCTTGGCCCATGACGACCATGCATGCAGCCGTGCAAACGTGCATCCATGCAACATCGCAGCACACAACACGGTGCAAAAATGGCAAAGAAAACCAAGTGATGGCCATGCTAGTATTTGTTCAAGGGGCTCCTTACCAAACAGTGAAATCCTATGCCTGACAAGAACTCCAAGTTTGCAGAATAGGCTGAAGACAAAAGAAAAACAAAAGAGAAAAGGGAAAAGGGGAAGGGAAGGTAGAAAAGACAGGGAGAAATTAAATTAAAACAAAATAAAACAAAAAAAAAAAGAAGAAAGAAAAAAGAAAAATAAACAGCTGATACATGAGCCGGAAAAAGCAACATGATGTCACGCAGAAAGAATCAATTCTCTGAGCAGAAGGTGGAGTAAAGGTATTAAAGAAAGTCTCTGAGTGCATATCTTTAACAAACATGGTTAAAAAAGCACATATTATAAGTAAAGAAACCAAAAAAAAAAAAGCAAAGCTAATTAATATAAAAGCAATCTATATGAACCCCACAAGAATATAACAATTAGAAAACCATAAGAAAAAATTCAGTTTTATCTGCCCCAAAGCACTACTGAAGTTCTAGAATTCCCTTTTTGTTGCTCTTATGGGCAGCACTTTACAACGGAAGTGTAGTGCTTTGGGCATAAAGTGTTACTTTTAAGGTTTCATATATCTTATCATTTGAACTTCCCTCTCCCTGACCTCGACCACACTGTCCCACATATACCAGAGCATGCAGTGAATCTGACCACCACGAACTAGAGACAGAATATAAACAGCTGATAGTGACGACTCAGAGAAAACCTTACAGGTCGGGTATGAAAGGGCTTCTCGTGCTGACGCAGGAGCTGACGACCAGCGAGTTCCTGGGTCTTGGCGCCCTTCCTGGCGGTCACCAGCGGGCCGCTTCCAGTACGGTGCCCAGTACAGTGCCCAGCGTCCCGCGTCAGCAGGAGGGCACCGGTGGGCACTGCTGCTCACGGCAGGACCCAGAGCCGGGGCACCACCTGCTGCTGTCCTGTCCTGTACGTCCCCAGGCCTGTCTGGCGGGCGCCTTGTCGGGCCCTATTTTCAGGAACACACGCCCCTGCGGGTCCAGCTCAGGACACATTTCTTCTGAGAAGCCTCTTCTAACTCCTGGTGCTCCTTCAGCGCTCCCAACCCAAGCTGAGAAAAGCCCCTCCCAGCCAGGCCCATGACAGGCAACCTCCCACGTCACCACTGACACCAGGCCCACAGCTACCCACACTCTTCCTAACACTGGGAGTGCACGGGCCTCCAGTCAGAGCTCCCCCAAATGCTAACCCTGACAATCCACTTGTTAGCAGCGCCCATGCTCGGCTCGGTTTTCCCACCGTGACGACAGCTACGTCCCGATGGCCCCACCCTCCCCTGCAAAGCTCACCGAGTCCCAGCAGTGGGCAGGTGCACACTCAGGACTGGGGACACGGGCTGTGCCATGGGAAAAAACTGAAGGCAACTGCTCGCAGTAGCACAGGAGCAAGGAGACAGTGATATCTGTGATGCTGACCGCTCTTACAGTGAGTTCTGGCCATTATCTCTCACTTCAGTAACAGTGGGAGATAATCTATGGATGAAAATCAGTCATATAGGGCATTGCATGGCTTCTCCAAGAAAACATTCATCAGCAAGTGCTTAAGTGAATTTCACGTCTTGGGAAATCTCTTATCACTGCTATTTTTTAAAAAAACAATAATCTATTTGAGTAGATGTTAGACATCAGATTAGACATTAGCCTCTGAGCTGCATATTTATCTTCATGCTATCATTTAAACACTCAAAGACAATGAAACAAGCCAGGTTCTCCAGGGGCCCTCATCCACCGAGCTGCATGCACGTTAACTCAGCAAGGCCCTGTCTCCATCCACAGGGAGTCAGCCCATCTTGGAGCTGTGCCCTCTGGAGTCCTGGGCTCCTGTCTGTTTGAAGCAGCATCTTTTCCTTCTGACTAATTGGCACCCTTCACCATCCGGGGTGCAACATTCTGAGATGATGCTGAATTTGTAATACTGGGATTATGTTTTAACCCAGTTAATCTAGACCTAGGATGTTCTGTGATGATAGAAAACGGAACTGCTCTGTGTCCCATTTTGTTGGATCACATTTATGTCTGAGAATCTGTCAGAGGAAATGAATTCTTACAACACCTAGCTGTTCCTAATTAGCAGCAGCCGTGCCACCAGAGAGAAATGCAGACACACAGAAAGCTAGGTCCTCACAGAAGAAACTGTGTCTCCCTCCTGCGCCATCTCCCTTCAGCTGCAGTTTCTGCACAGACTAGAAGGTCTGGTTATCATCAGCTTTGGCGCACAGTTTCTCTAAAAGTATCTTCCAGAACCCCATCATCCCTTCCTCTCTCCCTTCATGACTAACATGAAGAATTCATAACACATCTGCAGTTTCCTCAGCGACTCCTTGCCTTGTGGGCTTGCCCTCCACCTCACTGCTGTGCTGAAACGCTCCCCCAAGTCCTCAAGACCGTCTGGACCCCACAGCTAATCACTGCTTTGCCAGCCTCCGTCCTGGAGAGCTCTCTGCCACACTTGGCATCACTAACTACTTAAATCTGTGAAGCCGAAGCCCTGGATTCTGTTTCACAGTGATCTTTCCCTTCCTCTGCAATTAACGTTCTCTAAATTCTTCAAAGATCCACTTCTGAACGCCCTCCAAAAGTAGGAAGATTCTCCGAGTTTCGGTTCCCAGAAAGCTTTTTGCTTCCCTCGGCTTCTCCGTTGGCTTCATCTGCTTTCAGAGCTCTGAGCCTTAGACGGGCACAGGTCATCCCCAAATGTGCCAGTTCTTGCCCCCATCTCTCCACCAACACCAAACACCTGCTTCCCACTGCCTGCTGGAGCCCTCCAGCTGAACGACCCGTCAGTCCTTACACCCCCATAAATACCTCTCGAGCCAAATGTAACCTCTTCGTCTCAAAACTAGTCCTTTCGAAGTTTCCTGGTTTTGCCAGTGACACCAGCATTGTTTCAGCCCCTCAGCACTGAAGCGTCAGCACAGGCTTGGCTGCCTCCTTCCTGTCTGGACAGGGCTCACTGCCCAGTTGAGCTGACTCCCCCGCGCTTCTCGCGCCCAGCCCCTCCGCGGGCACCTGCACTGCGCTCCCAGCACTTGTGCGCTCCCCCCACTCTCATCGCAGCGCGGCACGTGGCCAGTCTACACAGATGTGTCCCCTCAGCTGTACGTCTAAGTCCACCGAAGTCAGGAACCGTGCTGCCGCGTGTGTGTTTACCTGCAGACCTGGGGCAGCGCCTTGCACACGGCAGGCTCTCAGGACTTGAGCTGAACAAACCCCTGGGCAGCGCCCCCGAGGCAGCGCATGGGTGACAGCAGCCGCACCGCGTGTGGCCTCCGCGCCCTAGCCCTCCGACCCCCATACCCACTCCTGCTGCCAGCCCAGCCCCCTCTTCCATCTAAAGAGCTTCCACGGTGTCTTAGAGCTAACGAATTAAGTCAAAACAAATTCTTAAAAAGTAAAATGGAAAAAGATGTTAAGACACTATTCTGGCAGTCACTATCAATCAGTGTTCCACGGTGAACCCACAGAACCCGGATTTCCCCGAAATCACCGGCTTCCACACTTCACGCTGCTACTGACACCAAAAACGATCCGCCTTTCTTGATCTCCGACCTACACAGTCCTTAAGCTCCACTCTGGATGTCCTGACTTCTGTGACTCCCTGGCCCGTCCATACCCACCCGAGGTGGCCTTGCTTTACTGCGAATCACACAGCGCTTGCCGGCTCTTTGCGGTTGCAACAGTATCCTCATAGACTACGCCCCGCCGGGTACACTCCTGAGTGCGGAGACCCCCCGCACTCCTCTTTGTAGACACGAGCGCACTGACTTTAAGCACAGTGACTGCTCGAAACGTAATTCCTGGTGCCCGAGAGAATCTAAACAACTAACAGGAGCAACCTGGGTCTGACGGTGGAGAAGTTAGCTTAGACCCACGACGGCTGCTGCACACATGTAAAATACGAACTGAAACTGCTCACCACAGCGCTCAGCGTGGGTACGGGGGTATGCCTGTCTGCTCAAGGCAGCAGGGCCAGTTTGGGTGGGCTTTGTAAAATTACCTATTTTACCCTATTTTTCACCTGTTTTCCTCACTGACGTTATATTTAACTAAAGTGCTAAGAAATCAGGGATTTATAAATTTCAGTGATTCCATATCAACATACCAAACAAATATTGGTTGTTCTGAAATGCATTCTTTGGATTGTAAAAGCAAGATTTTTGTTATTTAAAAAATTTGTGAAACACGTAAAATAGTAATACAAAATCTATAATGCACTACCCAAAGGAAATGACTATTAAGTTCATTCCTTACCAATATTTTTCTACACATACAAATTTAGGGTTTTTAAAAAATCCAGATTGATGCCACTTGAACATGTATTTTATTTCTTACATGATCATCTTCCTAAGATATTATGTATTTGTAGCCCTCATTATTTTAATGACTGAACAACATGTACTGTAATTTATTTATCATCACCTTACTCATTTTATAAGTCCTGAATTTTTCTGAGGTTAAATTCTCCCTATGTTTGGCATTAAATTACTGTAAAGAAATGAGTTACTTCTGTTATTAGGCGTTCCCGTGTGCTGAAATTTTAATGGCATATCTTCCTTTTTTGAAAGTGCTCGTGGGAGAAGTAAAATTTACCAACCCCTTTCCAAGAGGTAAAGAAAACTATGGAGACGAAGTCATTAAAAACGGGGGCAATGCTATCGGAGGGTGGGGGAGGCCCCAGACCACAGGCGGAGGCTAGCACAGAGTGGTGCCGGCTGACTCGCTCTGGGAGGGATACAGCTGGTAAGGGAAATCAGTTACATCTGAGGTTAGTTACTAGTTCTGAGCGTGAGCCTGAACGCTGAACAGTGACAACAAAGCACAACGGGAGGAGGGGGAGGAGCAGAATTGGCAGGCAGAGCTTTATCTGCATTTTTTCCTACATTCTCTATTTTCTCTCGATTTATGTAATTGTCATTCAATTGACAACACTCACTAGGAACAAAGTTTCTGTTACAGAAGGCTAACCGGAGCCAGGGAAGACTCGGAGATACTGCAGGCTCCCAAAGGTCTGATGGTAGCTTGGTGCCATGGCACTGTCTGGCTACCGTGTGCGCTCCCAGGCCAGCCCACGGGGGCCGCTGGGCAGCCACGTGGGTGAGTGCGCGTGTGGGACAAGAAGGGACGGGTGCTCTCTCCCCTGGGGAGAAGGAAAGAAGGCCGTGCCGAAGTGGGGAGAGGGAGGGGGGTCTGCACCTTGGAAAGTAGCTCCTCCTTCCTTTTCCTTCTGGGAAACGTAGTTTGTGGAAACAAAGTACGTCACTGCGATGGATTCTCTGATATTTTAACTATAATCAATTTTATCAGCTTCACAGGATGATGCTTATTTGAAGAAGTTTGGAAACATTTATAATGCCGCTGCAGTCCTACATCACATGGCTGGCTACTTACTGGCTGGTAAAACAGTAAATCTGAGCAGAGATAAGCTGCACATCCTGTCCCCAGTGAACGTGGGGTCTTACTTTCCCTGTGGTCACAGACTGTCGGTCTCCTCTCCCCTGTCCAGCAGGTTGGTCCTGCACTGCCCCTCCGCATATCATCAAAGTCAAGTCCATGCTATGAACCTAAAACGCGCTAAAAAAAGGCCTTAAGAAAAAAAAAAGAGTTTTGTTCTCCAGGCGAGAGGCTGCTGATGACAGCTCAGGCCTGGTCAAGACCTTGACTGCAGCCTTAAAGAGGACCTGGTCAAACTGTGCCCAGGGTCCAGACCTACACACACTGTGAGATAATCAATGTAGGTCCTTTAAAGACACTGAACTTGTGGTAGTATTGCTAAATAGTAATAGATAACTAAAAAAAGGAAAAAAAGGTAAGGTCATAGGAGAGCCTGCATTCTGCTTTATGACAGGGCATCACTGTCACAGAAACTCCTTTCAGATCCAGTCTAAAAGCTCGGTGTGAACTCCTGCCCAGTGTAACCCCAGAAGCGGACTTTCTCAGTCATTGATTCTCACGTATACGACATTCTGGCAGAATTCTGAGGACTTAGACTTGATAACCCTAGAACAATCACAGCTAAATCTCTAAAACATACTTGGGTTTAAACAGAACTGAGAAGGCATCGCTAGGACGCTGGCTCGAGTGGCGTGAGGGGAAGCCTCCAGAAGGTACGTAAGTTTACTGCATTTCATTCCAAGATTAGTCATTTTTTTTAAAGATTACAATTATAATTTCTGTAAATGAGATTTTGCCCTCCAGAAAAATACATGCTGGCAAAAATACCAGATTTGAATAAATTTTAAAGAGGCCAATTCTAAAAGCATCATTTATCAAACATACTAATACGGTGATGCATCTCCAGCCTCCACTTACAGATCCTGGATTGGGTGTCTTATTCCTTCTGTCCAGCATTACATTTAGCAGTCAAATTCAAGAAAACACAACACCTTGAACACATGTATTTACTTGCCCAAACTGTCCTCCCCTAGTGTTTGACTCCACGGGGCCAGGAGCCGGGAGTAGGCTGCACCTACTCCAGGATCCTGAGATGCTCCTTCTCAAATGCAAAGACACTTCACTCAAACCACAGTCTTTATTTTTTAGAGCCGTTTACCTAGTCACCATTTCTTTCTCTTTGTTTGAAGCATGTCCTCCAGAACAGAGAGGTCTGCTTGCTGCAGATAAGAAGTATAAACGATGGTTTTTGAAATACTGATCAATTAAAGGAAGAACGACCTGAAAGAAAGGAAAAGAAAACAGATCTACACAGTGGAATCTTCCGGGGGATGGGTGAGTGCCGAGTCTTTGCAACAGCAGAGTTCTGGCCACATGCAACAAGTCCCCAACAGCCACAGCCATGCCATCAGCTCCACTCCAGTCTGCCTGCCTCTCAAGTTCCACTCTGCAGTACGTGTGTGTGTGAGTATGGAAAACACACCTAATTTCCAATGGTTTAGAATTAGTCTCAATATTTTCTCAAAATGAAATGCCCTTAAATTGTCATCTAATGCAGTTTGGTCCCCAGTAGGTTTCAAAATAAGCAATGATGACCATGTACTGAGTTTCCACTACACGTGAGTGACTGACATGCAGCCATTGCACGTGTCTCAGCAACCACTCTGTATGGGAGGCGCCATCATCCCTGCTTTCTAGGCATGAAACTGAGATGTAAAAAGCAGCGACTACAAACTCACACTCTGACTGAGCACGAAGTCCCACTGCCCCTTACCTACCTGCAAGAAGTTCTTCTGTCTGGCCTCCTCAAAGCCCACCTCCCAGTTCTGTCCCCTCAGCCTTCTGGCCTTCGGCAAGTTTCTCCTCTCACCCTGTCCACCCACACCACAGGCTTCGTCTGTGCCGTTCCCTCGGTCTGAGATGCTCTTCCCACCACTCCTCCCGCAGGCCACAGGGCAGTGGCGCTTCATCAGATCAGCCTTTGCGGCCTGTCAACTGGATAAACTCCCCGTATCCTCTGCTCTCCTTAATACCATTTGCAATTTTCTACTTCATACGTGTGATTTTGAGTTAGTCTCTCTCCCTAAGCATTTGAAGGCACTCAGAGAATACAGAAATAGAGAAAGAAACACTTCTGGGTTTGTTTCCCATTACAGCCCTCTCCTAGCCTCCACCACCACTGCTTCCTGGGTTTGGTTTACCACCAGCTGACCAGTGCTTAGGACTTTGTCGGGCCTGGAGCAAGCACTAGATAAACATCTGTTGAATAAATAAATGAAAAAAGTAGTAACAGTTGGCATTTCCAGTATTTGGACCCAAGTCTGTCTCAATACATTTTTTCCCTACAATGTTGGCATTGTATGTTTTTTAACAATAGGAATACACAGTTTTTAAGTCTCTTCCTAGAAAGTTGTGACATTACCTGAACTTAGTGATTGACATATTAGGTACTCAATAAATACGTGAATGAATGAATCTATGGACAGTACAAATCAAGCCACAGTAGGCTTCTGCAAACAAAGTCACTAGGGGATGCAGTAGGAGAGTATTTTAAACGTGTGACTGCAGATCATGAGTACAGCACTTCTGATCACTGGCTATCAAAGGGGATTACATCCTAGCAGAACAGGTAGCCAGCAACGTGCAGCCCCGGACAAGCTTCAGGTGACCGACACAGGTTCTGGGTGCTGCACAGAACGGGAAGGAAAGAGAAGTCTCCCTTACAATGAAGGGATTCTGGATTCTGCAAACACACCAGCCAAATCGTAATGGATGAATCATAATGGAAATAACACGTCATTTTGCAGATGATCTAAAACCGCCAAATTCAAATACTTTGAAAGGAAACTGACAGAAATCGTTAGGTCTTCAGGTTAACTAAAACATGTTGTGAACAGGAGAGCTTCCCAAGGGCCTTCTGTCCTTGTGGTGGTGAATCCCAGGACGCAGCCCGATGCATGACGCAGACCAGGCACACGGCAAACACCGAGGGAGTGAGTGGACCCACCACGTGGACTCCGCAGCTCTCCACCTCCTTCCCTACTGGCTGAACGTACGGCAAATTCCTGATAAATTCTTATCCAATGGGATAAACACTAATCATGGGATATACTCCAAATATTGAACAATTTATCCTCTCTGAGCCTCAGTTTTCCTCTTCTGAGTAGGACTGAGTTTCCACAATAAAGAGTCTATAGTAGAGGTTCTCATAATGTAGCCATTTATAAATTAACTGGTGCTTTTCTTCTTTAAAAAAGATACACTCATTTCAAATTTTTAAACCATAACAATATTCAAATGTCATGAAACAGATTTCTCTTCTACGTCATATGATAAAGCCAAAAAAGAGAACTTTGAATCAGACTTCACAGAGTATGAAGTCACTTGAGAAACATCTGAGAAATGAGTTACCCACATGATGCATGCAGTTATCTCCGTGCCACAGAGCGTTTACTCAGAGTGGAACTCACACCTGGAGACAAGCGCATCCTGCAAAGGGCAATGGTCTAGAGAGCACATTCTGGGAACAAACACACTGAAGCAAAAACAAGATGGATTGTATACTGTACTTTAGCAAAGAACTTGATTTCTTGCTCATAAGGGAAATGTTCTCCTTTGCTTCTGCTGCCACCATCTGTGGACATGAAGAGTTTTAGGATCACGTTGCACTTCAAAAATCACAAGACATTCACTCACCCCAATGCACCGCTTAGGGCACACCGCTATGCGTGCTATCCCACTAAACTGAACATAAAAACACAGAGGTTAACTTCAGCAGTGTGATTAAAGAAAGATTACAAAATATCCAAATCAAAATAAAAAAGCTCTTGAGACAGCCCACACGTGGCTGTGAGCACAACCGTCCTGTGTAGCTCTGAGATCTGACTGACATGCAGGGGGAAAACTGGAATAAAGCAAAATCCCACCTTCTCCGCAGTCAAATCTCACACCGTCTTTCAGTTAGAAAGGAGCCCACTGGGCTGGGAAAGGTGAGTGTAAGGTAAGTAAGCATAATTTTAGATTTGAACACTGGCCTCTAATAAAGACAGTTACTTCTTGGTGTGACTGAAAGTTCAAGCTTTCAGTATTAATAGACCAACGGAAAAATTGCAGGAAGCCAGCGCCTGTGGCAAGAGCAAGGATCACAACTGTGACACTAGGTTGGAAAATTAACATTCTGCTAAAGAACAGAGAAATTCACCGGTGTCAAAAGAGAATTTCCCTAAGCAAAGCGCAAACACCTGAATTTTCCCTGTGGTGCAGACAATGAATTCAAGGTTAAGAACTGATTGACCTAATGTGTTTAGCTTAGAAGGTAGCCTTTCTTGGCGCCCTCATGCATACAGAGGAGGCTTCATGCATACAGAGGAGGGAGCAAACCATAATAACCATGAAGATATGCAGAACAGACTGGAGAGCTAAAAATTCAGAACTGGATACAAAGTTTTAGAAAAATGTGTAAGCAGAGCTTTCATATCTTTTAAGAATCAAACTGACTTTTGTTTGAACAAGTTCTACTGCAAACAGAAATAAAAACAACTTGAAATGTGCTTTATAAAGTCTTAGATATAAATTTAGGATAACTTTTTGAGAACTTAGGTAATATTTTATAAATTCAGACAGTGCTCTTCCCATGAATAAGTAGAAGAGAGTAATGGCTTTTGAACCCTGGCACATTTCATTTTTCAACATGTGGGCATTAATCTCTCTCAAGCATCATCATGCGAAACGCCTGGATCCATCTAAGGGGCTTTCTCGTATACATTCTATTCAGACAGAACTTTGTACCTAGCTAAGGCTGCTAAAATGCCAAAGAATTAAGTAGGAAATATCTTTCCCTTCTTTATACATTTCAAGAATAATGCTTATGTGGAAAATGTGAGAACTTTCGGAGAGAATAGACCGTATGGTCTATGGTAAAACACAAAAATTAGAAAGAGGCGTATGCCTACCTTCACTGTCACCATTAGCCTGTGTCTAAAAATGAATACACTAAAGATGAGCTGTAAAGGCGATAAAGTAAAAGATGAAAGAAGGAGGTGTTGTAGAGGTTTTATTTTTTAGTTAACAGTGAAAAATGAAAACTAAAGTAAATGACAGTTAAACAGCCTCAGCTGTACTTGCTTCTCTAGTTGATGTCTTGTACACACTTAACTGCCCGTCAAAACCATCTGAAAAACACACAGGGAACGTCAGCAGCTGTTTGAAAAAACAGCTAATTTTGTTGGGCTCTATATTAATCTAGCCTTCCTTTCTCCCCAGAATTTGTTTGTAAGATCTTCTCTACCCTGTAGAAAGCCAATGTGTGAAGTGGGTGAAAGCTGCCTGTAGTGAGCTTCTCGCCACTCCCTGTGCACCGACACTGTCCCCGGAGGTTTATTCAGAAACTTAAATACAGGGTGATTAAGGCCTAACCACATTTTCCCCTTCAAAGTTGTGTCTCTGCCATCCAAACAAAGGTTAAAGAAAAATGTTTTTCTTTGCCTTGTTCCCTTCTCCAAATGATCACTTTTTCCCTCTTCTCTCTCTTGCCAAAAAGAAGGCTGAACCCCAGAGCTGCTATGCATTCAGATACTTACAATGGGGATTCGAAATTTCAATATTTAACTTTGTACATAAAAGCTTCAAAAACTCACCAGGGCCTCATTCTTCTTTTTTGTTCAAATTCCATTCGGACTAATTTGGCTACAAGTCAGGATGACTACCGTATTTTTAAAAAAATATTGTGGGATGAGTTACAAAGAGACTGCACATGATAAGTTAGTTTGTATCATTGACCTTTGTGGAAAAGACAGTTAAGAAGAGAGTGAAAACACAGCATTTGGACTGTAGATAAAGGGGCAGGTTGAAAGAGGGAGGTTTAAGAGCACGACACTCCAGCAGAAAATCGTTAATCATATTTGGGATATGAGGGGCCAAGAACAGGAAAATACAAAAGCTTGAATTTCCATAAACTTTAATCTGATGCTGCGCTGAAAACTAAGTATAAATCCGAAGAAAAGTGCAGCACAAAGAGCCCTTGGCTGGGGGGGGAGGCGTTGCTGCTGATGCGTTGCTAATGGACCTGGGACTATGGGCCCTGAGGGAAGGGGCTGAAAACAGAAAGAATGAAGGTTAAAAAGTAAAAAAAAAAAAAAAAAACAGAAACAGAACCTCCAAGTGGAAAAGAAAGGAAGAAGCTCACCACCTGCGGAGCACACTGGTTTTCAAAAAGGATCAAACTTTACATCTGAACACCAGCCAGTGGCTGCAAGGTGACTTGACAGGAAGGTGAGGAATTAACAACTTGAATTTTAATTCAGTGATGCCGAGGACAATTACAAAGTAAGAGAAGTGAGAGGAGGCTGGCTGCTTTGATGATCTGTTCTGAATCTAAGGCTTGAAATAGAGTCCTTTTTGTACTTAATTGGCACTGAGCCTGCTGGGGATGAGGTCTTCCCTTTTACCCTAAGAGGACAATAAAGTATTCCGCACTGCAGACACTCCAGTACAAAACTCCAGTACAAATGTGTATACTGGAGTGTCTACACAGACTAACCTCAAGGCCTTTACAGTGCCTAGAAATTTGGGAAACCACAGAGTTTGACTTTAGGGTTTTTTGTCTGTTTGTTTTGTTTTTAAGAGCAGAGCAATTAATTTCATAAGGAAAGATTTAACTGTACCTTAAATGTTGATGTCCATCCAATGTCTCTTTCAAAATGAAAAAAATCAATGCCAATAAACATTTTAAGGAGAAAAAAGTTATGTTAGACTTTCTTTTAGAGTTCTAAAAATCTACCCATCCTTAAAAATGAGTCTGCCTCTTGTCTTCCATACTGAAGTCAGCACTGGGACGACAGAGAGGGTGCACACCGTGTGGGGACACACCATAAGCAGCCCCGGGTCTATGCTGTTCTACACCCTGAGGCTGTACGTGTCAAGAATAACAAAACTGGGCTGTCAGCCATAGGACTACGGTACCTACCGAACTCCAGGATATACTGATGGGCTTCATCCACATAGCGAATCAGTTGCTGAAGGAAACTATAGGCAAATCGTTTCTCAATAGAAGGTGTGTCCAATTCCAGGTCCTTGAAGCCTCTAGAACAGCAAAAATGAAAAATGGAAACCAACGTCTACAAAGACTATGGGAAGTCTTGTTAAATATCTATATACGGAGGTGTATTTAACCTTTTATATACAGCAATATAAATATAGATAGATTTGGAAGGCTAGCTAATATTCTTGTTGCTAAAAACAAAAATGAGATTTAATTTTTAAGGAACACTTTGCATCTGACATAAAACTGTACTAAGTAACTCACTATGCAATAAGATGTGTGTTTAGAAAAGCAGTGAGTCATTTTTGCCTAGGGAGTTTCCAGAGTGATGGACGGCGGCTTAGCATAAGGAGTGTAAGGAACTCAGTCATGTGGATTCTGAACACACTAAACAGTAGCTCTAAGACTTAAACAGATACGAGTGGGTGCACTAGCAGCATTACATATGACAGGATGTTTAAATATTCAGGCTCATAAGAGAACGTGTACCTGGAGCAGGTGTGCCTTACCTGGACACAGCATACCCGCTGATCTGCAGGAACTTGAGGATGTCCTGTGCTTTCTCCCTGTCCTTGGCTTTCTCTTTGGCTGTCAGTGTGTCATAGGGAACCAGCAGTGGATGATTTCCACCTCCTAAGAGGATGTCAAGACGAAAATACAGCATAGCAATTAGAAAATTAAATTAGAAATTTAACTTAGTAATTAGAAACTTAAAGAATGATCTGAAATGAGAAACGGCTGCATGTAGAATAGGACTGCGCTACAGAACTTCTAGTTCCTCTAATCAGACACAGAACACAGAGGACGCTTCCCTCTCTAGTGAGTTTACTGCTCCAGTTAATCTAGGAAACCTGTTCAAAGACTGCGCACATGTCTTTCAAGAGGCAATTAAAACGTGAACATGCAGGCGTTTGTAACATCGAGTGCCAATGACTCTGCAATCACCCAAGAAAGGAACCCAGCAGAGTGTAAATCGGCACTGAAACACGCACAGCTGGATCTAATAAAATTGTAAGGCGTGTTTCACACAACGTGCTTCGTTTTTCTGCCCCACAGAGAGAAGAGAAAAAAATGTCTTAAGTCTGGAAGTTTTACTGCGCCTAACAGATCACAGAGTACTCTGTAGTCACAAATTTCCAAATACACAAAACTCATACTCAGGCTGCCAAATTTTTTAATCAATCAAGTACATGCATTACTTTTATTAGATATTTGAGAGAGTTCTGTTTTGTCTTCTTTAAGAGTTAGTTCTGTTAACTATCTAATAGAAGTAACATATGCACGTAATTGATTTAAAAATTTGGCAAGAATCTAGGTTTCTAGTAAGAAGTATTTAAAATATTCTTTAGATTTAAAAATTATAGAAAGTATTGAGATTTTTAAAAACTAATACAGATAGAAAGCATTTATAAAATTATAAATTTTGTAAAAGCTTTTATAAAAATTATAAAAATTTCCAAAAAAATGCACTGGTAATTCCAGATATAAAGATCTGATACAAGGAATCCTATTAAAGCAGCAGCAAAATGAATAGCTTGGCAGGCCCCAAGTTTAGAGTTTATAAAACATGCACAGGAATATATTTTACATGAGATGCTGAAATTCCCTGAAATAAAACTACTAAGGGAACTCTAGAAAAAAAACTGAAAATAACTGTTTTGTTTGAATTATGATGACAGCACAGACCCTGTTAAATCCGTGTCCAACGGGGTTAAGCCAGGGGCTCCCAAAACAATCACAAACGTTGAATCCAGCCTGCGTAGGGAGCAAGCAAACAACAGACAAAGGGGAAAATGCCGCGTTTTCCTAGCGCTTGCCTTGACAGGGTGCCATCTACAGAGATGCAAGCAGGCCCTGAATCTCATGGCCGTTAGGTGGCACTCTTCCATCACAAACACACAGGGACAGTCAGGAGCTCCCACACCGACAGGGCACCCTAAGGAGCCATCAGTCATTTTGGACACAAAAACACAATTAGAACAGAACACAACTGTCAGTGTAACCCAACTGCCAGAAGGTAATACTAAGAGTCTGTGAGCGGCAAGGAGCACAGAGACTTGATTACTAAATCCGCTGGGAATAAATCTGACTTTTTTCATAATCACAGGTATAATTTAACAGCATAGTTCATGAAAAAAAATTATAAAACACACAATCACCTTGCAATCATTACCCATTTTGAATTCCACTACGGCGTTTAGTCCTAGAGAAACTGGCAACTAAATTTGTAGCCCACGATGATTCGGGGTCAGACACTAATAGGCAAAGGGCAGCGGGGAGAGTGAGAAAGAGACAGAGAGAGGATAAAGCCTAAACTTTAAAAATCCTAAGAACGCAAAGTACCCTCTGAGTTTAAAGCCCTTCTGAACCAGACAGGTGGGCACCTGGAAGTCGGCCAGCAGACTGGAAAAAGATGTCCTCAGCTCTGCCACTTAACGGCAGGCGACGACCTTGATCTCTTAGCCCTCTCTTAGCTCATGTACAATCTGATTGCGGGTGACATACGCACGGAAGGGCGGTAAGGAGCCACCAACCTGAGAGGAGATGCATTTGCAGCAATTCCTGGGATGCCTGCTGCCTCCAATGCACAGCTCTGCCTTGTGGACTCACTCATGCAAAAGGGTCAAACTGCTGGATACCAGAAGCATCCTTGTCTTCATGACAGGTCATCACAGCCCAGAGTACGTGGTGTGATCACGGGAAAAATGGATAAAAGGACGGCTAGGTCTTCACATCCCTCACTCACCGGGGAGCATGGGTAATATTTCCTGGACTTTCACTCCTTTATTCTACTAATGATATACTCCTTAAACCGCCTGATATGCCCCAAACTCGTCCAGATTCCTAAAGCGGATGGAGAGGGCATGGGAGGGCAGACAACCTGGAGAGCAGAGGAGGAGATTTTCTCCAGACGTTTCTAAAGCAGAGACACCTTCTGCACACAGATGTCGGGGTGACAGAAGGGCCTGGCGGGGATGGAGCCTAAGTGGGCAGCCTTAGCAGGACGCTCTTGTCTGTCGAGGCGTCGGAGTGGCTCGAGGGCTCTAAGTTGTGTCCTTTTCCTGCTCCCCGGCTTCTCTCCTGCCATTTCTCATCTCTCCTCTCTCACCACACACAAACCCCACCAGTACCAAGACACGTGGTAGGCGGCAGGTACCTCCCACACTCCCACCCAGATCGTTTTTGGAAGCAGGAGCAGAGTCGTAAGGACACGAGGTGGCTGCCAAAGCCTTCAGGGAGAGAACACAGGGGAGAAAAGACACCTGTGGTTTCTGTCCTGAAACCGTCCACCGTCTCCAGCCTGTCTCTGACTCCAAGACTCATTTCTCTCCTCTGCTGGTCCCAGTAATGTAAAAGCCGAGATTCAGGGTTGTATATTTCAACACCTTCCTCAGGGGCCAGCTGTTTTAGTGTCAAACAACTCAGTCTCTCATTTCACCACCTCACTGCTCAGCCTGCTGCAACTGTGCTGTCCCCCCCACTATGAACACGGTATGAACTTGGACCAACGCAAGCCGGATGCAGAGGTGTGGATGCCGCATTGATGAGCCATGTGCTTCACTGGGAACTCTGACTGCAGGTCACCTAATGGCTGGCCCAGAAATTAAAGAATCATGATGATTTTCTAGCACACTTATTTACAAGAGAAATAGTAGGATAACTGCTTCTTACTTTTAATTTTACTCAAACCACAGTGCCTAAAACATACTTGGAGGAAAAGAGCAGGATTTCCTCATGCAGTCTGCTCATGTAACCAACAGTGACTGTCTACTAATCATGCGGACAATGCCCCTTCGAGAGTGTCACTAAGCAAAGAACCTACGACTCCATGACTCAGCTACCCACCCACTCATGCATCCATCCGTCAGCCGGCCAAACAATTGATCACTCATTTTCCAAACATTTATGGAATGTTTCTAGAAAAACAGGTCTAGCCCTGAGCCAAATTCGGGAATAGGCGGTCTTGGTACATGGAACCCCCTCTGTTTCTGTGACCAGTTCTAATTTGTGTTACTCTGTTTCCTAGTGCTTGCTGTCTGGTACCATCCTCCAACACTACAGCCATTCCTTTCACTACGAAATATCCCCACCCTTCAAAATTACCTCCCTCTACGTTCTTACCTGTATCAGTAAGTAAGAAAGAGAGAGCTTCCTGGTGCCCAGAACCATACAATAAGGATGACAAAATTAATAGTTGTGGCCCTGAACTCGAGTTACATTCTCATGGGGGGAAAGAAACCCACATAGGAAGTAACTAAAGAGCGCCCACACTCACACGCACACGTGCACACACGCTATAAACAACGTGTGTATAAACTAATGCTGAATACATAACAACGAAGGAGATCATCAGTACAGGATGCATTAAATTGAAGAAACTATGCAAACATATATTTATATTCAGAAAAATACTTTTCTTAATAAATTAAGAAAAGATTTAAGAAATGACTAAGAGAATATTAGGTCATTTTAGTATTAAAAATCAGCAGAAAAGAGCAAGCAAAAGCATGTAAGAGACAATAACATAACTGGACTGAGTAAAACAAAGAGGCCGGGGCCGGAGATTGAAGGAAAGGAGTAAGAGAAGTATTTCAGCAGGGCTGGAAATCAGTGAGGGAGGTCCAGGTAATGAACAGGACACCTCGGGTACGAGGAAAAGAAGTACAGACACCCACACGCTGCAGAGGGCAAGAGGGCGCCATGAAGATCCTGAGGCATGAGGAAATACGCACCAGCAGTCAGGAAACTGGACTTTCCACCCTGAGGCCGTCACAGCCGTAGCTGAACCACTCCAAGAACGGCAGGAAGCGGTCTCGCGCTAAAAAGACCACTGTATCCTCAGCACATACTCATGTCGTCAAACTCGCGCTGTTTTTTAACAAAGATTTTCAGAAAATCTTACCTTTGGCCTCCAGCTCCAGCTTCTTTTTCTTCGCCCATGTATTATGGTAGTTTTCAGCCATCATTTCTGCCATCGCCTTAAGTTAACAAAATATGTAGCAACTAAGTCACTCGAAAAGGATACTAGAAAAGGATAACTTCATTTTCCAACAGGCTAACATCAAAACATGCTTAAATGAATAAATCTGAGTGTTAGTGCTAAAATACATCAGAAGGTCACTAAACACAGCTACTTCTTATTTGGAATCTGAATTTCAGGGGGTTCTAATGATTTGTGAAATTACAGAGTAGTAAACTGCAGGGGTGATTTGATGGGAATGGTCATTGTTTATAATGTGTAAAGACACATATTTTACTGACTTAATAATGAAACTTCAAATCAGCTATGGATTTTGAAAATATTTTTATTCACAAGTTCTTATTTTAGTTTCCAAAGCTTTAAAGGAGGACATAATCCTTACTGAACAATGAATGCAAAGAACACCAGAGGGACAGGCTACACCAAGGTCTGCCCCAAACTAGGTGAGGGACCTGGGAGGAGCCTCACCAATGCTTGTAGCCTTTGGATTTTGATAGGAGTGTCTTTAAGATTCCTTTCACTGGTGACTTTCACGTTTACTGTGTCATTTTAATACATTCATCCCAGAGCAATGACAAAGGGCAAGCCACACAGTTTAATAACCCACAGATCGTGATCTTCATATACTTAGTTCTCTTGGAACAATATACTAACACTGCCAGTGTCACAGTCTGCTCTTTCTACTGACCCATTGACTCATGTTCCATGCCAATACGTTTTATCCTTCACTCAAGTCAGTTTCAAAGTGGGTTCCTTCGTGACAAAGGAGAACAGATAAAACTAGGGCTGGAGGAAGCAAAATGCCATTGGTTTCCCTGGATAGACAACTTAAAATACATCTTATTTAAGGAGTCATTAAGGTGATCCAGGCAGAGCATAACAAATTACTGGTCCAGCCTCTTCTCACATACAGATACTTAATCACATGGGGACTTTTACGCAGGTATGATCTTTCAAGAAAATGTTATTTGGAGGAAACACCCCAGAAAAAGTTCTATCACCTTTCACAGAATTAAGGGACTAGGGTTCATAGTCTATAAATTCCATGGACCCTTTATAGGGTCACCACATTCAAGCAATTCATGCTGTTACATCTATGCAGGGAAGTGTTACAGCATAGTTTTTTTAAATGAAATTTGCCGAATATTTTTCAAAGTTAAAATTACTTACATGCAGATCTCGAGATAGTGTAACATTGCTCATGTCGATGGCTCGGGGGCTGTACCCATGGGCGGCATCCACAGAAACCTAAATAATTTGTGGGAAAAAAAGCATCTCATTACACAACCCAGTGGAGAGGGATTCAAGAAATACTCTGGAAATATAAGCCATACTTCCAAATGTAACATTTCTTTAGATAAAACTGGCAAGTAGCTACACAGACTGATTTGCAAGCACATCTAGCAGATTCAATTGTATTTGGGCATCTGACAATTATTTATGATTGACTAATACATCCCAGTATCTTAGGGCTTGCCAATCCTGAAAGCTAATAATCAGAATTCAACAAATTATGCATTGAGTCCACGATTCCGAAATATTAGCTTAGTCAAAGGATAACTGAATTCTTGAGTTTCTTACAAATTCTAATTGGCTGCAATGAAATTTACTTCTCCTCACACAAACAGTAGTTAATCTAAGAGGTCAGTATTTATAAACGTCTTTAAGAGCCAACAGTAAGATAAAATATAACCAACTTCTTATCTTTAAGAGCACATCGTAGAGTACTCAGTGATTTACAATGACAGCCTCGGCAACCAGAGGGCTTCCTTAGCATGTCAACTTCGGCATTTTAAGAATGAAACCTGTCTTCTCACAACTGTGGGAAGGATTCACTTACTGTCCAGAGCTCTGACCTCGCTTCTCCCGTGGCTTAGTATGTGAAAGTGTATGACAGAAACGAACTCTGGTTCATGCTTTTAAGTCTAAAATTCTATCTTGATATATTTCGTAATTGTGTATATTCTCTTGTTAGACATAGATAAGCAAAAAAACAAAATAAAATGTACAAACGGGAGGGTACAGCTCAGGGGTAGAGCACATGCCTAGCATGCATGAGGCCCTGGGTTCAATCCCCAGCACCTCCATTAAATGTATACATACATACACCTAATTACCTGCCCCCCACCAAAAAGAACAAAACCAAAACCCAAATCAAAGGTACCAAATGGCTCAGATCCGGGCCTGCAGAACACAAAGGGGTTGTCCTATGCTATCGTAATGTTCTCATGGGCTACACGCAACAGACTGGTCAGTTTTGACTGAACCTTGGCTTCTGTGCCAGTACTGAGAATAGAATGTGTAATAAAATCACATTTTCTCTCCTTTAAGTGCCCTTGTAAGAAAACTGAGTCTCACCCAAGGCCACAGAGCTAAAGCTCTGAGCAGGCAGGGCTCCAACTCAGGCCGTCTTCTCTCGTTCCTCCTTCCCTCAACATAGCGCAGCACAGCTCTTACCCCAGCACTCGCCGGCCCACAACTGCCCTCTCTCATGTTACCAGTTTGCAAGATGCTCAATTCAAGTCCTCTTTCCAGCTGCCATCAAACTGGTCCTTCTAGGCTGGACACTGCTGACCACTGCTGGCCAGCTGCCTCTTTAATTCCACAAATGCCGGGAACCGCCCCTCCCACCCCCGCTCTCCTCTCCCACGTCTTTTTCTCAGGTCCCTTCTCTGCCTCCTCTTCCATAAGTTGCCTTTCACTACCTGTGGCTTTCTGCTTCACTCTTCGGCTGTAGACAGCCTTTTCCAGGTGTCCACATCCACATCTACTTTAAATATCTCATTCATCAACCACGTTTTAAACCTAAAAATTAACTGATCTAGCCTAGTATTGTTCCTGTGCTCCAGATGTCAATTTTCAACCATTCGTCTCCATCTCCATCTGGGGACTCCATACGTGGATTAATCTACTGCTGCTGGAGGCAGTCGTGGGAAATTGGCTGAAAACATCACAAACTAGGAGACGTCTGTCTCGGCTCAATTAGCTAAACTCGAGGTGTCAGCAGGGCTATGTCCTTTCTAGAAGTTGTAAGGACGAATGTTTTCCCTGTCTTTTCCAACCCACATTAAGAATCCTTCCGATTACACTGGACCCACCAATAATCCAGTACAATCTCTCCCCTCTCAAGGTCATTAACCTTGACCACACTGGCAAAGCCCAAGGAAAGCCACGTATATGAAGTACCTGAAGATTCCAGCCACTGGGAATCCTGTTTGGAAGCCAGAACTCTGCCTGACACAACGGCTAAAATCAAAAGCATTATTTTCTCCTTGTCTCCCTCCTGCCCCCAGCACGGCTGTGCTCCTACCTCACCTAACACGCCCCTCCCACCTGGTGGCCCAGCCCAGGTCCACAGCAACCACCTCTGAGCACGCCTCCTCACCTGCCTCCTGCATCAGTCAGTCCTGTCTCTTCCGCAAAGTCTCTCTGGGGTACACCACCTCCCTCCATCGCCATGGTCTTTGCCCTAACTCAGATATTCAAGGTTTTTGTTTCGTTCTGTGGGATGTATACAATCTCCTTCTGAGGAGTCTGTCTGTCTGTCTGCCTTCAGCCTCCTCCTCTGATTCATTCTCTACTCGGTTGTCGGAATTATATTTCCAAAATACTCATTATGTTATTCCCTGAGTTATAAACCTTTCCACTGTGAAGTCTGCAGGCCTTATTCATCTCAGTATTCTCAGAGTCAGGCCCCAGCCATCTCTCATCAACTTTAGGATTACAAACTGATTCCCAATCTCGTCGATAATGAAATACGGCAAACATGCCTTAAAACTAATTTAAAAAGTATTAGACTCCATGCAAATTTTGTTGAATGAATGAATAGAACAGAGCTGACAGCGATCCCTTTATTTGTCCTTAAAATAAAATTTTCAGTATTTAATACCCTCTTTGACCTTGTTCCTTATATGACAGAAATTTATGTCCTTTTAGCTTTAGAGTAAGTTATTGAAGCTGGTTTAAAGAACACAAGTAAATATTTGTTTATTCAGAGAGAGATTCTTTTCGTGTTTTGCATGACCCGTTTCTCTCCTTTACATACACAGAAATCAGAAGACTGGCCAGTCTTGCAGAATTTCAAGTTACCTGGAATACATACCATCTCCGAATTTAATTAACTCTCACCTTACTGGCAATAATAACATAACAAACATCAACCACCATGTGAGTGGTATTTTCAAGGGACATAGATTATCTCATTTAATCTTTAAAACTCTGAAAAGTAGATATTCCTTTTTGCCATTTTAAACTGAGAAAAAAAAAGTTCAGAATTAAATACCTCTAACAGTCATATCGTTATGTAGTCAACAGTAGAAGCAAGGTTTTAAAATAATTCCTTCTGACTCCAAAGCACTTATCAAATGTCTTAAAATGTCCCCCGAGTGCTACCTGATTGGCTCCTGAGACCCCTCCTCCCACCTCGCGGTCTCCTTGTCACTCACTCAGCTCCAACCTCCCTGGCTTCCTTGACCCTCACGTCCCAGGCCACACTCCCAACTCAGAGCATTCATGTGCATGACCTGGAACATTCTTCCCGCAAGTATGTGTAACTCCTCACCACTTTCAAGTCTATTCAATTTATCAGCTCAATGAAATCTACTGACAACCCTGTATAAAACTGCAGCTCACCCTCAAATACTGTCCAATTCCCCCGCCCATGCACGCACAACCTGCTTTTCCACGCCGTCTTCTCTTTCCATAACATTTAATGTATTTTGACCTAGTATGTCATTTACTTCTATCACTTTCCCCATTAGCATGTCAGCTCCATGAGGGCAGAGGTTTTGGCCTATTCTGTTCACTAACCCATCTGAAAAGCTGACATAGTGCACAGAACACAGCAGGTGCTCAGTAAACGTCTGCCTAAAGAAGAAATGAGTTATGCCTCTGTCCTGGCCTGCCTTTCGGTTCAAGATGGAAAACACGTTCCAGAGTTTCACTTCCATCTTCCTTTCCTTCTCAGGTTATAGGCTAATTTTAAAATCTGTTAAATAGTTTATACCATACGTATGTAATAAAAGCCAGATATAAGAAAATAAATTAAAATTGGGGAGTAAATAAGGAATTATTCAGGAATATGCTTGAAGCTGTGAGAAACGTTCTCCTTTTAGGCTGACTTGAGAGATGACCACCAAGAAGTTGAAATACAGCCACTCAGCCCCTCTCCAACAAGCATCTTGTCACTGCTGACCCCACTGCTATTTGTGCTGTCTAGTCTACACCCTACCAGGCCATCACTGGCTCCGCCCATGCCCACACGCTATCTTCACACACAGATTACAAGACCCTAATCGAGTGGTAAATTCCCTGGAATCATGATCATGTGCTGTTCACGGCAAACAAAAGACATTCATAATGCTACTGAGCCACAAAAGATAACAATGATCATAATCAGGTCTAACATCGTCATTCTTTTCAGTGATTTATAAGCATTACAACATTTAATCCTCACAGCCATCTTTTAAATTAGATGCTCTTGTCTGCTTCATTTTAAAAAAGCGAAAACTGCAGCACAGAGAGGTTGAGCAGCTTGCCCAAGCTCACAAAGAAGCTGGTGACTCCGTGGTGAGGCCAGGGTCTGACCCAGACAGGCCATGCCCGGCCTCGCTGGGTTGTGCAGCGGCACCTCCACCTCACCGAGGGCGGGCTGAGCGCAGAGGGAGGAAGCGGAGTAGATCTAGCTCCAGAGCCACAACCACACGCCATCTCAGCACCTCCACTGACGGCCCCCGCTACACAGGGATGCCGCAAAAAGTGCTCCCCCATTTACCCAAGTGAACGAGTGTACCTGTTACACCATGGAAAGCATCTTTATAATCACTTGGGCGATCAGTAACGCAGAGTGGAAAAGACACCGAGAAGTCTGGCGAAATGATTATCAAACAATATAATTAAGGTTAGCAATTAAATGATTTTATCATTTCAGATAATGTTGGTTTATGTTTAAAGAACAGTGGAGTGAAAATAACAAGGACTATAAGTGTGTTTGTGGCGTTTGTTACTCTGCATTTCTGACACTGATACTAATACTCCTGTTTTTTTTCACTACTAAAAGGTCAATGTACTACAAACTACATAAAGGCTTTATCTACCTTTGAGGAAATGCTCTCTGGCATTAAAAATGTTTAAATACTGGTGATAATAATAAGAGTTGCCATCACTGAGGCAAACAGATGAAGTACATTTCTAGGAAGCAGTGGTCCCAGGACTGAAGTCCAGCGGTCCCCCTCCAGAGCCGTCCCTCTGAATCTGTACACTCTGCCTCAGTGCCTCGCGCATAAGCACCTCCTCGCATTGTGAAGTGATGGAGGGGACTTAACAGTGTGTGTCGTACATCACACTTGTCTCTACAGATCAGTAAGACTTAAGAGACGGTTACACAGGTATCGGTTAATAGTGTTCACTGAGGGTTTAATGGGCGCTGAGAGCTACCTTAGGAGCTAAGGGGGAGTAAGGAAGAGAGGAAATACACAGTTTTTTAAAGCAATCTTGAGAAAGGTCAATTGAAATTCAGCAAAACATAATTACGATTTTGCTGGGGTTTTAAAGAAAAGGTAATCCTTTTCTGAAGATGGATTGGTAATAGCTTATGCATTACAATTTACAGAGTCTGTAAGAATTTTCGATGTTTTAGAATCACTTTATTAAATCTGTAATGAAATTCTCTATCTGACGTGACCCCACACCACTCTGGAGCTTGTGAAGTTTCCACATGGGTTACCTGCAAAAGCATGAACTCTACCAGTTATTTCCTCTCCAGGTGAGCATGGCTAGAATGGTGGTTTGGTCCTTGGCTCTCTCACCTCCCTGGCATTCTAGAAGAAGTGTAGAGCTAGGACAGGCGGAGGCACGCTCAGCAGGCCGCCCTGCCCGCCCGCGCTGACAGCAGGGCCAGGGAAGAGGTGTGGAGAGGCAGGAACAGGAAGATGGAGCCCCCACCCCCACCCCGCTGCTGCCCTTCCCCGCCCCACCACACCCCCACACCCCGGGCTGTGCTCCTGCCGGGATACACAGGCCCGGTTTTTCCGGCTAATAGACAATCTCTTTTCTGGTCTGCCTCCTACTATTTCTAGTCTTCAGTGCTGGCTGAGAGGACTGGCATCATTATTGTTTCATTGGGTAAGCTCTCATTCAATATGCACAACTTTAAATTGGAGCACATAGTTTTTGCTATTAAGGGGAGTGGGAAAATCGATCTTATGTTTCATAGCAAAGCTTCAAGTTACTTCCATACGTGATAATTTCCTTATTTCCTATATAATCTATAGAAAAAAAAAAAAAGAGATCGTAATATTCTCTGCACTCCACGTATCTTGTGCAGACCGCCAGCCTAAACTGTACTGCTGTAGGAGGTCTGTCTCTAAGACCAAACTGTGAGTGGTTAGGACTGGCTCTTGTTATCTTTGTATTCCTACTGCCTGGAACTCAGTTTGTGCTCAATCTTTGCTCAAACAGATTAAAGCAGAGGTATAATTTAGCGAGAAATGTGTGCACACATGATAAAAAGGTAAAATGTGCTTTTATAGCTTCCACCTTCATGATACTTGAGAGAATTTAATGTAAAATATCTGCAAATCATATTTAGCTTATGTACCACACTTAATCTATTTAACAGTATATACCAAATACAAAGCAGGTGCAACACAGACTTTCAGTCCTTTCATTTTCTTTTTTCAAAAATGTTATCTGTAAAATGGCAATAATCAATCTACTCCTTTGGTTAAACCAAACACAGTGACCCAAGCAGTCTGAAAAGGGACAATGGCAAGTTTAGCTCCCAGGGGAAATGAAAGGGCCAGCTGGTATCTGGTCCCCACTTTGACCCCTAGGTCCTCTGGGTCAAGGCTGTCCTCGCTCTCCCATCAGAGCACTGAGCCCCACAGCCAGGCCGAGCTGGGACCTGACTGGCAGGACCTCCCTGAAGTGACCAGTGGTGTGCCCTATGACTGCGTCTCTGCCTGGCCGGCTGCACATCCTCCCTGCGTCGGTGGGCAGGTGCCCGGGCTCACTCAAATGGAACATCCATGAAGGTTTCAGATCCAGATCCTAAGAACCAAGCTTAGGAAAGGAGCCCAGCTCTGCAGACGACCTAATTGGAGGTGAGGAACACATGCTACACCCTTCATGAGTGCAACTTCAAGACTCCGTCACTGGGAACTTCTTTATACACTGTCAGACGCACGACCTGATATACAAAATTCCAGTGCATTAACCAAGACTTAAATGCATGTAAAAGTAAAGACAAAGGAACAGAATTTTCCCCTCTTCTAAACTTTATGTTTATCCTCAGAATTTTCAAATGAGCTGTTTTGGAAAACACAGTAATTAAATGAACTATTGGAATCACTTTAAAAGAACATGAACAATGCAGCCAACACCGTGACCCTCACCTGGCTTGTCTGAGAAATGCGACGAGTCCGGTTGTAAAGGGCCATGCTGTCTCCCTCTCGTGTCCTTTCAATCCTCCACCCCCAAGCCAGCATAGTTTTTAAAGATTCTTTGATTGGCCAGCGATAAATTTCTTTTTCCTAGAAACATAAACAAAAACAAAAAAGAAAAGAAAAGAAAAAGAAAGAAAAAGCAAAAGAAGAAAAAAAAAGAGAAAGAAAAGGGTGGGGCATTATGAACCTAAATAAAAGAAGTATTTAATGCTTTGTTCTGAAATACTCTGCCTTCACTTAAAATTTTTTGATTGTCATCATTTATTTAAAAATAAAAAAGGAAAGTAAAAATTCTGAAGGGCAGAGTGTGAGCTGAGATGGAGTCTGGCTTCTAAGAGGGATCCTAGCTTATTAAGCATGAGGTTAATTCCCTTTAGTTTCCCAGCTCCTGGTTCTTCAGACAGAAACTAGAAAGGAGAAACACAATTAAGAAAAAGTGCCAGATTGTATGGCACGTGCTTGAAGGCTTCTCTACCATCTGAATAAACAGAGAAGTAACTTCCTCCCTAAGCACCAAGCTAGAAAATTCTTTTCACTAGATTTACTGAGATCTTGATTTCTCTCCAAAGAAGTAAGATACATGAAAAATAAATCATAAGTGTATCAAAATAGATTACCTCATTATTCCTCATCAAAAAACTCTTAAGAATATTTTCTAAAGTTCTTAAAAATATAGGAGAGGAATAAAAATCTAAAAGAAACAGAAAAATATTAAGTAGGGAAGAAAATAACCAATTAAATACTGACAAAAAAGGGGACTGCAGAGAAAAAGACAAAAGATAAAAAAATAAAAACTGGGACCTTTGAGAAAAGGTAAAAACAGTATATAAAAAGTAAAGAAGACATTTTAGTAAGAAATTTCCATAGCAAAGAAAAGACTCTCCCCCTCAAATTAAAACTGTATAGCCCAAAATATAATAAAATAAAATAAACACCTCACCTTTTCAGATAACAGCTTATATGGCTTCATTAATGGCTGAACTTTAGATGAGTCTGAATATATTTCTCCATAAATCCATCCATTTGCCAACTAAAAAAATTCAAAATCATTTTATAGGCATTAATTTTAGAGGGTGTAGGTGTGCATGTGTTTAAGTGTGTACTTGATAAAATAAATCTAAAATGAACCAAGACAAGGACTGCTTGGGATTTTATCCAGCATAAGTCAACGTACAGACTTCCTCCCTAGTCAATATGATATTGAGCAATCACCTGGAGCAACTCTTCTCCTCCAGAGACAGAAGTGCCCAGTCCTCCTCAGTCAGGTCTGAGACCAGGTCAGAGACCCAGAGGAAGCTCAGGCTGCAGTGTCCTGTGACACGCGGATGTGAGAGCTCATTTGAAACAGGAGATTCGGGGCAGCTGCTTTATTTGGAAGCCTCCCTGAATAATGCTACCTGTTTTGCCGATCCTACATTCAATCACCTTCAGTACATTCGTCTCCATTACTGCCCATGTAATTTTGCACATATCACTGTTTCCCTATCTTGTTTCACGTCTGTCTATGCGGTAACGAGACAGGAAGAGCTCAAGACGGTCTTCCTGTAAATTTCCTCTCCCTCACCACCCCCGCCAGCTCAGTACCTACTGGAATCTTTATATAAAACAGATACTTAACTCCTACTGACTTACCTAGTAAATCCACTAAATTACTGAACAAAGAGACACAGGCTCAACAAAACAAAAAGGGGGTTTCTGAGAGGGAGTGAGGGCTGGCTGGCCAGGGCAAGAACGCGAAGCTTGACAGGGTGACGCTGGGTCGCTACGTAACACAGGCAGCTTTTGGACCCTCTGCTGTTTGATTCTCACTTCGCCAGATCAGTACATGCTTATTTTAGATTCCTGCATCGTCTCAGCTTAATCCCTCTGACAAGTCTATTTTCACCAGCCTCTCTCAAGTTTAACGAGGTTCAACTTAAATATAACTGCTCTGGTATGACATCTCCTCCAGAAAAGCGTCTTGATACGCATGCAGGACTTGTGTCACAGATCGCGTCTGCTTCAGTTCTCTCATTCGGGTTGGTTTCCTTTTTTTTTTTTAAATTGGAGTCTAGTTGATTTACCACGTTGTGCTGTTAGTTTCTAGTGATACAGTTATATGTATATATTCTTTTTCAAATCTTTTCCATTGTAGGCTGTTACAAGATACCGAATACAGTTCCCTGTGCTGCATAGTAGGACCTCGCTGTTTATCTATTTTATACACAGTAGTTTAGAAAACGAACTTACACTTACAAAAGGGAAAGGCGAAGAGGGATAAATTACAAGTTTGGAATTAACAGATACAAACTACTATATAAAAAATGGTTTTCTTTTCTTGACAAAACAAATAAAACCTGCCATCTTCCCAGCTAAGTGAACTACAGATCTACTTAGTCGTAAGAAGGAAGTCAGAGAGCAGAAGCTGTAAATAATCACTAAACTCTGATAAATGATTTTTCAAGACTTTATCTAATATAAAATTACACATACAGCTAAAGTTCCCTTAAAAGATTTCTGGACCCAGACTCTCCATTTCTTACGGAAGCCCTTGATGATTATTACTTTTTACTCCCACAAAAAGATGTATGTTTAGAAACATACATGATTTAACTGATATATTTTTTGAATTTTTAGCACTGTGCTTTTTTATGAACTTAAATATTCTTATCTGTGTATGTGTAATATGTGTATCAGTGGCAGAACTAAATATTATATTAGGCTAAATATTATTTTAACATATCATAATTAAACATTCTTTCCAAATCTGAAGCTCTCACTTTTCAGTGGAAAACTGTCATGGTCAGAAATGTCTGAGCCATGGCCAGTCATTAGGTACGTTCACTACTGAATAAAAGGGGACATTCTGACTTTTACCTTGTCCATCGACCATTTGTCATGGGAATGCTCTGCATATTTGCTAATGAAGTACTCCAACTTCTCAGGAATTGTGATACTATGAGAAAAACAAACAAAGAAAGGCTTGATTTTCACAGGACTTACAAGGAATCATATTAATAATTTACTCACAGCTTATGATTGCTTAAATCCCATTCAATGCATGACTTAAACTGTTTTAACAAGGTCTAACTTTCCATATTGTAGGAACAATATAAGAAAAATCAAGCAGATAATGTTCTATCTGCTCATCTTATATTGATTCATACTTGATGTCTTCATGTAAGTTATATACAAGAACAATTACACAAAGAATAAGTAAAAATAATTAAAATGTATTCAAAGACGAGAACAATAGATTATACCAAAAGTTTCAAAAAATCTGAATGAAGATACAGTTAGATTCAACAAGCGTAAAGACATACTTCTCTCCCATATTCGTTATTCTTGTGAAGTTATTTTTCCTTTTTGACTTAAGTCTCTTCTGCTACAACTATAAATGCTGAAATCTCACCTGTTACCTTTTGTAAATTTTACATTAATTTCATACAACTAGTGGTGTGTTAATGATTTTAAATGTTAATGGTCGATATATAAATTCTGTATGTTACTAGTATGAACTAGAGGGAAAAAAGTAATTAACCGATTCATGCTTTATGATTTTGTAACACTTCTTGATTTCTTTCCTGTTTAAATGAATACTTAATCCCTTGAACAAGTGCTGAGTCCATGCAACTGGTGACCAAGTCTGATGGTAAATCTGATGGTAAATCTAAGACTTGGGAATATCACATAGGTCTATGAATGGAAAATTAAATATGCATGTAATTCCATTCATTAATGAAAATATGTTAATGCAATTTACTTTGAGAATAGAATGGCAAGGGAAACCTAGAACAATGAGATGGTTTACTATTCTTTTCCACCAATGTTATCAGTTAGTAACTGAACGACAGGACATACACATACTTAAAACACAGTATGTAAAAATCACAGAAATGTAGAAATTACTGACATTACTATGCAAACCTAACCTGTTAAGAGGCCCCCAAAGGGGCACGCCTAGGTAAATTAGTGTACATGCCCAACGTTTATTAACTAATAGGATGTTATTAATCAACACCGAAGTCATGACATTGTTCTGATGTTATTTTAAAATCCTGGATGACATGGTATGTGAGCAAACCACCAACTTACCCACGTAGCAATGTGCACATGTGATATTTTGGTTTACTTACTTTAGAAGAGATACAAAGGATCAATCACATAAGCCAAACCCTGGGTGGGTGGAGTCTTTCTCACAGGACTGTCATCAATACCAAACATGCAAATTTAAGGCATTATCAAACTAATGGCATACCACTTGGGTTGACTTCTGATCTGGTAGAAAGCTAAACCAGCCAGGGGGCCACCCAGAGGCCTGGAAGTTGAACTCCCAGCACATTCAGACTCTGAGGATGGTTAACTATCAAGTGACTACCAGGCTAATCGTGATCTCACAGAGTCACCAAGGAACGGGTAAGATAAGGTGGCGTGAAGAGCCGCTTCCCTGCACGTGGGAAACCAGGGTCCTACTTGAAGATGGTAACAACAACGGAAGTGCTGAGACTCCAAACCCCTGACGGGCCCAGACGCCCGGTCTGTGGAACAACTTGTGCAAGTAGGTACGTGGAAGAAGCTTCCTGACGTTAAGCAACGTGTGATCTGTGGTTAAGGCTGTCACACTGCCTTCTGACCGCATGCTGAACTGTCCGCAAATGTTCTCACTTGACGTTCCCTGCACTCTCATGCTGTGCTTGACGATGCTGAACACTGGCTGCTAACCCTAGGCCTTGCTAAGGCCTCGATGTAGTGACGGTGAAGTGATGTCCTGCGGCTCACGGAAACAGCTTTGCGCTGTGTGCTGGGAGCATCCCGAGCCACAGACTCTACACGGGTTGGCTGTAATGATTAATAAACATTCAGGGCAAAATTTCAACTATAAATGTAACTGATATACTTCCTTGACTCTCATTATTATAGAGCTTACCACGTGGTTACACACAGAGAATCCTGATTGCATTAAGAGTGGATCCCTTAGACGATACATCTTATCTACCTCTGATATTCGGGATATAAGGGGGCATGGATTAGAGAAAGTTCACTTTAGTACCTTATTCAATTTCAGACTTCACACATCATTTACAATAAAAATCTGCTGCAATAGAAAGAGTCCATACTTTGAGGTATCAACAGGTTGTGGGTTAAAGTTCCCTTCAGAATCCATTGATGACTGTTTTTCCATCATACTGACATAATTTGACTCCATGTAGTCTGGGGGCAAAGCTCCTGCAACTGCGCTCAGGCAAGGCAGTGCCAGTTTGAAAAGTTCTTGTTCATATTTCTGGGAAGAAACGGAGGACCGAAAAAATAAATACTCCATGACTACTTAGCAAAAGTTGTCAACCTGATCCCTGCAGCTAATATGATGTTGTAGGAGAAAATATGAATTATCCTGGGCTAACTCAACTCCCCAACAGGTTCTTTTTCTGGAAAATGGAAAATACAGCCTGAAATCCCATCAAACATAGGAGAAATGGAAGCTTTTTATTGCCATTGTACCATAAGAAGAATCAAATCTTTGTTTCTCTAAAAGTTTATTCTCCAATATTCGAAATGAAGTGACCTTGACTATTTTAAGTGTATGTCCTTACATACATAGACATAATTTCAACGATATGATCCTTCCAGGTAGCTATAGATCATTGCTGCACCATGTTATAAAGCCTATACATGAAAAATACCTAAAGCGTAACATCCCAGAGAGTAAGAAATTTTAACAATCTGTATTGTGTTACAAAGGTATGAAAAATAAAACTCTGAACTGAGAAAGAAATTCTATAGGAAAAATGCATAATCAAAACTTTCACAAAGTATTTGTATATTAGTTACATAATTAGTTAAATTTGTATTTGTAGGTTTCTAAAAAATCAAAAATAGTAATTATTTAAGTTATCTCACTTTAAAGGATCAGTTTTCAATTAAAGTTGCAAATTCATCTAAAATTACCTTCTACATGTTATTTTAAAAGGGCTCTTGGTTTACCAAAGGCAATTCAGCAAGAAAAAAAAAAAATGTAATCACAGATAAAACTCCCTCATCATGTAACGAACTTCTGGTTACACTATTTCGGTCATCTGACAATGCCTGCCTGCAAATTCAAATTGATTTTGGATGTTACTAACTTAAGCGTAAGCATACAAGGCACGCTGTCCTGCTTCTCTCTGAAATACTACGCTCCTGTCGTCTGAAAGTGTATGAACTGTTCATTCATAAACATGGCAACTGAAAGGGAACGCCACGTGCATTAAGCAACACTGAGTGCAGGTACTTCAATCTCCACAGCAGCGAAGCACGAAAGTCAGTAAGGCCGCTGGAATATGATACTTTTATGAGACTCAGTATTTCATATTTTTACGTTTGATAGGATTTCTTCAGGCTTTATAAGGTTGGAGAGGCGACTAACTAGGGAGGGTTTGAGTCCAAGTAAGTCCAAGTGCACCAGAAACTTATCAACCCATGTGCCTCATTTTCCAAAATGCTTAGCCATCTTAAAATCAGAAAGTATTACAATCACAAGGAACATGTTACCATAATGTTATGCAAAGTCAATATAAATTGCATTTTCAACATGTGTTATAAATTAAGAGAAAAATTAAAACTATGTCAATCTTCAAAAGCAAACATAGCATCCCACCATTCCACTAGGAATACTCTCTTACGAAGAGCCTATGACTTTTACATTATTTTATTACACAAATAAACCCACAAAATATTAAATTACCTTTTGAGACAGCGCGTCAAAAATGCCCCAGAACAACTTTCTTGATAAATGAAGTTCTTCTTCTGAGGCAGCTCCAAAGCTTCCCCACCCTCCAGGCAGGCAGTAATATTTCCAGCATCTTTCATAATGATTTGTCAGCAGCTGGGTGGGAAAACAATTATAAAAGCACTGAGCTAAGGACACCTCTTACATTTTTCTCATTTCCTCCCAAATGACATTCTAAGGTCCTGCAATAAGGCCAACTGAAATGAAGCCATTCGAGCCCACAGGAATTCTCTGGGGGAATAGTATTCCCTTGTATATGATGTCTCTTTAAAATTTAACTCTGATCACAGTATGAAGACCACGCATCCAATTTCACAAATAACTCTATCTTGCACAGCATTCTCTATGAGGTTGTTTGGTTATCTGTGTATTCTACTTCAGTTGCTACCATATGCTCAGAAGTCTATGAACTGTTATCCCCTGGAATCCACGCAGGTAACAAAGGGATTGAAGTCAGGGTGACCCAAAGGCACATGTAAGTATCTCTAGCATACAGCAGCTAAAATGTGCATTCTCAGGGTACAACACTGCTGAATATTTTTGCTTCTTCTCTGCCTGTCCTTAATCTCCACACTTTATTATTTGCTTCAGAACTGACATTTCTAAGTAAACTTCCCAAACTGCCCTACTCCAAAAATTTCTTAATCTACATATCTTGGGTGGTTCTGGATGTAATTTTTTATCTTACTGAATGTCTATGTTGATTAAGTTTTTATTTATAAATATTTTGGAGGACTAAATTGGAAATTCAAAGGCAACAATAGAATGTTTCAATCTCTTGGTAGCTCTTTGGATAACTTATTCATGACTTATAAACCAAGAAATAGTCACAACTATTTGCCAAATGAATACAATGATCTTTGAATCAACTATAAATTTTTGAACTCTTTCCTATATCTAAGAAGGAAAATAAATTAATAAGGATTACTCTTATTAAAGCTAACTAATCTCTTACTGTAGAAATACTTCTTCTTGTTTGGTTTCCCTCTCAGTTACAGAACACACATACACACAAAATTTAGGAATCTCAAATGATGAAATACAGGGAACTAATTTGCTTGGAGTAACATGGAAATATCTATAATGCAAAAAAGACTTTTATCACATAAAATGCTACTGTATCTTATTACAGGGTCCAGCTTACTTGTATCAAGAAAATTTTGCATGACAAGCACTATCCTAGGTGATAAAAACTGTAAAGATGGGGTATTCAGCAAGGGTATAATATACTTTGTGTAATTCATTAATTTCTCTAAATTTATTAAAGCAAAATCAATTTTTATAGAGAAAGACTGTTTTTGTTAAATATCCAGGTGTGCTTAGTGTAACAGCAGCTCACTTTTACCTCAGGCCTCCTTTTGCAGCATTACTCCTGGGTGGCCAAGAGGGAAAAATGAGGCTCAACAGTTGGCAGAGCAGGGTGGCCACCTTTAAAAGTCCGCACCCGTACAATGGCCTCCACGCACAGACCGCACTGCCAGATGTATTAGCAGACACCTAATACCTTAACCCTGAGTCTGGAGCGGGGCATCAGGTGATGGGAAAATATCCCCAAGTCAGTAAGACAGCATGAGACGAGACTGTTCACGAACAGAACGACGAAGCCGGGTGGAGAAAATGCAGTGACCTTCCTACCTTCTCTGACAGAGTGTAACAGCATATACAGACAGACCACCTTTGAACCTCATGAAATGGTATTTGGAGGCTGTCATCTGATGACCAACTTGGGAAGTGCTGTTAAAGCCTGCTCTTTATCCCTGGAGGCGGCGGACACAGGAGGCCAGGCCTTGCGCCACGTGTGCCAGCCTGAGAATGTCCCGGCTCACCTTTCCCTTGTGGCCCGTTTTTTCCCATTGGTTTCCATTTCCACTGACTTACAGTAAATCAACCTTAGCCTTTCTCTGGTCTTCCACTGTTTATTTTCAGTTGAGGTACACGTATCTATAACTTACATGCCCATTTCAATAACTGGGGGTTTTCCAGCATCAAAATACGATATATGTACCAAATGTACATGTTGTAACAGGAAGCAAAGTCGGAGGATCCAGTAATCAAATCACGACAAACATTTCCCGCACTTACCTTAAGAGGCATCTTTGCATGTTCATTTAATAGTGGAACATCAAACACTAATCTTCTGAGCAAGTGCTGCATCATAGAAGGTCTCAGTTGGCTGGGGGAACAGAGCTAGCTTTAACAATGGGCATTTGATGATGTTTAAGCTAAGGAGACAATTCATGTGATTATACACGCCAAGAACCTGGACCTATGTGTCTCTTCAGATGATGCTAATTTTAGGGGTTTCTAATCCGAGGGTTAACCAATAGTTACAGAACCTTATAAAAGGCTCCGGCTCACTTTCAGCCCCGGATCTGCAGACCAGTCCTCATTTGCTACAGGAGCTGCTCTCCCTCTGCACCTGCCCTGCCCACCACTCCCAGCTACAGACCCCACTGCTCCTGTTAATTTAGTAAGTGCTTCTTCCCTGACTGCAGTGGGTGCGAAGGGTCTGCAGGGACCAGATAAGGAGCAGAAAGGACAGAAACAGACTGAGACAGAAACCTTGCCAGAGAGGAAGGAAAGAAAATGAACACACAGTGAACGTCCACTGTGTTGGGCAACTCTAAGTGCTTCATCTTACCTAATATTTAGAAAAAATAATCTGCGAAATCAGTATTTTGATTCCATTTTACAGAAATGTAGGGTCAGGGAAGATATGAAGTAATTTCCCTTTTTTTTTTAACCTCTCTCAGCCGCATCTGGCTTCTAAATCCATCACTCACTCCATCATGAGTGACAGAGACCTTCCCTTCACAACGTGCTGGCTGGAGCGTTCACCCCACAAGGGCTCCTGTCAACTAGAAAGAAACCGCTACCCGAGCAACGGCCTGAGAAACGGCCACTTGCGCTGCCAGAACTTCAGAAGGTGAGGACACGCTTCTGGTTTTCACTGGAAGACCTCCAAACACCTCTGTCTCCAGGAGGTGGCTTTCCAGGCTGGAGGAAGGAGTCTTCATCATTGTCACACACAGGTAATGCTTTAATATTATACTGTATCTTTATTAAGTCTCCCTTCTCCTCTTCTCTTCTGGAAGAGGAGTTAAAACCATCACACACAGTCAAAAGGGGGGAGTCTACAATCTTACACTAAGGTGGCCAGGGACTCCTCACACCATCACCTCCCCACCAACACCCAGAAGCGCATCCTCGTCCAACACGGCATCCAATGGCTGGATGCCCAGAAAGTCGTGGAGGAGTCTTCCTGACCCTGACCAGGAGCAAGGGTGCACAGGCAAGAATCAAGCCTCAGGACACAAAAGTCCATAGAATGAATTCATTTTTTTGTCCAGAAATTGTTGCCAAAATTCATGACAATTTGTCAAGGGTGCAGAGTAAATTTTCTTCCTTAAAGAAGGAGAAACTTGGTATAGACGTCACTGCCCACTCACTTACCCACAAATGGAGAGCAGACACACTTCGATGGAGTCCCGCTGAGCTTTGGTAAGTGAACAGCCCTTAGAGAGTCTGTACACTGTGTGAAGTAAGGAGTCGATGAGCGAAGCGTGGTGCTCGGTGCCCGCAAACAGAGGAGCGCACCTGGTCAACAAGGGCAGCACAGCCGTGCAGAGGTACCGATTGAGGGCCAGGGCCATGTCTGTGGCGCTCAGGGCAGCCTGCAGGGAATGGGAGAGGAGACCGTCATCTGTGCCGCGCGGGATCAAAGGGATCAACGTGCTGACACGTAATTTCATGATCTAGAAAATAAAGATACGCCATAGGAAACGTACTCCTGTTACGGCATTTACTGTGGTTCATGTGCTTTTTCACTACTGAAAACAATCAATTTTCCATGGCTCATAAATAGATAAAAACAAATGAAAAATACCACAGGATATCACTTATATGTGAAAACTTAAAAAATGCCACAAATGAACTTATTTACAAAAGACAAAGAGACTCAGACATAGAAAACGGACTTATGGTTACTGAAGGGGAGGCGGGTGGAGGGATAAACTGGGAGTTTGGGATTAGCAGATACTAACTACTATATATAAAATAGGTAAACTACAAGGTCCTACTGTATAGCACAAGGAATTACATTCAATACCCTGTAGTAATCTATAATGAAAACAAACATGAAAAGGAATATATATATGTGTGTGTATAACTGAATCACTATGCTGTACACCAGAAATTAACACAGTGTAAATCAACTACACTTCAATTAAAAAACGAATAAAGTAATACCTATCTCTTCAAAAAGGCCAAGAGGTTCATGTTCTAGAATAAACTATTAAGGGGAGGATGGAAGAAAGATGAAGACACTCATGAGTTCAAAGAATGTGAGTGTCTTCCTTTCCCGGAGAGGCAAGAGAAAGAAGTTCATTCTCACAACAGATCTCAAATTTGTAAGCTCTTTCTGAAACCTATTTATCAATATTATTTGTATTTCTGTTCACGCCCATCAGCATCAATAATCGAAGGCTGACTGTCTTACTATAGCATCAACTATACTAACTGGGTTTAGAATTTCACACAAACACAACCAAAAATGGAAAAATAAATTCAGTTTTATTTTGACTTCTCCTCTCATAGCTTTCATGAGGGAGCTATTGCCAACTCAAGATCTGATTTCCTCTGCCATTAAAAAGACTCATTTAACTGCAAATAAAAGGCGGTTTTATGATACCGCCCAGAATAACATTCAGAACTTCAGCTTGTTTTACAATGTCTCACATAGCAGAACAGTTTACACGGATAATGGCAGATTTTCGATATGGGCCACTGGGTCCACTGGACAAATTTCAACCTATGTGCATGTTAACCCATGATGACACCAGGATGACACTGTAACTGGTATGACTCAGCAATTCCCAATAAACTTTCTTAATACTGTTCACTGCTTTTACTGAGAAGCACAATAGTTTATGTCGACGCAGAGGTGGACAGGAGCCACTGTGATCTCCCACATTAGGGTGATATGAACATCTTATTGTCTTCCCTGGCACCTGGTCAGAATTCTCGTCTTACTCCTGAGGTGGTCCATTTTCTCCACGATTCAGTGAATTCCTTGAGGATTTAGTCTATTTTATTTTCTGTTTACCCGCTGTGTGCCTCAAAACGTAACAGTTAGTCAATAAACATTAGGTGACAATACATGAATGAACAAGTTGGTCTGGGCAAGGATATCATAAAGCAGAGATTGAAGAGTCAAAAGTTGTGGAAGTCATTACCGTGTCTAAAGAAGCAGCAGCCCGGAGATCTGGCAGAAAGCCAACCTCAAGAAGGTGGAGGAGGAAGTCTTGAACCTCAATTCCATAGACCCTGTCAAGGAACAAAACCATGGCTGCCTTGTGATCTGGGCAAAACCCCGCAGACATGTCAGGCTCCACCACATTCCCATCTAAAAGAGAGAAGGTGACATGCTGTTACTGGTCATGCCACTCATGACACTGATTACAAATGGCTACTTTCCAGCCCTCATGTTTTAAATACAGTCATCCCTTGAGTGAGTTTCTGCCCTCCTACTACCCACAAACAAGTGCTGAAAATTGGCTGAGGAAATATGGCACTGTCGCTTAAACCCAAGGTCATTTAAATGTCACGTGGGCATCCATCTGTTACCTGTATCCGTGCTAAGGACACAGCACTGTGCCAGACAGTGAGGAGGAAACAAAAGGGCATCCCAAATCCAAGTGGTTAAAGTAGGAGTGAATACCGTAAAGCTCAAATGTAAAGCAAGGTTTCACTCTTTTCAAAATGAGAGCCTCTTTAAAACCCTAATAAAACTCACGCACCCTATTGGTAATTGTGGCCCATTTACACAAATATGGTTTAGACAATTACAAAATGATGAAAAAGACTTTATGAACCAGTTTGACTTTCAAATGAAACACAGTTCATTAGTCATAATAGCATTTAACAACATACCAAACACATCTGACAGTCATACTGTTTTCACTATGAACAGTCAATGCTTGCTGGCTATAGAGGTAAGTGACTTCCTCTGTGCAACCACAGAGTCACGTGGGGATCACGGACATGAAGAATTAGGAAACCACATGTCAATTTAAAATGCTGGGGAACGCACTTGTTTTCTGTTTGACCATGTGATAATTATGCCAACTGCTGCTGCTAACACACTGGGAGAGTCTGCAAATACATCACAAAATCTTTAACACTGATGTAATGTTAAGAAGGAAGGACCCAGGGAGAGGGGATACATGACCACACCATGACCCATCCTGAGAGAACAAATTCACGTTTTTGTTTTCATTCATAGTCAATGATTCAATTTGATATCTGAATCACAAAAATGAATGAATAACAATGTTTTAAAGGAAATTAAAGACTAATACCGAGTCACTTCCATTTCTTATAATTGTAACGAATACACCTAATGTCGTCCTCCCTTTAACTGCAATGACAAGAACAACAACGCCTGTCACTTGTGCTGCTGTCAGGCGCTGTGCTAGGCATGGAACAGACACACTCTCCCAGGCGTTCACAAGCACACTGTGCCGGTGGTATTGTTATCCTCCTTTAACAGAAGATGACAACCGACCTTTAGGGAAGTTAAAGAACTTGTCCAAGTTGTACATCTAGTCATTGGCACAGTTAGATTTAAACTAAGTAAAACTGGATTTAAAATCCATCCAAAGGTAATTTAATTCTCAGGTTAAATCAGCATGCTCTACTTATCAACTAAAAATCTCTATGAAGTTCCAGCTCAATTTTCCTAAAAACCACATTATAGGTCATTTACAGTTGTAAGATTCTATTGTTTGAATACAGAGTGGGCCTAAGGGAATGATGAGCAACTCATCGATCTTAAAATACAGTTTGCTTTGTAGACACTTGTTCGTTGTAAGGGGGCCTGTGACCAGGGCTCCTGGATGTGCTGCTCCATCTCCACTCTGTCCTCAGGTGCACGGGGGCAGTAAAGTCAGGCACTGCCTCCTCTCAGACTTCGGGAGACTGGACTGAGTCGAGGGGGCAGCTGCACGGGCTTTTCCCTGTGGTCCCCGAATTACCCATCCGTCCACCTGAAACCACTGCCTCCAGCAGTCTGCCCAACCTGTCCGGGCCAAGAGCTGCAGGAGCAGGACACCTGCTTTCACACTAGATACCTGCCCCTTGAGCTTTCTCAGCTCCACCTTTTTTCATTATTATTTTGGGCTACCCTCTAGTTCTGGGACAAGTATGATAAAAACATCTGAGAATGACCTTAGCTAGGACTGAGGGGCAGGGTACAAAATATTTAGAGACGAACTTCACATACTGAAATACAGGACATATCACAGCAATTATCACTGCTAACTGGTGATGCTTACAGGACCCGATGACCCGTCATTAAAACAAGAGGAGAAATATTTATGGTTTGAGTTTTAAAGCTGGTTTAACTGCATATCACAGCAAAATAAAAACATACGGGTTTCTGCCTACATTCTCCATAAACAGAAAAAGGTTAAAAAAATGCAGCAACTGCAGGAGGTCAGGGCTAGGAATACTTCAGAGTAGAGTGCATGTTTAGCACTGGGTTCAATCCCCAGTACCACCATTAAAAATAAATTAAAAAATAAATAAATTTTTTAATGCAGTAATTTAACAATGACCAATAGATTGCATTTAAAAAATTAACTTTAATTGTGATTGTGATAGTTCACCAAAAAAAAAAAAAACCTTTAAATCCCAGGGTAGACAATATAATGCATATTTATGACAAAAATATCATATATTATTACAACACAATTAATTAGAACAGGAAAGAAACTAACTTGGAAAATCTAAAAGGCCAGTGAAGACAGACAGTTGCAGGAGGATGAGGTACACTGAGACTCTGGGGGCGATTCTGACAGGGACGTCTAAACACCCTTCTAGTCCTTGCTCTTGGTTCTCTGTTGTTACTAATTTTAACTGCAAAACTCAGCATTTATTTATTCCCTAATCTGCATGTCACTGGCAAGATTCTTATCTCTTTCCTTCGAGTGTGAATTTTATGGCTCAGAATGTAGGGAAAGACAAGATATTCTAGTTCAGTAAACGAACATGAGTTAGAAGAGAGGTGAAGGGAGGTACGTGAGGACAGTCTGCATTTACACAAGGAAAAGAAACTGTTTGGTGGGGAAGACGAAAAGCCAAGGGGCAGGTTTAACTCCAGCTTCCCCCAAACTGAGGACGAGCGCTGGGTTACGCTGGCTGCTCACGTGCCCTGCAGACATGGCTGCACGGGCAGCACTCCTGAAACGGCACTGCCTCCCGCCGTGGCGGCTGCCGGGCGAGCAGGGTCAGCCACTTCCGTTTACACAGCGGCCCCCAGCTCAAGACTTGAGGTTTTCAGAGCTAGTCTCCTCTAGGGCATAGCTAACGGACGCAAACAGTCATAACACACACTCCCTGTCTAATCACGTTCTCTCCTAAAACCAGAAGGTTATATACAAATGGATGTAGTAACAACATCCAATGAAGTCTTGAAAAGGGAACAAAAGTGACTGTGAAAGCTGTCAGGAAGAGAGAACGGAGGCACTGCAGTCAAGAAGGCCCGAGAGGACCAGGGAGCAAAGAGCGCTGGGAGAGAGCCCGTAAGACAGCCGAGGTGCCTATTTCCTCTTCTCTGGAAACCGCCCGAAATGTCATGTGAAAAGAATCAAAATCTCATTGGAAACACAGCTGTTTGAAAACAATGAAAATAAAAAGTACTTTATAAAATAACGTACTTTGATAGCTCATTTTTAAAAAGAAACTTCCGTAGTGTAACTGCGCTGCAGGGAAAGACAGCATGAATACTGCCGGCATTGTTTACGCGTCCCTCACCCACGTCCTGCTGAACTACAGAGAACACAAGCGCCTTACCTTTGGCTACGGTTGGCATCTGGAAAGCGATGCTGATCACTCCCACCAAGTCTCCCAGTGGAATCAGGGATCTCAAAATAGACCTGATCCTGATGGCCTCTCCCTTAGCAGCATGAATCAGCTGCAGGCAGAAAGGTAAAGGAACACAGAGTAACTATGAGAAATCAACGTTCTGATTCTTTCTAGAAAACAAAGACAGTAATCCAAGTCTACAATAATTTTCTGTTAATTATAAAGTTAGACCTCTTTCATAATAGAGCCACCAAATGACCAGCAATTCCATTCCTGGGTATAAATCCAAAGAAAACAAACAAACCAAAAAACTAATTCGAAAAGATACACGCACCCCAATGTGCACAGCAGCACTATTTACAGCAGCCAAGACACTGGAGCAAGCTCAGTGTCCATCTACAGGTAAAGAACACCCCCCCCCACAGGAATGCTGCTCTATTATCAAAAAAAGAATGTAATTTTGCAATTTGCAACAACATGGATAGACCGGGAGGGCATTATCCTTAATGAAATAAGTCAGAGAAAGACAAATACTATATGATATCACTTCTATGTGGAATCCAAAAAATAAAACGAGTGAATGTAACACAAACAGAGACAGACTCACAGCTGCAGAGAACAAACCAGTGGCTTTCAGTGGAGAGAGGAAAGCTGGGCGCAGGAGAAGCGCAGGGAGTTAAGAGGTACAAACTATGATGTACGAAACAAACGGGACGCAAGGATGTGTTGTACGGCACAGGGAACACAGCCAGCGTTCCATACTAACTGTAAACGGGCGTGATCTATAACAGCGCTGAATCACCATGTTGTACACGAGAAACTAACGTAATACTGGAAGTCAATTATACTTTAATTTAAAAATTTTAAACTAAAAATAAAAAGTAAAGTTGAGCCTCTCTCAGAAATGGCTGTTTCAGGCTTACAGATGTTCACTGGCCCGCACAGCTCTTACTGACTTTGGCAAACGCCGAGGGGTTAGGCTGCAGCCCAGGGCAGCGGGCGCACCCGTGAGCGCCGTAGTTTTATCCTCTTCGGGGTGTTGAAGTCCCTGAAGACTATGATAAGTGTGTGAATGCTTGCCCCTCAAAATTCTACTTAAATACAATACAAGCTATTATTACAGTTGTCCATAACATGAACAGTAATGTGAAGGAAAAATTCTTATTTTTAGGCTCAGAATATATACTACTATTTATGATTGATTCAGCCTCTTCCTCGTTTTGTAATGAAATGTAACAGCGTCCATCTGTATCCCACCCCGAGGGCGGGTCTGTAACGCGGGGAGATGGTGAAGCCGCGTCCTAACGGCCTTTTGGACCGTCCCGGGCTAATGAAGGGCCTGCCACAGTTAAGGGTCTCAACCAGCCTCTAGACCGCACGGGAGGCTTCCTTCATCACAGGGCGTGAGACACAAGCAGCTTCTAAAACCTGGGAGGTCCTCAGTCAATGGCTGCTGAAGATGAATACATTTCAGAAGAGGCAAGGTGGTCCTTATTAAGTCACTTAGTTGTTTTGCCCCTTAATACAACGTAACAAAAATTTTCGATTTGTTAGCATAATTTCTCTGTTGATTCCTTTGACCTTCCACTTTAACAGGAAAAGAACAAATACTGTGAGTTTTTGTCTGCCATCACCTCCAGCACACAAATTTCTGATAATCTTCCCATCTATTGTGAAAACCTCACTGGCAGCAAGTTAAGTTGTTATAAAAATCAGACTCCAGGTTTTCTAACGTTCTAATATTTCTTCATCCTCTGATTTCTCTCTGTTCACAACAAAAGATTACATCCAGAAAGGGGGAAAGGTGTAAGAGAAAAAGACAGAAACAAAGAAACAAAAAATCCCCAAAACCCCACACAGTCGAAGGACAGGAGAAAGGTGGTAAGTCACAGTCACCCTGGCTTCACGCTCAGCGCTCAGCGCAGTTCAGAGGGTATTTTGCCTTCTCCCCCAGCTCTGGCCCCTGTGCTCCAGGCTCTGTTGCTTTCCAACAGAAGCTAATTGATCGTGGAGCTAATTTTATGGGCCCTGGCTATCAAGTTTTGAATGCACATAACAGAAGAAAAGAGAACAAATGACAACAAAGAAGTAGAAAGTCCCAGAATGCATCACAGAATGAAAGTAAGTACTGCTCCACGAACTTCAACTTCATTCTGGTCAGAAAGTTTACAAAACGCGAACCAATAGGGTCTCAATAGCTCTTTCCCTTCCCCTAAACCTGCCCCCCACTCCCACTCCCCCAGACAGGGGCTAGCCTGCAACAGCTTCCGCACTAGGACGAAGCACTGCCCAGGAAGGGCTGCACTCCCGGCAGGGGCGGGGCTTTCCGCGTGCACTGGACAGGACAGGGCGTTGTCGAGGGAAACGATGTTCTTTCCTTCCCCAAGTGTGGGGAGGCTCATACGAGTGTCAGAGATATACTTGTACTGAACAGACTATTCTATTAATGACTCATACCGAAATCTCATTTCCAGATAAACAACACATTTCCAGACAAACACTTGTTCAGCAATTAGGTTGCAGAGTTACTGTTTTAATGGAGCATGAAGATGATCGGTTTTGGACGCTTTTGTGATCTCTGCCAGCCACGGACTTCTAAACAGAGACAGAAGCCAGGGCCCTTGTTTCGGCCCTGGGGCACTCACGTGCATCTCGGGGGCACAGCGCCCCAACAGGTCGATCAGAGCCGAGTAGAAGGTCATGACGGCATTCCCCGTGTGGATTGTGTCCTCCTCCTCCTCTGGGTCACTTTCATGGGTTTTTCAAGAGAAACAGAAAAACAAAAAGGAAATAAAATGACATCAGCTTCATTACATACTTCTCAGAGGAAAGGGACTAGTATGGCAATGAATTCTGCCTCTTCCGACATGTTTCATATATGTGCTTAAGTTATAGCCTGACATTTCTAAAAGAAAAGAAAAGCAGGTTAAAATGCGATTTGAGACTCTATCGCCAAGAACACACTAGTGGGAACTTTCATATTAAAATTCCTTCCAAAGGAAAAAAGGGGAATTGCTAATTTGATGGAGTCTGCTCATTTCTACTGACAGACAGGGTATTAACAAAGAAAAACACTGATGGAAGGACTTGGTAAGTTGAGACTACTTTCGTAAACAGCATACCTTCAGAGCGAGGGTGGCAAGGCTCTGTCATATAAGGTGACACATACAAGGCACCCAGGGCAGTGATTTGCCCAGAGTACTTAATACACGTGATTTCATTCACTCATCTCCCTCTCTGCTCTACCCACCTACCCCCTCCCAAGTAATCGGAAGTCTCCCTTCCCATCTCTGTAAGAAAAACCCAAGTATTCCATCATCTCCTTGATGAGAGACAAATCTGGGTGGCCGAGGACGATTGTCATGCCTCCTTTGGTGGTCTGGCAGACAGCACCTCCACAGGACTCAGCTGTCTGCAGAGTGACAGCACAGCCTGCGGACAGTATTGTTCCTAGCATGTAAGGCTGTCCCCCAGGCCTTCAGATGCACGCCGGCCCCTGTGGTACCTGACCAGCAATCTCTTGATGCATTTTCTACTACTTAGGGAGACTAAGACATCCCTAGCTCCTGCATGGCTGACTGACATGTACGTAACATGCTCTAGGAGTGCTCCCAGCCTGGAACCCTGGCTTTGGCGTGGACAGAACATTTATACCTGGACTATCTGTGGAAGACCAAGGATTTGCAGGAGCTCATCTCTGCTTGGATTCTGTTATATTTTCACTAGTGGTGCTAGCAGTGTGGTCACAATGCCCCTAGCAGGACATTCACCTCCACCAATTTAAAAAAGTAAGAAGCAACTTGCCTGGATTAACTTACTGCTGGAAACACGTATAACCACCACACTGTGGAGGAACGCAAGGCTGCTGCTGCCTCCCCTGTCTGTCACCAATACCTGGACAAAGCATTTTCCTCTTCAAAATAACAACATCCCCTTTTCTGAGCTCCGCCAACATAGCAGTTTAGTTAAGACCCCACCCTCTTGCTAAGTCTCCTTCTCTCTGACTGTGATCATGAAAACTCGTTCCAGTCAGCCTCCCAGTAGATGCTACTCCAACTTCAAAGGCCCGCCTGCCATCATCAGCAGTAACTCCCTCTGCCATAGCGCCTCAGGACGTTCACACAGTGCACCCCCTGCAACCTGAACTTCTTCCCACTAAATCCGCGCCATCTTCCCGAGGTCTCTCTCTGCTCATCCAATGTATCCTTGTAACAAACTCCACCCATTCTTCCAAAACACATCTGATTTTCAAGGGGAGAAACCAAGAGCACCGGAGGGTCACGCTGCAGTTAGGAGACTGCAAACTGTATCCTGTAAAACTTCAAGTCAAGCAGTGCACTTTACCCCTAGGAGGGTATGTATTCAACCTACAGGGTTTTGCTGGAGCCGCTGGTCGGGGAGGGACCATCGCGAGAAGGGTCTCCGGCTATCTTGATGGCCTCTTCCATGGCTGCAAGCAGACCGTCCCCACCTTCCCCCCGCAGGGCGGGGCCGAAGCACTCAGGCCTCCGGATGAGCAGTCTGACCACGACGTTGGCGTTCTCCTCCACACTCTCCCCTGAGAGCAGACGGGGCAGGAGGAGACAAACGCTGACTACATGGAGACCTAAGCACACAGACGTGACACAAACTGCTTTGTGTTTAAAGAAAAATAACTAAAACCAAATAAGGCAGCAGCAGAGTCGGAGCTGAATCCAAATGACCAGCTTCTGTAAGACAGCTAGTGAGACACTGCATTTCTTTCTGTACACTTGAAATTTGCACAGTACAGAAAAGCATGACGGAGGCATGAATATTCATTTCTGTCAGCTCGTTATAGGAAATGAAGGCGTGATCCTAGCTATTATTAGAATCTAATCATAAAACAGCAAGAATGCAAGTGCCTAAAAATTGTAATTTAATAGTGAAAGCCCAGCATCATGGTCAAAATAAATATTATCAAGTATTTTATTACCGTGAAAAAAACTACTGGTTACAAAATGTCCAATTTCTTTACCCCCATTTACTCCTCCACGGAAACGCTGGGACGCCTCACTATTTTACACGTCTGTTTTTATGCAGTTTCAGTAAGGACCTTAAAGACCCAAAGCAACCCATCCTACCGTTACAGAACACAGCAAATCTGAGAAAGTCGAGGTATCTCTCTCCTTCGACAGGATTCCAGCCGATGTCTGGATAGCCCTTCGACACCAGCATCTGGCAGCTCTGCAGTCCACAGCCAGCCAGATAGCGGACCACCTACAGCAAAGAGGGTAAGCAAGAGCGTTACCGCCTTGTGAGAACTTAGATGCTGGCGCTAGACGTGCTAAATGGTATCTTCAAAGGATGGTTTAAAACAAATGCATCTATGCAAGTTCTTTTTAATATGACAATCGACAGGAATTTCCATTAGTAACACCTTAGAATTGAGAAATACTGATAAATCACAACCAAGTGCTATCATAGTAAAAATGTATATGGACCAACTCTATGAAAGAAAACTATTCCTAAATTTCACATCACTTGAGACTTTTACCCACAGAAGTCATACTTGGTAAACCTCAAAAATGCTTAATGACCTCTGGCCCAGCATAAAACCTTAATCTATCTGAGACAAAAGGGTATTTTAAAGAAGTGAATTACTTCCAAATTTTCGGATAATACTACCTTTCTGTACTCTTGAACACATTAAAATTTCTGCTTAGCTTTGCCTTTGAACATATTCTGTCTCACAAGAATGCTGGTCCTTGGCAAGATTTCACAACAGAACCAGTTTTAAAGGAGATCCCTCACGGAGTCACTCCTGATGGCAGCGGGTCATTAGAGGAGCAACTTACCAAAGTTATACCCGGCTCAGTCCCAAGCTAGGTCAGTCTTAAAAACAAACAAATAATACAGCTAAAAATCTTTTACATCATCCTTACTGAGGTGTAATTTTTGTGTGATCAACTCAGTGAGCTCTGAGAGAGTCATCCCCCTGTAAGAGGGCCCGTAACCGAGCTGAGAACATGCCCCTCAGGCCCCGTGCCCTCTGCAGCCCACCCGTCCCTGCAAGCCTCAGCCGTGACAACCTGCCTCCTGCCACGACCAGCTAGCTTGCGTGTTCTAGGACACTGACACGTGCAGCTACCCAGTGTGGGTCTTTCTGGGCCTGCCTTCTTTCACTAGAGTAATGATTTTGAGATTCATCCACGCTGTAGCATGTGTCAGGACTACATTCCTTTTTATAGCCTAAGAACAGTGTTCTTCTGCATCTGGAAATACCCCAGTTTTATTTATTCACCAGCTGATAAACATGTGAGTTGTCTCCAGTTTTTGGCTCAGATGAATAAAGCCATCATCAGCATTCACGTACATGTCTTTGTGTGGACATTTAAGAGCGGAAAGGTTAGGTGTACATTGATGACAGATGCACGTTTAACTTATTGAAAAACTGCCAAACTGTTTTCCAACTGACTTAACCACTTGTCATGCCGACAGCAGTAAGCGAGGGTTCTAGGTGCTCCACACCCTGCTCAGCGTTTGGCACGTCTGCCTCTCAATCTCAGCTGCCTTATCAGTGTGTAGATAATGAGCTCTCCGATTATGTATGGGAGGAAGTCCCCTGGAGGTCAGGCAAAGATGCAGGGCTTCACAGTCCTTGACCAGCAGGTCAGAGGATTTGGGGAAGAGCTCATTTTTTCATGACTTCAGCAGCCATGCACTAAGTGCCCACCCAGTGCCAATGCTACTCTCGAGATGGGGACAAAGCAGTGAGCAACAGAGAAAACAATGCCCTGAACTCACTGGCCTTACATTATGGTAAGGAGTTCGTTTTGAAAAATACATAAACATAATGATTTTGGTAAAACATATTTATATTAAAATATAATTTTAAACCATAAATATTTAAACTATAGTATGGCCATGGAGGAGCTAAAAAGAAGGTGGCTGTGGAGCAATGACTGGAAGGATGTTTGGAGAAGAGCCAGGAGGCTGTCTAACAGAATAATACTGCAAATAGAGGGAACAGCAAGTGCAAAGGCCCTGGGGCAGGAGCATACCCAGTAAGCTCCAGCGACAGCAAGGAGTCCAGTGTGGCTGGAGCAAAAAGAGAGACCAGGAGAGTTGCAGGACATGAAATAAGACTGATTATGTGAAATCGTATGGGGTAGGAGCTATTATAATGCCTTTAGTTTTTGCTCAAAGTGAGATAGGAAGCCTCTGGAGAGTTGTGAGCAGAGGATTAATATGATCCTTTCAAGAGGTTCCCTCTGGCTGCTAAGTGGGGGGGCAAGGGAGAGATCCAGAAGACCACTTAGAATGCAACTGCAATTAAAATGTGGGGAAACATCTATATTTTGGCAAACATATATGTGGTTTAATATGCTTAGAGTGCATGGCCTTTCGTATGTCACTGATACCTTGCACTGTAACATGCAAACTTCTGAGTAATATAAATTGTACATATAAGATGCTGAAACAACCTTTTAAGAAACTGAAACTGTATAATTAAAGCAACAGTGACAGCAGATTACAGTGAGAAGACAAAAACACTCACAAGTATGGAGAGAGCTGATTCTCTTTCTGGAAGATAACTCGTGATCAGAGGAAATACCTTATCTCCTACTTCTTGTTCTTTACAGCTTACAACTATAACGTTATGCATGTGACAAATGTATAACACAGTGTACGTTGTAACTGTAGCAGTATAACAGCAGCCACAGTACAGTTATATTTAAATATCGTGAGAAACAGCTGTGAACAAGTGTGACCCACACGAACACCCGGGGCAGCAGTGCCGCTACCTTTTCCAGATCTGGCTCCCGCAGAGCCAGGGCGAGCTCATTATTATCCATCACGGAGGCTGCGGCCACATCCAGCGGCGTTGACCCCCTCATAGCTGGTGAGGCTGTTAGTTGAAACAAAGATGAATCAAAATTTGACTCGTGCTGCCATCTATGAATTCCAGCTAAGGGCACACTCTCACTGGAATTTACTTCCTAAATGCAGTGCATAGCGCACTGACCCAAATGCATTTACGTTAATGTTTAATTTTTAAGTGTAATATGTGTATTCCTTTTATCTTAAAGATTAAACGAAGATTCACTCACCGAGACCAACACTGCTGTTCTCCAGTAAGTAACTGAGATGATCAAACATGGCTTTCTGATTCTGCCTGCTTATACGACAGAAGTAACAGAGAAAACGGCAGCAGTTGGCCACCATCTTGGGAAAAGTGATTTCCTACAGAAAGAGCACTTAGTTAGCTGTGAAAGCAAACGACCTTCATAAAACTGAGTCCAGAAGCTGAAGTCCCGATCACACTGCCAATCCACATGTGCCCATGTCTGCCAAGCCTTGGGTATGGAAGACCTCCAAATGTCCAGACTTTGACTCACCCAGTCCCGGAGCGACCAAGAATCAAGCCTGGCACTGTTTTAGAAACCTCGCTGCAATGGATGGGTTGATCTGGAATTAATCTGCAGCCCCAGGTCCCAATGGGGCATGAGCCTGGTTTAGGAATGAGGCAGGCTCCATTGTGGCTTCTGACTACCACTACCACTACACCACTCCTGACTAGCACTACCACTGTGCTTCCTTGGGAAATGACGCAGCCACACTGACTACGCTCTGTAGACTTGGAATAAGATGGATAGCACTGACTCCAGGTAAAGGAGAGAGAGTTCAGTGAAACAGTTTGTGAAAAATACCCAGCTTACTATTTGGAACCACCTAATCTGATGTTCTTCTCGTCAGTGTTGTTGTTAAGACTGCAGGAATCTTCCCTGACTGGCACGTGACCTGTCTCCTGTGATGAACACCCTCACCGGAAGGTCTGCCTGGTGGCCCCACCAAACACAACTTCCCTGAGACCCAAATCTTATCCGAGTATGTCGCAGACGATCCCCAAGGACTCCAAGTCCTTCTTAAACAGAATAGTTTATAAATATCTTTGTAAGTCTCACTGGTAAACTGAACATGAGAAATATGGACTCATTTCTGTTTTGAAAAATATATTTAAAAATTTCCCAAAGAAAGGGAAACATTTTGAAAATAAGAAGTCATGAAATTATACTGTTTTACATGAAGTTATTTGTTATATTACTCTATTCATCTGGTCTTGAAGAACTTTATTTTAAATTTTAATCACTTAAAAATTCACTTTAGACTCTTACAATAAATACTATAGAGCATCTCCTTAAAATCTTGGTCTGGATCAAGAATTTAGCAGAACCAACTGTTGTCTGAAACAAGAGAGTGTTTAGATCTGAGGGGCATTGTTTGTGTTAAGGACTTCTAATATGATGGAAGTGGATTTATAATTCAAAATTTTACAAAATTAGCATAGTATTAACTTTAAAAGTTTCTCAACATCCGCTAAATATAAATAATTTAGGAGATAGCAAATTTCATGGCATAAGAAAAACTGTTATCAGTATCAAAGAAAAAAACAGTCAGTCCTCTGTATCTGTGGGTGCCACATCTGCAGATTCAACAAAAAAACAACAATTGCAGAAACTTTTAAAAAGCAAAACCTGGATTCACTATGTGCCAGCAACAGTTTACAGAGCATTCACATTGTATTAGGCATCATAGGTGGTCTAGTGACGATTTAAAGTGTATGGGAGGGTGTGCATAGGTTATATGCAAATACTCCGCCATTTTATCTAAGGGACTTGAGCATCCTCGGATTTCAGTTTCTGCAGGAAGATCTGCACCCAGCCTCCTGTGGATACTGGTGGATGACTGCAGAAACATTTCCAGCTCTCAATCTGTAAGATTTTATTTGTTTTTTTTTTAAAAGGTGTTCTTTAAAACATAGTCCTATGAGGATTTAAGAAATTCTCATTAAGAACATGCAATGCATTTGCTCCAGAAAGTTACAATAAACAGCATCCCAAGAGTCGAAGGGCCTCCCTTACCTTGGACTCTCCACCTCCAAGGACGTTCACCATGACCTCCATCACTGTCTCGTGCATCCCAAGCGCCCTCATGAGATTAGGGTGCTGGTAGAATACTTTATTATTCATGATATCCCTAGAAAGGACAGCACAGGTATGAGTGGGACACAGAAGCCAGAGGAAAATTTAAATAAGAATTTGTCTGAGATCATGATGAATCTTCTGGAAATAATTACTGGCATGTATGGGAAAGTAAGAGCAGTCAAGAGTTATGCCATAAAAGTTAATAAGCACAATTGAGTTTTCCTCAGAAATACTGACAGCCAAAAATAGTATACAAGTTGTCTATTCTTTTCAATTGTAAGAAATACACTAAATATGTAAACATTCACTTTTATGAAATAGAGTTTTGGACACATCATTCCTAATTTTATGGATATTAAAATTCTACCTTATTTTGTTCAACCTTATTTTGTATAGAAATATGAAGCAGTGTTATACCATGTTTTTATGAAAATTCCTATATAAATAATTGTTGTATCAGTATCTCTGCTTTTCATATATGCTGTTTTAGTACAATAGTCATTATTTGTATATTTAATAATAGTAGTGTTATTTCCTGCTACATTTAGGTTATCATTCTGGTGAAATGCTTTTAAAGGATACATATTCTTCAAGAGGAATTGAATACATATGAAGTCCAGGTACAAGTCATCCAACGCATTAAACTGAACATTTAATTTTAAGAAACAGCAGCAGATGATACCCAGAGTGTTTTATATTATTACTATTGCATTACATATTATCACATGTATGTAAAAGTACTCCTAAAGATTTTTTTAGAAAAGATTTTTAGTTGGTCGTGGTTTTATCATTGTTTTAATTTTTCCCCCTTAACGAAGGCACTGAGGATTGAACCCAGGACCTCATGCAAGCCAAGCACACACTCTACCACCAAGCTATACCCCCCATCCCCAAATAAGGATCTTAATATTTAGCAGTCATTGCAAATAAAGAGCTCTGTGGATTTTTATTTTAGCAAACCATGCAGAACCATAGCACAACAATAATGTAAAACCTGCAAGAAACCTGAGACTTCCTCTTTGGATCTGACTACCTTGAGTCACTCACCTATTCATTCAGTCATATGCTAACTTTTACTTGCTCCAGCTATATCAAGAAAGTGGAATGTGATTCTTGTATAATTTTTTCTTCTCTTTTTTTAGTTTTAATTTAGTTTAAATTTTTAACTTTCCACTTTTAATTTAGTTCGGTTTGGTTCTGTAGTAATGAAGAGAGCTTTCACGTAGCACAACTCAGAAAAATGACATGGGGGCCCAGGGCTAATACAGGTCTCATCTACTTCATGCAAGGACAGAGAAGGTAAAGAAAGACGTCCTCTGGTTCATGTCAGACAGCAGCATGTTCAGCAAGAGGACCTCCAACTCTCAAACCACAGATGTAATCATGAGATTTATTCTCCCGTTAATGCAAATCCTTTTGCATGACCTAACTTTGGAAAGCATTTAATTGAAAAATCTCGTTTGCCTTTAGTTCTAGGTCAGTTAAGTGGATTTATAATTCTACCAACCATAGGCAGGTTGTCACTTACTAAATGTGTCATTTGGGGACATTTCTAACACCACAAAAAAGTAACATCTGATCTTGTTTCATAATCACTTGAGTTTCACCCCCACTGTGCAGTTTAGATGTCAGCAGCATGTATTACTGTTGTACGGTCATTTAAGAAGGAAAGCGCTCCCCATCTCCCGGAAGCCTTCCTTTCTCGTTTGACTAAGTAAGATCACTCCTCATGAGAGCCCTCCTCGGGTTAGAGTTAAGAGCTGGTATTCCAGAACCAGGCTCACGCCGAGACAATTAAGTGAAGGACACAAAGCGAGCGCTGCTGTCTGTGCAGGCTTTCTGCTCTCCCTCTCCGTCCCGTCAGCATGCTGGTTTTTACTGTGCAATCACTGCGATGATGCTTGGAATATAACCTTCCAGCTTATTTGTATGGTTTCAAATACATAACAGGCCCACGGACAATACGTAGTATTGTGTTCTGAATTTAAAATATGCATAAACGATATCACACAATCTGAGTCTTTAAATGCTTTGCTTTTTTCGTCTCAGATTTTCTTTTGCCAAAGAAAACACTGAATTGTTTTTCAAAGAACCAACTCTGGACTCTGGGTTTCTTCAACCCTTTTTATGGTTTCTTTGTATTTTATTTTATCTATGTTATCTTCATTGTCTCCTCTTTTATCTGTTATTTATTTAACTAGATTAGCTTCTGTGGGGGAGCTGAGTATTTCTCCTTTAAATCACTTTTCAACATTCTACATTTCAAATTTTTACATCCTTATGTTTAGGTATTTTTTTCTTACAAATATCATGTAGCCTAATTTAAGCTTTAATATTTCTCTGGTATATTAATTCCCTCATGTTTTCATATCCCCCGATCGTGAAAGCTGGTTAATGATTGCTTAGGTACACGCATATATGCACCAGTAATATACTCACTAAAACTAACCACTCCCATTCTTTTGAATTCCATTTTCTTTTTCTGAATGTACAGCCTTTAGAAGGTCTTTCTGTGAGACACTGTAAATTAACATGCTGAAGTATCTTCGCTTTGCCCTCACTCTTGAATACAGGATATAAACTCCAATATTCAAACCCACATAAAGCAGAAGCTCATTTCACTGAAATCTCAGCTGAGTAACATGTTCGGAATTGACGGGCATTTCCTGTTAGAACTCTGTGACAGCTCTGAGTTACGATCTCTAGTTCTGCTGCTGAGAATTAATGTTGCTTCTTTGCAAGTATGCTGGCTTCTGTCTCTACCTGCTTTCAAAACATTCTATTTATCCTTGGTTTTATGCAGTTTCAATACAGTATATCCAGTGGTGATATGAAACTGTTTTTAGGAATCTATGAATTCATGTTTTTCTTCAGTTCTGAAAAACTCAAGCCAATTGCTCTTCAAAGCCCCCATTCTGTAGGTCAGCTACTCCGTCATCCGCTGGCCCTTCTCAGGCCGGCGACCAGGCCCCCGACCTCCTTCCCTCTCAGGGCCCCGTCACTACTTCCTCAGACCCGGGCTTCAGTCTGTTACTCTCCTCAGCATTATCTAGCTATACTCCAATGCATTCACTGCTTTTAATGTCAATGATTATATTTTTCATTTCTGGAACTACTATCTGGATATTTTTCAAATCCTAATGGACTTTTTGCGTGTCTTATTTTTGGGGATTTGATTTATTCCTTTGTATTTTTAAACACTTTAAGTACAGCAACTTTATGTTCTCCCTCTGGCATCCTGTTTATATCCTTGGGGGAGGTGTTCTAAGTCCACTGTTTATTGGACCCGCAGACCTTTGCCTAGGGTGGATTGTTTCCTTACGTGCTCTGCAATTGTTGACTGTGGGCTGATCTTGGGGTAGCATGTTCGTTTTTCCTGCAAGGATTCAGTGACTTGAGTTGAGAAAGCATACCTCCAGGCCAAAGGATATGTTAATTTCTCAGATTGGGGATCCTTAGACGATGTAGGAGGCGTAAATGTTAGCTGTGAAATCCCCTAGAACCACAGCCTCGGATGCTGAACTCTCAGAACAGTTGTTTTTTCCCCCATTCTCTTCTCAAGGCCCAGGAGATACAGACAAATTTCCTTATTATTTCCTGCTGGTGAATGTTTGTCCCCCCATGAATTTTCATGTGTTTTTATTCATCTGTATTTTTATACGTGATCGCACATTACTGAGAAATTAATTTAAAAAACAAAATCTAAGACATTTGCTGTGAATCATAGCCACCTTAGCACCTAACTGTAGTATCAGTCAAGTTTTGTTATTGAGCCATTTTCCTATTTAGCTTTAAAGCATAATCTCTAGAAAAACGACAACCTAATTGAATGACCATACAGTCTAGACCGTGTATCTGTGCTAACGCCCCTAACTGTCACAGGGACAAATCATCAGAGAGGAGACACTTAGAAGGCAGTGGTTGCAACCGGTAAACAACTTACCCCAATCCACGGATCATGAGCTTCTCTTCTTCTTTTCCCATTCTCACGCTCAGCAGAGAGCGAATCTGACCAAGAGATGCCAGCAGGTTGATGGTGTCCTCGACGGAAACACTGTTGATAGTGTAGGTCTTGGGCAGAGCACGAACCAGACCCCCAATGCCGTCATACTGTCGGTGGAGCAGCACAAACATGGCCCTCACCAGCTCAGGGTCTTCAATGACAGACTCTTGGGCCCAGCGGACCATGGTCTCGGATATCAGCTGCTGCAGAGTGGCTGCAAAGGAATCACGGACACTTCTTTAAAAAGGAAATAACAGGATAAAGCAGTTGGGCATTTCGAATGCCCATCTCAGACCTCCAAACTGGTCTCTATGTTTGCACTGGAACTGAAAAGACTAGGGGTAATTTTTGGGAAAAAAACACAAAAACCTTCATTTAAACTTTTGTTTGTCAAAAGAAGATGAGTTATAGACGTGCAAGGATAAAAATAAGCAAACTTTTATCTAAAAACGATTGTTATAATTAAGGAATTTAGGCTGCTTCAAAATTGTAGCCACTTCTGCAAAACTACCGCTGGCAGTCCAGAGGGCAATCGGCGAGCTGTCCTGCTCCTTTTACTTTTACTTACTTTGTTCCCTTATTTTCGTCCCAGGAGATCTGACATAATTCACCCTTATAAAGGTCAGCCACGGGATAGGCACTCAAGGGGCCATCTCTTTATCCAACTGTCTCCTCATCTGAGTCATCTGTAGCAGTGACTTCAGGAAATTATATTTTTACTTCAATTTGGACCCATAACTGTCACTTAAATGACCTCAAAAGGATCTGACTGTGAAGCGGTATTAAGCTGGAAAGTTATCCCAGACACAGGCGATGGCTAGCAACATGACACGCGGTGTACACTGCAGTACGCTTAAAAGCAACAAAACTTCCAAACCTCATAAAACACAAGGTAAAGTTATCACAGCTAAGCAGGGTGACGGGGTGACGGGCTCAGAGGCTTCATTCCTGTCACTAATACACTGGCTGATTTCCGAAAGGAGCTGTTCAACCTGTTTTAATCTATACATTATTAAAGGAAAAATAAAAACTACCAGTTTTAACCAAATACAAAATTTAGATAAGATGTCAATATACTTCCACATGTCTCAAAGCCATGTAGTCATTTTCAATAGGTCAAAATCATAAACCTGATCATGGTAAAAAGTGATTCGCAAGAAAGTTTGAACTCTGGTTGTGGAGAAGATCTGACTCAAATTTGGTTGTGATACTGAAGAATTAGCTTAGAAGTAACTGTAAGTAAGTGGGAAAAAACCCACAAAATGTTTGTGAGTTTATTTTTTTTTCTTTCATTAAAAGCTGTTAATAAACCAACACTGCATCTTGAATGAACAGAGTCTCAGAAGTGAGACAGGAAGTCAGCTGGCCTCCAGACCTACTTCGAGGCCCCTCTGGAGAAGTGCGCTGTCTGAGAGGCCTAGCGCCTCTGTGTGCTTATTTGGTTTCAGAGTATCAACTGTTACCTTTCAGTTAAACAGGACATAGATGAATCAGAAATGCTTAAGACTTGAGAAAATGTTCCACAACCAAAATATAGTTACAGACAATATCTAAATCTTTAGAGAAGGTTTAACTTGATCGCAAGAACATTTGAAAATCAAGAGCATAACATTTAGACATGAAGGCTCAGTCACTCGCTTCATGCTTTCTCTTGACAGACTCTGATCCAGTACCTAAAGTTTTAGTTCTCTCGGGGCCCGTCCACCCTTCCAATGCAGCCATCCCTCAGCCTGCTCCTACAAACAGTCTGACCCTGTTTCCTTCTGGTGGCTATAGGACTCTCCCTAAGAGTCTGATTCTTGGAAGCTGCAAACTCAGTTTTCTCACTGGCTCATCTAGTACAATACTCGTTCAAATGATGAACTGCTGTCTGCGGCGGGTCACTTTGGCAGTGCCCTTCATAGCTTACACGACTTCTTGGCGGCACTCTCAACTGGCTTTTCGGCTTGCTTCTTCTTCAGGTATGTCACCTTTTCCACCAAGGACAGCAGGCGTCCTCTAATTGTTAAATCACTGTTTCCATCCAGAGACCCGTCTTCATCCAACTCAATTCCTAGTTGAAGAAAACAGAGGGAAAGAAAAGAAGGAAAAATAATATTGAGAGAAATATATTTAGGAGAAATAATTCTCGGGTTTTGCAATGTTTTCCATTCACAGCTTAAAGCAAGGCCGCCATGTCTAAAACAGCAGATGACGCTGAGTGAAGCAATCTTGCCCCCTGGCCTCACAGGCAAGAGTCACTCATTGCTGCCTTTTCCTTCTTTCTCTGTTTCCCCTGTCCTTGTGGGATCAGGGCTCTCAGCAGGTGGTACAAAATAAAAGCCAAGCAGAGGGTGAAAAGACTCTAAAGAGTCAAAATCAGTTCTGCTACTGGGGCTGACCCTCCGGCCTCTCTGGCTTTGTGTGCTGTCTGAACCTACAGTTCTGCCCTGCCTAAAACCTCCCTGGTCTTTTATCCTCCTCACTTGCCTCCAAAAACGTCAGTGGTACTTTAGTAAGTTGAGAGACAGAGAGAACAGGTATAATTAGGTACCCTAAAAGAAGTCTTTATGTCTGAAGCAATAATTCTACCACTTTAGAGTATCCTTTTATTTATAGAATACATATTAATGTGTGTATACATATGTATACACATACATACATATGATATCTATCTATGTATAGACATACATGTAGTGCAACTTCCTGGCAGTCATTTAGTGGTCCCTCATTTGTAAACTGGATTAATATACTTTTTCTACTCATTAAAATAAAGTAAAAATAGTATCATTGGTGCCATACATATTCACCACTTAAGGAGCAGGTGGTTCGTTTTCTTTCACTGAAACACAGACTTATCCACACCACTGCGTAAAGAGAGGAAGAGCCACACATTCAGAACACTCAATCAATTCCATTTTAAAAGTTCTTAGACTGAAAAGAGGGGAGAATTCCCTTAACAGATTTGGGCTCCTGACATATGACTTAATACAGGAGTTCCCTGGGCATCAATTAATTTCAAAAGACACAGGCTGGATTTCCTAGGCCAGTCCAACCTGTTTACATACAACTGTTCTGTGATCAAATTTCTTTAGGCTAAATCAACTTAACACTCCCCTCTCTTCCCAAAGCCCTTGGTAACACGTCCCCATTCCCCCTGCTACTGAGAGAAGGAGGAAAAGAGAGAAAGGATCCTGGTCATCTTCTGCTTTGTCTTAATGCCTTTCTGCTCTCTCTAGCCTCACGCCTTCCCACATTGGGTCAGTTAACCATTTGCCATAATAAATATTTTTAGATGAGCTCCCAACAGGCACCGTGTATATCTGTGAACTTGTTTACATATACACTCACTTTTGTACCAGTATGTGTACTAAAAATATGCATTTAGTAAGGGTCGTAAGTCAAGAAGACCTTACCACAATGCGTCATCAAATCTTCATGAAAATCCAAGAGCTGGTCTCGGATTTCTTCAGGACATGGACATTCGCTTTTGTCATCCTTAAAATTGAGAAGCATATTGATCTGAAAGTTTGGAAAAACAAAAGAAGAAGAACTAGGGTAAAAGAAAAGTGAATTCAGGAACGGCAAAAAAGATCGTAAAAACCAAAGATGTTCAGAATCTCTTTCTGAGTGTCCAGAGACTGTTGCCCATTGGATGAAACATCATTATCCCTCAATCCAACAAATACCCCAAAATAAATCAAATCATTCCAAGCTTAGCTGAAAAACAGTCACATTATTTGCTTCTTCGTTCTCAATTCCACAACATGTCAAATCTTTGTACACTCAGCCTTCTTAAATCAACCAAGATCTAAATGTTATTTTTAAAATTTTATTATGCTTCTCCTAGATTTTCATTTTTCCTTAGCTAATTTCCATGCTTTATTGAACATTTTAAAGAACTATTTTTTTAGAAGGATACAGCAAAGAAGAAAAACCAAACATAATTAAAGACTAAATAATGGATAACTATACTTTTTCTAACATTAATGGTTCAATTAAACAAACTGCAAGAAACTTTCTTCCACATGTTTCAGTTTTAGATACAATAATACTAAGTTTATGAATGAAGAAAAAGCCTGTTCCGTAATTTTCTTTTAAGAAACAATTCTAAGTTTTCTTTTTAGAGAACTGTATGTGAAACTTCGTTAAACTAGTATTTTAAGAAAACTGTAGATTCATATTCTATTGTAAGAAATAACACAAAGAGATTCGGGTGTACCCTTTACCCAGTCTCCCCCAATGGGACACCTTGCAAAATAGCAGCACAGAATCACAGCCAGGGTATGGACAGTGACACAGTCAAAACAGGGAACGACTCCAGCACCCAGGACCCTCCTGCTACCCTTTTACAACCACAGCCACTTCCCTCTTGCCTGCCCTTCACCCCTAACTCCTGTCAGCCACTAATCTGTTCTGTTTCTGTATTACTGGCATTTCAAGACCATTATACAAACAGAATCATGCAGTAAACACAAATGCAGTCCCTTATGATCCTTTTGACAACTGCAGGATCTGCAGTGTAGCTTGTTTTATTCCTGATTTGGTAATTTGTGTCTTCTCTCCTTTTTCCTTTGTCAGTCTCTTTAGAGTTTTGTTGATTTTACCAGTATTTGTAAACAACCAGCTTTTGGAGTCACTGATTTTTTCACTACTGGTTTCCTTCTCCTTTTTTGGGTTTATTTTGCTCCTTTTCTAAATCCTTGTGACGGCAGCTCAGATCATCGCTTGGAGTCTCGTTCTCTTTTTAAACATAAGTATTCAATGCAATAAATTTCCCTCTCACACAGCTTTGGCTGTTTCCACAAATTCTGGTATGTGATATTTTCACTTTCTTTCAATTCAGCATATTTTCAATTTCTCTTGCGACCCCTCCTGGAACGATGTATAACACAGACGTATACTACTTGGTCTCCAAGTACTTGGAGATTTTCCTGTTATCTTTCTGTTACTGATTTCTAATCTGACTCCACTGCGGTCAGAAAAAACATTATGTATGAAAAAACTCAATCCTTTTACATTTGTTGAGGTTGTTTTATGACTCAGGATATAGTTCATCTTTGTACATGTTCCACGGGCACTTGGAAAAAGTGTGTGTCCTGTTACTGGGAGGCGTGTCCCACAAACATCCGAAGATTCTGCTTGCTGATGATAGTTCTGTGTTCTCCTACATGCGTGCTGATCCTGTCCAGCTTTTCTTTCAAATATTGAGAGAGGGGTGTTGAAGCCTCCGACTACGACTGTGCGTTCGTCTGTTTCTCCTTTCGGTTCTGTCTGTGTTGAGCTCACATGCTTGCAGCTCTCTCGTCTGGCACATCCACATTTGTCTCTTTGGTGGATTCACCTTGTACCCCTGTGTAATGTTCCTGTCTGTCTGACAATTTTCTTTGCTCTGATACAGTCACTCTTACTTTCTTTTGATTAATTTTTCATGACACATCTTTTATCATCCTTCTACTTTCAACGTATCTACAGCATTACATTTTTAAGTGAGTTTCCTATAGAGAGCATATAGTTAGGCCAAGTTTTTAAAACTCACCCTGTCAATCTCTGTCTTTTACTTGATGTATCTGGATTATTTACCTTCATGAATTTACTGTTTAACGCTATGATTTAAGTCTACCATTTTACTTGTTTTCTGTTTGTTCTCTCTGATTTATTTTTCACAATGCACTGTGAGTTCCTTGAACTGTTTTTAGGATTCCATTTTGAATTATCCATGGTATTTTCAGTGGACCTCTTTGCACAGCTGTTTCAGCGGTTGCCCTGGATATTACATATACTTAATTTTCATCTCAGTCTACTGGTATCAACATTTTACCAGTTTAAATGAAGTATAGAAACAGTAGCTTCCTTTATGTCCCTTATTCTCCATTTAAAACACAGTTGCCTTACATATTTGCTATGCATACATTTAGAACACATCAGACAGTTACTATTTTTGCTTTATTCACCAAACAGAATTTAGAAAACTCAAGAGGAGAAGGAAATTGCATTACGTACAGTCGTATTTTATACTTTGTGTTGTCCTTTCTTCCTTTGTGATTTTCAGAATGTTCTTCTTTTGTCATTTTCTTTCTATTTAAAGAACTTCCTTCAGGCATTCTTTCGGAGTGATCAAATTCTGGTAGCTTCCCTTCATTTGAGAAAGTGCTGGTGTCCCCGTCATTCGTGAAGGGCATTTTCACTGCATGTGGAATGCAGGCTGGACAGGGCCTTCCCTTCAGCACCTGAAGGGCGCTGTGCCGCCTCCTTCTGGCTTCCGTCTTTCTGAGGAGAACCCTTGTCACTCACGTTGTCTTTCCTGCATGGGTGTCATTTCTGTCTCAGTGATTTCAAGACTTCTTTCTGTATCTTTAGGTTTCACAAGTTTGACTGTGATACGTCTTGATTTAGATTTTGAGGGTATCCTGTTCAGGGTTTACTCAGTTTTTAGAATTTCTTTCTTTACATCTTTTGTCAAAATTCAAAGGTTTTCAACCATTATTTTTTCAGTTCACTCCCTCTCCTATCCCTCTGGAAATCCAAGGCCACGAATGTTAGCTCTTTTGCTGTATTTGCACTGGTCCCTGAGGCACTTTTTGTTTCACTCTGTTTTCTGTTTTTCAGGCTGGGTAATTTCTACTGTTCTTTCTTCATTTCTGTGATTCTCTTCTCTGTCCCCACCATTCTGCTGTTAAATCCATCCATGGGAGGTTTTTATTCCGAATACCGTATTTTCAGTTCTAAAATCTCCATCTGGTTCTTCTTTATGTCATAGACAGATAGATAGTTTTGTTTTGCTGCAACTCTCTCTCTCTCTGTCTTTTTTTGTCATCTCAGAGTTGGCATCTTTTGGTTACCTGGACATTCTTGATATTATGTTATGAGACTTTGGTTCTTATTTAAACTTCTGGCTTCTTCTGACACCACCAAGCCAGAGAGGGGCTCGGGGGCCTCCTTACCGCCAGGTGGAGTGGAAGTCCATTTCTCCACCTGGTGTCTGTGGAGGAGAGAGAAGACCTTGTTCCTGCTGGGAGAAGCTGGGAGATCCAGTTCCCCACAGGACGTGAACTCAAATACAGCCCTGATTGGGAAGGGTAAGAGTGCCTTGGTACTTACCCCCCACCCTGGCCTCTACTGACACTTTGGAGGCGGTAGGCCTCATTCGCACCAGTGGGGACAGAGCCCCAGCTCCCGCCAGTCCCAGCCTGGTCAGAGGAGAGGTCTAAAAGCTCCCCACTCAGTGTCTGTTGGTTTGAGAAGGGAGCAGGACACAGGGTTACTGTGGTGTTGGTTGGAGTCCTATGGTCAGTACCTAAAAGTTTTGTCTTGCTAGAAAAACAGACAGCTCTTCCCCTCCTTTGGCTGGACGGAGAAGGCGCTTGGAGAGCTTTTCTTGTCTATGCCCATTGGCATTTCTGGCGTTTCTGGGTTGCCGGCTTTGTTAGCTCCAAGTCTGCGACAGATGAGGCAAAAGGAAAACCCAGGGACACCACCGCGTCATCCTTCGGGTGCTGAGTCCCGCAGCCGGTCTGTCTTCTCTCTATCTTTCAGTCTTCTGCTGTTGTCTTTTATGTAATGTCCCGGGTTACAGGTGGACTTAGAAGGAACAACAGGAAAGGCCCATGTACTCCACCTTTCCAGAAGCAGAAGTCTCCCAAGGGCAGTTTAACAAATGGAGTTCACCTGGGAGAGGCTGGACTTACTCTCTGCTCAATAAATGTTTGTATCAGTAAACAAAATTCCATGTCCCTTCCCTCAAAGCAATTACACTCTGGTGAGAAAAAAATAAATTCTGCAATTAGTTCCTAAATGCTTTCATTCAGAGGCATCTTGGATACGGAGGGAAGGCACAGTCAGATACTGAAGACGAGCTCTGTCAGTCACACCTCTGATACCACAGCTGCATTTGATGGTCCCCCCACAAGAGACCCATCCCGGAGCAGGTGCCAGAAAGCTCACTGTCCTGGACTTGCTCATGCTTGGGTTTAGGCATACGCTTTTGGTTTTGCCGCACCCTAGGGAGACCTGGGTTTGGAGACGAGCAATCAGAGAAGAACCACAAACAGGTGATAATTATTCCTGCAAGACTGCTGGCAGTGACACTGGGTTCTTCCTAGAGGAACAAAAGGAAAAGCACCCAGCACTGAGTCCTAGGAGTCAGGGTTCCACGAGGTGGGCGGTGCTGCGCCTGCACAGACGACCCATCTGTGCTGGGATATTATTCCTATTTAAGAACCTCCGCATCTGGCCCACTGGTTTCCTCACAGAGACCAGAATACCCCGAAACCTCTTAACAAGTTGCTCGTCTGTTTAAACCAACCAAGTGGATTCTTTTGGCAAAACTACAAACACTGGCTAAACGAACTTATTTAGCTAGCTTAAAGAGACCAGGAAAAAAATACACTTGCAACTTGTGCTATAATTTTGCAACGTTTGGAACCTGAATGGACCGAAACCCAAAGTGAATAGAAAGGATTTTCAGTTCGCTCCTGTACCTGTTCTTGAGGTGGTGATCGGAACTCCTTAGTCTTCCTGGCTGTGAGGGCAGCCGACATGTTTAAGGCTTGCATGACCTCGTTATAGCGGAACCGCTGGTTGTCCTGGAGCTTGGCTACAAAGTCATCAGAAAAGGCCACAATGGCTTCTATCCGGTGCCGGACCTGGCAGTCACAGAGGTACTGAAGTAGGAGGCACATCTAAAAAGACAAAAAGGCATCACATTTAATTTCTGAATCTTTAACTAGTGAATGTGCATCAAATCCAAGTTCGTGGCAGACACGCTCAGTTGTCAACTCTTCCCCTTTATTAACAGAACCCTGACTTTATGAAGACAGCAGTGTGCTCAGTCCCAGGGAATGAAGCGTCATCTGTCTAAGCCAGAACGGCAAGTTCCCGCTGATGTCCCTTTGATGAGCACTTACTGTCCCAGTCTCCTCTGCAGCTACGGGCGCTTTAGAGAATGAGATGAGGAGGAGAAGTCTGCAAGGGGTCTTCTGCGAAAGAGTTTTCATCATTAATAACAGACTAGAACATCCTCTTTTCAAAATGGCTAGTGACATGATCACTAGAGGAAGAATGACGTAACATAGCTTAGTATAAAAACGATAAACTGAATATCACAGAAAGACACTAAGATCTGAGTTCCTGAAGACACTCCTGAGCTACTGTATTAATTCCAGAACTGTCTACCTCCAGACTTTGCAAGTAAGTTGATTAAGTGGTTTTCCTGCTTACTCATTAAATGGTTAGCTGGGTATTGTCTTACCAGAAGCCAAAAGGATTTTTAAGATACAGTGCATCGGTAGAAACATGCCTTCCAGAGAAGGTTCTGCCTAAGTTAGGAAAACGTTTAAGTACCCTTTATACCAATGGTGCTATCAATACACAGCAGTGTTTAGGAGGACTTCAAAAGCCAGGATGTCACCACCCACAACATTGCCATTTCTGTGGGCGCCGGCTCCAAGGGAGCCCAGGGTGCACGCCTTCCTCCACCTGTTCTGTCCCACCCCAGTGTATGCAGCGGCCCCTCAGGGGGACCAGGTGACAATCTCCCGACCACGGGGGCTCTGGACCACCCCGTCATCCTTCCCTAAGCCATCTTCCTCGCAGCAGCTACACTGAGATCTTAGAACAAAATCATCCTGCTAAAATTCCTCCATGGTTTTAACTGAACTGAGAATAAAATTCAAAATTCGTCGTATGGCTGGTTTTAGCAAAGACCCAGACTCTGTAAGAAGTGCCTTCTGCCCGTCTTCCACCCCGCCCCTCCAGCTGATGTGCGGAAAGGTCCTGGGACACCCCTCCCTCCTCTCCACGGGTGCAGAGCTACGCTCAGCCGCCAGACCTCGGCTTGCAGGTCTCCAGCTTGGACCCCTAACTGTATTCCAGGTGAGATTTTCTCTCTTCTAGAAACGCATTATTTGCCTTCAGTGCATTTAACGCGATTAGCAAGAAGATATTTTACTATAAATATATAAATAAGTGTCTGTTTCCGTGAGGCGGTGAGCTGCTTTCAGCTGGCACCCAGTGCCTGGTCAGAGGAAGCCCTCAACCGAGGCTGCCGGAGGAATGAAGAGGAAAATAGGCGTCAGAGACGCGAGCGTCGAAGTGATGCTGATGAACAACAGAGGCCTCGGGGCCGAGTCCCCGCTCCCTCAGGAACGGGCGCAGCCAGTACAGCCCTGCTGTGGGAGCAGGGGTCCTGAGGTGGGAGGGGGCGGAGGGGAGAGAGGCGGGGAAAGCCTTGCATTTCAAGCGTCCCAGCAAAACGTGGGTGGCATGCAGCCTCAGAAAGACGGGGAGACACCAGGAAATTGCCGGGGAACAGGAGGGCGGAGGAGGACAGCTGGCAGGACAAAACCCATCTCCTGTGCTCCTTCCAGACAGACAGACACACACACACACACAGAAACGAACAGCGCCACACACACCTGCACAGGTGCAGGACAGGCAGACATGCTCGACCAAGGAAACCACCTTGACAAAAGTATGAAATGTATCTTTCATGCACGACAGCCAATTGACTCAATTGGAAAATTCATTAATTCCATTCCCATGCAAGAAAACTGGAGGGCCCCCAAGCCCAACAGGAGCTTAGTTAATTTTATGAAGAGCGACCCTCACACAGGAGCGGAGACACACATACACAGAGAAAGAGAGCAAGGCCCATGTTAACAGGTTCTGAAATTCACTGCAAGCTTTTTGTCTGATTACCTGCAATTTAACTGGCTCGGGCAGTTTCATTTGGAGCAGACCTTCCTTGGGCCTCTTACCCCCTTTGGCTTCTTCCTCCGTGGCTCCGTCGGGCTTGGGGTCTTCGGTGCAGGGCTCCCCCTCCAGCACCTCGCTCTCCTCGTCAGGGGCAGCAGCTTCCTTGAACACGCTGGGCTCGATGAGCTGCAGGACGTGCTTGAGGTCCCGGCTGTGGAAGACACCCATGATGAGCAGGGTGTAGAAGAGCTTGATGAGGGGCACGAGGAGGAACTCGGTGGTGCCCCCTACGGGGTCCCGGGCGTGTAGGCTGCCCTCTCGCACTGCCTCTGTCAGCATCTGGATGGTCTTGGCCTTGAGGACGTCCAGCGGGAACTCGGGGCTGTACTGGTAGCTCTCGTGACTGATGCTCACGAAGCTGGGGGAGGACACCTGCATCCGCGGCCTGAGCGAGGTGCTGAGGCCAATGCCCGGGAGGCCGTGCTTCTTGTTCTCGTCCGGGAACAGCGTGATGCTCTTGGTCTCCTCCGTCATGGGGACGATGAACTCGCTGTTCATCATGAGCCTGGCGGTGGCGTAGGAGCTGAGGTGGATGTCAATCAGCAGGTCGTAGTAGCCGGCGCGCAGCAGGCCGGGCATATACTTGCTCTCGATGGCGTAGAGCAGCTGCGGCTCATCCACATGGCTGCACAGGGCGTGGGCCACGCGGTGGTTCCCCAGTGCACACACCGCCGAGTACAGCCGGAGCGTGTGGTAGTGGAACTTCAGCAGGTCCTCCTGCTCGGTCAACTCCAGGATGTCCACAGACCTGGGGACGGAGACGTAGCACCGATATTTACAATAACCTCAATCGGAGGAGAAATCTATTTGCCTGGTCGACCTCAAACATTACTACACATAAAACAGATAATCAACAAGGACCTACTGTACAGCAGAGGGGACTATACCCAGTATCTTGTAATAAGCTACAATGGAAAAGAATCAGAAAAAGAATAGATCTCTCTCTATATATATGAAACTGAATCACTTTGCTGTGCACCAGAAACTAACACAACATTGTAAATCAACTACACTTCATTAAATAAATAACAAAACAAAAACACTAAAAAAAAAGTTATGGAAACACTTTTTCAAATTAGTTGTATGACATGTTTAAGGATAGCACAGATTTATTTCTAAAAAAATCATCTTTAGATGTTTTGTAAACTTCCTTCCACGTAGAGTTTTATGTTGAAAATGTCCAACCACTGGTGCTTTTAAAACACTGGACCTGGGACCTGGTGCTACAGAGCTTGCATCGACACAAATGCCTCCTCCTCAAGCAACAGAACACAAAGAAACTATAAAATAAAATTAACTCTGTGTATGCCTATTTGGGGTGAATTATGAACAAGATACAAAAAGACCAAAAACCCAACTGCCACTTATAGGTGCTGGGAGCAAAAGCGGAGTACCACGTATCATCCCTGCAAACAGCACCACCAAGGGGGTGAGCAGACCACCGAAGCCGCCCCTCTGGCCCCACCCACCGACCCACCCTCACTCCATTTAGGGACCAGCTCCCACCGCTCAGGGAGTGAGCAAGAGCACCTGTTTCTTGTTTTCACTCCCTTGTGCTACAGCCTGAGTCTCAGCAAAGCCCTGCCCGAATTTCTTCTCTGGCCCCTTATTAGTTTCTGTTGACTAAGGAGACCAAGGACACTGGTCGGTACCACTGTGACCTTCTACGTCTTCCATCACTAAGTAACATAAGTGATAAATTACCATGGCAAGCATATGTTGGGTTTCTGACTACAGCATGCCAACGTATTAAATCACAGCCTTAAAATTCTCTGCTTAATAGAGGGAATATTTTCCCTCACAAAGAAAAATTCCTCCCCAAATGTAATGTTTCTTTTGGTTGCTGAGTAATTTTTTTTTTAAAAAACATCAGATGCAAAACTCCAGGAAGACTTTTCTCATGTGAAATTTACATAAAATGGAATTATCTAAAGATTCACCTGGCCAGATTAATTTTTCTTTGGCTTTCTTTTGTTTTGAAACATCTTTATTGAGATATAATTCACATACTACATCATTTACCTATTTAGAACAAATCATGCAATAGTTTCAGTATATTAAGGGAACTGTGCAACCACTTCCACAGCCTAAGTTGGAATATGTTCATCCCCCAGGGACAGCCCAGTAGTACCCACCAGCAGTCAGCCCTCAGGTCCACGCCCTTGCCTCCCCCTAAGCACATGTGATTCTACTTTCTCTGTCTACAGACTTGCTACTGGGGGCTTCTCATGTAGACGGAGCCCCGTGCTGCGCGGCAGCAGTGTAACTACTGACACCGCAGGCTCTTGCTCTGGAGCTCCGTCCACGCTGCAGCCCGTACCAGGACGCCACTCCTTTTCATTGCCAAACGATATGGTGCGGATCTACCACATTTTATTTAGCCTTGAATCAGCTGCTGGGCATTTGAGCTGTTTCCCTTTTTGGCTACTGGGAATAATGCTGTGATGAAGTTCACGTACACGTTTTTGTGTGGGCAGGTCTTCACTTCTCTTGGGTATATACCAAGGAGTGGAACTGCTGGGTTGTACGGTAACTCGGTATTTAACTTTTTGAGGAACTAACTGTTTTCCAAAACACAGGTTAAACTTTAAAGGAATTGAAAGAAAAGAAAAATGCCAAGCATTTCAAAATATATAAAAGTGAGTGTAGCTCCTACAACAATTTTAAGATTAAAGACTTAAAATATAAGAAGGACAACACATATGTTTGTCTTTCCATTGTTTTCATGCCGTGTTTTCACTTAGTTTGTGACTTAACTTTCTCATGATATTTTGGGAGGGAAATCTTGGTCCCAAACTTAGGAACTTACCCCTTACTGATAATGAAACTGCTAAAATGAAATATTTGCAGCTTGATTGGCTACCACGTAGAAAAACTGAAAATCACAGACAAAGCTCCCTTTGGATATTTCTCATACTTTACATCATCACCGTACTGCCTGGAATGCGTACAGACTTGTTTCCCAAGCCCTCATGGTATTTGCACAATGCTCTTTCATTAACGATTCTTAGTCTCAGCTCCTCACACCTGTCAAAGGAGGGCCTGAACTAACTGACTCGTGTGATTCCATCTCCGCTGTGGTACAGTCCTGTGGTGCTGTCTTACTCAGCTAAGTCATAAGTCAGACTGCCGTTGGACTTACCGGAATTTTTACTTGCTGTTGTCCTCATGAGTAAAACAAAAGTCAGGAAAGAAACAAAACATCAGATCCCCTTTGCAACTGCAGTGTAATTTGCTTCAGTGACGAAGTGGCTAAGATACAGGTTTAAATGTGGAATGTGCAGTATAATGTCTCTGCGGCCACAAGAGCTCAGGCATGTTTCAAACCTAGCTGTGCTTCCCCGGCACCAGCCCGGGGCCCCTGTGCAGCAGTCTGAGGAGGAGGGTCCCCAGCAGACAGGAAGGATGCTCGGGCTGACCTGTTCTCCTCCGGGATGTGAAGAGACATGAACTGCAAGGGTTCCACACACTGCACCAGCCAGCCCTGGCGCTCGCTGATTCGAGAGACGTCGACCTTCAAGAACTGGTTGGGCATCCTGCTCCAGAGGACGTGGGACAGGAACTGCACGTGGAGGCGCGGGGGGCACTGCGGCACCGGGTTTTTGTGCTCGCTCTTGAACAGTCCCGCTGAGAGAGGCATCACGTTCTAGGAGGTGGAGAAGCGGAGAAAGAATTAACTGAGAACACTCCTTGGGGTTAAGAGAGCAAGCACCAGAGTTCTGTACAGGAAAGAGATGGTGAAAGTAAGAGACACTGCACGTGGGGCAGAGTCCATACAAAAACAAGAGAAACTGGGTGGAACGGTTCCTGAGAAGACAAACGCTAGGGCAGGCACACCCGCGGCGGTCTCCTGCCCACACACCCGACAGTGCCCTGAGAACGTGAGAGCAAGTGAGCACGGCCATGTGCCCTTCTTATTTCTCTACCAAGCTGGGCCCTCAAGGACACCGGCAAGTCTTAGCTGCCTTCAGGGCCAGACCTCCCAAAAGAGAGGTGACATCCTCTTGGCTTTCTCCCCCTCTCGCTGTCTGTCCTGTCACCCACCTCATCCTTACACCACCTACCCACTCCTCGTCAGTTTGCCGGGTTTTAGTAACCAGCAGTACACCAGAGACAGCTAAGCGGATAATCCCGACTATCAAACGCGAAAGCAGAATCAATCAGGGTTAACGCACACCACTCCTTCCCCTGCACCTTCCTCTGCCTCCAACACGTATCTTCAGCCATCTAACTCCTTCCGTCTGGTCTCAGGGAAGGAGAAGTCTCTGCCTGCCAAAGCTTATTCATTCATTTATGATCAAGATGCCACCCCTGCCCGCCTCTCCTGGACCAAAAAATCAACTGTCTCCTCTTCCTGCATGACCGCCAGTCTCTCCCTCTCTAGAACCTTCTCTGTCACATGATTTAGACTGCCTCGTCCTCAAGCTATTTTCCTGCTCTCTTCTACTGGGGAAAAAACCGTAGGCACCGTACCAGACACTCAGAGTATGTCGGTGAACAAAACAGACAAAATCCCTACCCTCACGTGGCTTCCATTCCTTTTTTTGGGAGACAAAATAAAAACCAGTAAGTAAATAAAACGGCATATTAGAAAAGAGGTCATGGAGGGGAAAAAAACAAAAAAACAGGATAGGGGAATCAGAATGCAGGACAGTAGTAATAACCAGGGTGCTCAGAATGGGTGTCACTGAGCAGATGACATCTAAAGAAAGACCCAAAGGGGAAGAACCATGTGGATATGCGGGGGAAGAAGTTTCCATGCAGGGGGACTGTCCATGCAGTGAACCCAAGGAAGGAGCCTGCCTGCGAGTCTGAGAAAGAGCTGGAGGCCAGTGTGGCTGTGCCACAGTGGAGGTGGGGCAGGATGAGGTGAAGCCAGGGGGGAACAAGATGCCCCGTCGTTCAGAACCTGAGAACCATTCAGAGACCTCTGATTCTTCTTCCCAGGGAAACATGGTTTCGAGCAGTGAAAGGACACAATCTGAGTTATATTCTGAAACAATGATGGCCACTCTGATTGTTCTCTGATAAGCAGATGGGTGAGGACCAATCAGAGGCTCCTGGTGGGTCTGACCTGCCAGATGGTGGGGAGGCAGGTCAAAGGTGGAGGATTTGCTGGGGAGGGAACTGGGGTGCGGGATGTAAAGGAGTCACCAAGGATGACTGCAAGGCTTTGGGTCTGAGGACTAGGGAAGATGCCGGGAGACGGGATCCAGCAGGTCAGGAGGAGTGGGGAGGGGTGGTCAGCAGTCCAGTTTTGGACATACCCAGTTTGCAATAAGACACCCAAACGGAAAAGTCAAATAGACCAGTGTTAGAGTTTGGGTTCGGAGAAGCTACCACTTTTTCTGTCAAATTTTCATTTTTTTTTAAGTTGCCAACCTTGCTGCCTCCTTTCTCTCACTTTCCATCTTGAATACTAATAGGAACTGAATAATCTGGCTTCTCCACCATTGTGCTGGTGTTTTTCTGGCAAGGTCACTAAGGCCCTCCTTCTTAAGTCATGGGTGCCTTTAGTCTGTATCACACTGGCTTTCCTGTGGCTGCCAGAATCTCACTGTACACAGGTAGAAACGAGCTCATGCGGTGTAAGGAACAAGTCCAGGGTCCCCAATATGCACCCTGAGTTGTGCCCGGTGGCTCAGTGTTCAAAATCGCAAATTTCAGTTCAACTCCTTTTCCTGAATTTCAACCAGCTCTTCTGCTCACTGATGTTAGTCTCCCTTCACTGGCCAAACTAATAATATTTAAATGAATCCTTGACTCTTCTCCGTGAGCAATGAATCCAATTCATCAACAAATCCTATTAACCCAATTCACTGACAAGTTCTGTTAATTTCTCCCTAAAGCATCTCCTCACTCACCACTCTGTCTGTTACAACTGCCACCAATCTCCCCATCTTCTCCCCTGGAGACAGTGTCAAATTGTTGGCACCTGATTATTACTGCTGCTCTCATTCTTGCAAGAGCAGGTATTTCTCCACATCACGACTAACATATTCTTCCCAAACAGGTTTGCTTATTCTCAATCTCCTACTTCAAATTTTCAGCAGATCAGCACCGTCTATGGAGTCAGTATCTTTAAAGCCTCTCCAGCTCGGCCGTGGTCCGCCCTCCGCCCCATGAACCTCCAGCCAAGCCCAGAGGGCTTCCCGTGCCACACGACACTGAGCTCCCTCACCCTCAGCACCCTCTCCCCTGTGTGCGGGCACTCTCTCTCGCCCTCTGCCTGGAATGTCCTCTTCTGCCAAAGGCACCCTGAGATTTGCTCGTTTAAGAATCAACCTGAACGTCACCCCTGTTTCAGCTCTCCTGACCATCCCATCCTGCCTAGCTGCTCCCTCACTTCTGTTCCCGGAGTGTCAGTGGTGCCACCCCGGCAGCGCCCACCACCACACAGCAGTCTCAGCCCTTGACGATCACTTCCAGCTCGCCTGTGAGTCCAGTGGTCTCTCAGCTGTGTGAAATTTGGCATTTTTGTTCTGTCTAAGCCTAGTTTTATTGAATAACATTTATGATGACCAATGAGACCCTTTTAATTAATTTTGTTACCCTAGTGACCTGAAAGAGTACTGAATTTTCAAACATGGCAACTTTCCTCTTAAAGAATCATTTATGTGATTAATATCAGTACTAATGAAATGCTGAATTCATCGAAGAAGTGCGTGCTATTTTCTAACAGATAACAACCCAAATGTGATACCAGGAATGAGTCTCTCTTACCTTTATTCTTCCCAACTCAAACTGAAAGACATGAGGACTTGTAGCTTGTGCAAAAACGGCAGGAAATAATTTTGTACTTGGCTCCACCTTAAATAAACAAGCGAATTTAATAATATTAGTACAGCAGGAACACAAAGCAGCTGTCTCTTCTCCACAGCACCCAGAGAACACTTCTCAGAAGACTTCCTCTCTGTCACAGAGAGACCCCCTCTCGGCTGTTACTGGGAGCGGCCCCTTCCGTTACCCCGCAAGCACCTCTGGAGGCGTGACTGTTGGCTCTGAGGGGCTGGTGCTGTTATTATTTGAACAGAAGTAAAACTCCATCACGAACTCATTTGTTTTCCTCTCCTTCTATTGTCCGCCTCCCCCGTCGCGCTCACAGCAGTGCGCTGCTGCCCGGCGGGGCGCGCCAGCGCGTACCTGGTAGTAGGTGCTCAGCTCCTTGCCGTTGGCGGTGAAGGTGAGCAGCCCGCTGGCCGCGTCCACCACGCAGCCGATCTCCAGGCCGTTACTGTTGCGCCCCTGCCCCGGGCTCATGCTCTCGCCCGCACACACCATGTAGCAGTTGCTGCGTTTGATGCTGAATTTCAGGAAAAAACCAAAAACAAAAAATCACGTTTCTCTTTGTACGACCAGGGATCTACCGGAAAGCATGTGCATCCTGCAACTAAACCTAAGGTGTGCTGTGCAGGCAACAAGCTCCTGCCAGCGTGGGGGAGGTGCCCAGCGGGCCCAGGTCTGCGATTCTTGAGCAAAACTCCACTGATGCCAGGGGGCTTTCCGAATCAGGTCTCCTGAGCCTCTCAGCTCCACCCGGGGCAGGACAGGCCCACAGGCTGGGACCGAGGAAGAACTGACCTGCACCCTCCCTCCAAAAACTCAGACCACACTGGACCTTTTTTTGAGGTTCTGACAAGCTTAACTATTTAATAATTATCCAAATTGGTAATTTTCTTTCTCATAGGTTTTTTCCCTGAACCACTCGTTCTGAGATGAGCAGCATTCATTCCCGACACTGTCAGAGTCCTCAGTCAAATTCCACACGAGCCACTCAGCACTGGGGAAGTCTGGCTAACGTGATGCCCCTTTATGGAGAATTCCTGGCGATCTGTTATGAAAGACAGACTTCATCAGGATGTGCACAAAATCCGCGATATTAGCACCGAGCCCCACCTCGGTTTCACCCTCACCAGAGACGGCAGCAAGCTGACGTGACCTGAGTTTGGCCTGCTACTCCTTCTCTGCCACCACCCAGCGCACGTACTCACAAGGCTGGCAAAAAAGTCAAATCCAAGAAAACAGGAGGAAAAGAGCAAGAAGGCTGAGGTAGAGTCAGTTTCCGTATCATCACATGTTGGATGTGTTTCCACACACCACTTACAGGAGCCTCAGCGACCTCCCCCATCCTGTATTTCCTGCACCAAAACCATGAGTCAGATATCCAGCCCTAGACTGAGTTACCTCCTAACACTGCCACCATCTCAAGTTCACGGCGGTTCAGGTGTCAAAGTCTGAAGGCAGGAGGAGACCGAGCTTCCGGTCACCAAGAGTGATGGTGCAGGAACAAAAGAAAAGCAAGCCTAGGGGGGCTCGTCCTGTGAGACCTGTCCCAGCAGATCAGAGAGGGTGCACGGGCACAAAGGCTGATGTAGGAGGCCAGGTCTTCTCTTGTTCTGCAAGGAAGATGGCCTTCATTTCTGTTTTGAAGGTTGGCTTTGAATTTGGTTTGTTTTACAAAATAAAAAAAGGATGGCACAGAAAGTGGAAGTGACTTACCCTAAGCCACACAGCGAGTCAATGGCAAAGCTGAGGAAAGAACCCACTGCCCCTTGGTCCACCTGGCCTGAACCACCAGCCCATACTGCCTTCACCGCTTTCTTCCCAGCACAAAACCAGAGCCCCGGATGCACATCGGGCCACGGGCTGAACACCTCACACTCACCCCATCTGCAATCCCCAAAGGCTAAGTGGCGGTGGCCCACGTCACTGGTTGTGCAGTGTCACCTGCAGGGACACACGGTTACCACTCCCAAAACATGCACTGCTCTTACTTCGAGAGGTTTTCACTTTTAACACATTCAGATTCTTTACCGGCTTGTATGAATAACAGAAAAAGACACCAACATTAATGGTTTGATTACACTGTTCCTATAGACAGAGTATTATCTTGGACATGAAGTCCAAGAGGAAAAAAAAAAAGCCTAGGTTTATCGACATTTTTGTCAGATGTCGTTTCTGTAAAACACTGAGGAAAACCAACCTTTCGTGCACCTTTCCTTTTTCATCTCCTAGAGTCACGGTCACTGTGCGAACTCTGTCCAGGTCAAAGGCGGTATCGTACTGATGGAAATCTGACGTAATCCAGCCCACCCAGACGTTAGCGGGGTCTTGTCCAGGGAAGATTCTCACTGAGTAATAGTACTGTTGAGAAAGCAACACCAGGTGTCGGCAAAACAAAGAGACAAAACTTTGACTTTGCAAGGTCTTAAAATTGCCTAAGAATATATGTCTTTAAAATCGTGTGGCCTAATGAAAATGACCACAGTGTGTAATACATGTTTCCAGCAGTGATATACATTTTCTTTCAAAGAGTGATTCGAAGCCAGTGCTTTAACATAATTGACAGAACTCCACACACTTCTAATGTTTTCTGCATACATCACTTGGCTTGACACAATACATACCAAATAAATGGATTCTGTCTTTGTTAAAAAAAAAACATTTGGCCTAAATTAAAATGTTACAGGCACAAAAGGCTGACACTGCAAAGGAAGGAAAGTCTTAAGACAGAGCTCCTGAAGTATTTCAGACATAACTGGAGAAAGAAAACAGGCTCTCTGAGCACAGCGTGACCCGAGGCTTCTTAAACTTCCAGGTACGTACGTATGGGCGGGCACCCACACAGCACGCTTATGTAACAAATCATCAATTCCTGAGGCAGGCAGGCTTCAAATTCTTCAAGCTTGCACGAGGGCACTTGCCTAGCCTAGAGTTTTTATACCTGTCACCCACCTCTCTGAATAGGCTCTGCTCTTCCTATCACTAACATATACTATTTTGACTCCTTAAAAGCAATTTAAAATCTGAAATTAGTTCAGATCTAATATGTGGAAGTCAACTTCAAACATGGGCAACTCTTCAAGAGACAAAGCTATATATTTTTTCCTATTTGGCATTTTATGAGGAGTGTTTTGAAAATTTTAAATGGCAGACATTAATCCTTGACCGTTCACAAAGTATGATCGATGACCTTTCAGACACATCACTGAGATAAAGGAAATCACAAAATGTACCTGGAAGAATTAAGTGGCCAATTAAAACGCTGCCCAGAAAGAGGAGAGCAAGGTCAGGAGTAAGGCGCCACTCGGGAGTATCGTTCCTAACGTGGCTCTTACTGCACAATATCCATCAGAACATGTACATGCTTTCCAACTTCTCAGTCCCCAAAATACAAGTGAGCTGTTAGTTTTGCCATCAGCTTGCTAAGCATTACGCACCAAAGTTAACTATCTGAAACGCAAAGCACAATGACAGACACACAGCGTCGGATGACAGGGCTGCAGCTCATACCGTGGACGTCTGCATCAAGTAGTCGTAGTCATCCCTGTCGTCGGCAAGGACGTCCTCAGTGAGTCTTGCGGAATGGCTTGTGCTGTAATCCGGCTTTGTCCTCCTGAGCAGAAACCTGAAATGTACAGAGGATCAGGGAGCGACATTACCACCTTCCGGCTATCTCAAACACACACACACGATTAACTCAGCAAAGTGGCTGTCAGCTCTGCTGAGCTCCCAAGAGGGCATCTGGCAATATCCAGAATGTTTTCGATTGTCACAACTCGGGTAGGGGGCACTGGTGTCTAGTGTGTGGAGGCCAGGGACCTGTGAACAAAACTTTAATGCACAAGGCAGACTCTTACAACCAATAATTATTTGTTCGAGGGTAAAGGGCTGAAGTTGAGAAATTCAGATTGAGTGTAAGAAAGGATGCTAAAATAAGTAGCCTTCTTATTCTACTTAGAAACTCTTTAAGTTTCAACCAATAATGTAAAAATAAGTACCTTAAAAACCGACCCTTGGGAGAAAATACAAATCATATGTCTCATAAGGGGTTAATATCCAGAATACATAAAGAATTCCTACAACTCAGCAACAAAAAAGTAAATAACTCAATCAAAAGACAGGCAAAGAACCTGAATAGACATCTAACGATGATTCACAAGTGACCAACAAGCACATGTAAAGATCTCAACTGCACTAATCATTAGAGAAATGCAAATCAAAACCCCAATGAAGTATCACCTCACAACCACGAGAATGGCAGCTGCCAGAAAACCAGAAAGTAACATGGCTGACAAGAATGCGGAGAAATCGGGACCCCTGAGCAGTGTTGAGGGGACTGTGAAATGGTGCAACTGCTAGGGAAAGCAACATGAAGGTTCCTCAAAAATTCAGACAGACAACTACCAGCAACCCCACTTCTGGGTATGTAACCAGAAGAACTGAAAGTGGCGTTGTGGAAAGATATTTGTACAACCATGTTCATAACAGTGCTGTTCACAAGAGCCAAGAGGTGGAGTCACCCTAAATGTCCATCAATGGATGAATGGACAAAAAACGTGGTGTATATACATACAGTGGAATATTATTCAGCCTTAAAAAGGAAGGGAATTCTGACACCCGCTACAACACACATGAACCTTGAGGACACTATGCTACCTGAGACAAGTCAGTCACAAAAAGACAAATACTGTGTGATTCCATGTACAGAGGTATCTAAAGCAGTCAAATTCATAGAAACAAAAAGTAAAATGATTACTGGGGGTGGGGTGGGGGGAGGTGGTGGAAGAAGAAAGTAGTTTCATGGGCGTAGAGTTTCAGTTTTGCAAAACGAAACAGTTCTGGAGATCCGTTTTACAACAATGTGAATATACTTAGCACTATTGAACTGTACACTTAAAAATGGTTAAAATGGTAAATTCTATGGTTTTTAACCACAATAAAAAAATTCATTAAAAAAGTAACTTAGGATAGATTGTCACTGGTAACCAACTGGATGGCAAACAGGTTGCTTTGCTGTTTTCTATGGAATCCTTTGTCCAGAAAGGAGGAGGAAGAGGGAGAAGGAACTGAACTTGGAAATCTCTCACCCACTGTTATACTCTGCTGTGACCCTGCATGACAACCATGTATTTAAAATCATTTTGCTCATATCAGTGACCTTTGTTTCAGACGAGAGGGCTTTTCCTGAGCGTAATCCTTGTGGTTGTTACACTCCGGTTTTGCAGCTTCTTTGTCTTTGTCCACTCGATCTGGCACCAGATGGCCATGAGCTGTCTTCATGAGAACCTCGAAGTCCGAATCTGCATCATAATCCTCTAAGTCGTTCTTGGGCCCAAAGAGGCCGGCGCCCGGGATGCCGCCCGCCGCAGTCTTGGAGAACACCTCTGCGCACTCGACGGGCATGCTCAGGCGGTAGAACATGATGTCCGTGCTGCTGTTCTGGGAGCCGAATGACTTCTGAGTGACCTTTAAACACGGGGAGCTGTCTATGGTGCCATCTATCCTGGTCACCTAGCAAATGAGGATACCATCGTTCAAATCTAAGCACTGTCGATTCCTGATTCTGAAACCCCTAACGTGCATCACCTCTTGAAGAATCCAAACATGGCCCACCCGTGGCACAATTTCGTAAATGAGATAATTAAGCATAAGGATTACTATGTCCCAGATACACTCAGAGCCTCTGCTTCTAACTCAGAAGATGGTCTGGGAAATTCATATTATAACCGCATAAATTCAAAGCGAACCTGACATTCTATACACACACACACACACACACACACACACACATATGTGTGTGTATGTATATGTATATATATATAAACAATTAAGTACAGTTGACCCTTGAACCGTGTAGGTTTGAACTGTGCGGATCCACTTACACACAGGGATTTTCAGTACTAAATACTACAGCACTACATAAGCCATGACTGGCTGAATCCATGGATACAGAGGCCTATACATTATATGCAGATTAGCCCCAAAGTTGTTCAAGGTGAACTGCAGGTAATCAGCCTCATCAGCCTCTCATAAAGTACCTGTCCTGAGATTCCACCACAATGTGGCACACCAGAGCCATCATTTACGTGAGAGACAATAACTGTTAACAAGTAGGAACTCCCTCTTTTGGTTTTGGGCAACGGTCTGATTTTTAAAGAAAAAGCAAACCTCAATGTGTTCGTGGTTTGATGGAACCTGGAGAAACTGAGGGAGCCTCTTGCTCAGCCACATGGTAATATCCCTGTTTGTATTAACGGCAAATGGTTCATAGCCCTCCTGTAAGCCGCAGATGGTGAAGTATTTCAAGGTGCTGACATCCTTTCCGAAGTTCATCCTGCCCACTTGAGCCACTCCGAGGCTACACACTGGTATGAACCCTGGGAAGAAGAAAAAAAACCAGTATCATTAGCATAAGAGCCTTCTGGTACGGAATTATCAAAAGTGTTGCTCCAGAAGTCTTCCCTTTGTGAGAGCCGTCACCCTGAGGCAAAAGCAAGGATAAAGAGACCACTCACAGCAAGTACTCAACGCCAGGCTCAGAAGACCGGGATTTGCTCTTGGCATCAGAATCCATTAAATGTGGCCCAGGGGCCCCTTCTTTCCCCTTGGACTTCTGTGAGGTAGCTGCTAGGCAGCCCCTAGTCCTCCAGGGTCTCAGGGTGCACAGCCACAGGAGGAGGTCCCCACTCCGCAGCCTGCGCAGAAGTGCGCGTGCCTCTCTCGGAGGGGGAAAATGAGATAGAAGGAGGCTTGAAATTGCAAACACCAACACCGCTGAGTTAGCTTTCTTTGCATGTACCTCAAAGAAAAAATGATTGGAGGCAATATTTATAACGGTTTTAATTCACTTATAGTTGCTTTTGATCTTTGAAGAGAGTTTTGCTCTTTTCTCCCTGAGGTACCCTGCAGCTAAGCATTGAGAGAAAAAATTGAAATATTTGGAAGTCCTTGCCAACATCCCACTGAATCTCCTCCGTCTGTCCCTTCCCCTTCAATGTCACTGACACTACAGATTACGCAGGACAATGCACGATTAACATAAACAGTTAAGATGAAATCAAAGAGTAAGCTAAATAAGAAACTAAGTCAAAAGCAACAGCAATGAGCAATAAAGAAGAAACAAAATATTTCAGTGTGTAGCAGGGCTAGTTAACCTTTCCACTACTAAAGAACAAGAGGAAACTACATTCACTCTGTTAACTGTCTGGCAAGGGGATGAGATGGCATTTTGCAGCAGAGGGCGCGTCTATGTAATCTTCATTTCCTTCTATACTATTTTACAGGAAAGTTCAAGTATTCAATGCAATAACCAAGGTCAGTGTTGGAATGCAGACCACAAATCGGAGGATCTAACTTGTAGATTAAAAAAGCAATGGATCCTGAGAATAAGCTGACAAATTTCTCCCATTACGATTTCTATTTCTTCCACTGTTGAAATCACTGGCAGTAAAAGCAATGTATAACCCTCAAAACAGCACAAGACGATACAAATTACACCTGATAACTCATAATGGTCTCACGCAGCTCAGCTCGTGTCATCAGTATATATTTAAAGCAACAATTGCGTAACTATGCTACCAACCAGGAAGCAAGAACACATCCCGCCGGGTTCAAGGAAGCGCGAATGATGAGTTTCTAGTTAAAATGAAAAAGCCACAGCTGTGTCTGCAGCTGTGCCAGCTCTGGGCATAGCAGTCAAGGAAAGCTGTCTTAAGTGTCCCCAAAGGAATCAGAGAGAAGGACTGGAAAAACTTGACAGACCTGAGACAGCTGGAACTACATGTGCACAAACTGGCAAATGTAGCACTCATGTGACGCGAACTAGGGGATACCAAGATAGAAACATCTCCTCAGAGGCTAAACAGTTACTTCTTTTACCACTTTAGATGTAGAAGGAGTTCCTACCCTAACAGCAAACTTATTGGATCCCTAAAAAATCTCTACAGTAGACCTGTGGGTGTTTGTTATATTAATATCTGGAACTTTTCTGTATGTTTGATATATTTTCATCTAAAAAATCAAGTATTTAGTGTTGTGCACAAGATTTATGTCCTAAACTGTTCACTCTGGCTATGTTTACAATCACAGGATATTGTTGGGACAATAAATGTATGTTTTTCTGTTCCTTGAGATGGTATACTACTTAGCTTTTGAGAATCTGGCTTTCAAAGGTTCATTAATACATAGGAAAATATTGACAGTAAACATTATTTCAAGAAAGAAAGATGTAACATGGTTTATTTTTAAACATGTGAAAACACCAGAAGGTTTTTTTTAATCAAAAAAAGTTTCAGAGTAGTGGGATTTTTAATACTTTTTTCCTCTCTTTTTATGTCTCTCAAGCTAACAATTTTTCTCAACGAATGTTTATTTTATTATGAAAACAAGTGACAGTCTGTAAAAATACTCATTTAATAAGTTGGGATATACCTACATCTTTCTCAGATAGAAATGTGTAAGAGTGACGTGGATACGAAATGGTCCAGACCACAAGTTCTTCAAGTTGTGGAAGTTCTCGGCTAGTGAATGTGCAGTAAGCTCGGGACCAGAAGTCTTGCTAATAAAATTAGCAAGGACTGAGGATGAGCAGTTAAGTCATATGCATTAAGACACTTTCAACTATTCATTTCTTTATCCAACAGATATTTAGAGAGCAGCTACTGTGTGCCAGACACCGGAGACACTGGGCGAGTAACACACAGACCTCAGCCAAGAGGTTCTCACAGTCTAACGAGCTGGGAAGACAACTGATAAAGTCATACCCAAGTCACCTACTGACCCATCTGAGAAAACAGAGTACCAAGAACAGAGGAAGAGCAGAGAGATGGGAGTGGGAAGATTCTGCAGAAGAAGAGGGCAGGCAGGTACTTCTACGAAACGCCCAAGGACAGAGAGTTTGAGATCCAAGAGACTGGATTCAAGTCTTAGCTCCGCCACTTTCTGGCAAGTCACTTAAATTCTCTAAGCTTTAATCCTTTCTTCTGTAATGTCTACTGCATGGAGCCATGGTTTTAAAAATGAGATCCTGTATATACAGTGCTTGACAGGGATACTCACTAAACTAAATTTAAAACGGAAAAAAAGGTAAAAGAAATTAAATATCCAGAATAAGAGAATGGTTAATTATACATACACAAGGTTAAGTATGTGCAGGCATTAAAAATCATGTTTGGGGCTCACCAGAATAAACCTGTAGAGGGAGACAGAACTAATATGGTGAAATTTAAAAACTGGTGATTCCAGGTGAAGAGTATGCAGGTGTTCATGGTACTTTACTAGCACTTTTCTGAAAGGCTGATACTTCTCAAAATGTAAAATTGATACAAATATCAAAAGTTATGTTTAAAATGTTTTTATGACTTAAGACAACATAATACTAAGTTACAAAGATGGCAACAGAAAATTATCTCTACATCTCAATCCTTTAGATGAGAGAAAAACACATTAAAAGTCCAATTTTTCTCTGTGTAGTGGGAATATATATATAATTTCAATCAATTCACTATATTCTTGTATTATCCAAATGTTCAAAAAGAATTGATTAGTTTTCTGAAAAATAATGGGTATAATTTTTCATTAGCTTACAGCCGTAGGTGGTATTCTCACTGCTTTATTGTTTTGGTGCCTTCTAAAGGGAAGTATTTATGAAAGTACAATCATAAGTAGAAATTATGCTATTTTTTCTCTTTTTAATTTAAATGAAGCAGAATCCCCCCACATTAAACTGTGTTCTGACGTCTGGAAATGCAGCTTTCGTAGCTGCTATGATAATAACACAATGAACATTTCTGAAACCCATATTTTAAATGCGGGGGTCACAGTAGGGAGGACTAGATGGAGGCACAGAGCACACAGAGAAGAGGAACCGCCAGGTACTTTCCAGTCTACACGGGGAAGGCTGGGCCTCAGTCACCTCCACCTGGCCAGTGCCCTGCAAATACAGGTGCTGACAACAGGTGACATGCTGTCAAACACACAAGGCTCGTGACAGTAGCGAATGTCCTGAGTGTTTATCTGGGGCTTCATCTCACTGAACGTTAAGGACCGTTCATTGGGACAGGAATCAGCTATCTTTTTTCCAGTGAGTCAAGTCCAGTCTCAGCTTAAATTCCAGCTAAGTGGCCAGAAAAGAAAGCCGGGTCTGCAGATCTCAAGGTCCACGCTAAAGCCAGCCCTGTGTGTCACCAGAGAGTAGATTTTAGGCTTCCTGGACTGTGTCTAGGTCAAAACTGCTCAAGCCTGAGTTACAGGGCAAAGTGGCCAGAAAGAGTATGAAGACGGAGAAGCGGGGCTGTGTTCTGACAAAACTTGATTCACAAAAACTGGTGGCTGGCTGGATTCGGCCCTCAAGCCTGATTCCTGCTCTAAGTTTTCAACATTCAAAGACTGTCTCCTACAGTATCAGGTCCCTCCAAGCAGCAAACACCTGATCCACACCGACCACGTGCAACCACTGCCGGAGGCACTGGAAACACAGCTGCAAACAGGGTGGGAGGGCTCCCTTCCCAGAGTTTACCTTTACGCTCGGAAGGGAGCTAATGAGTAAGGAAAGAGTTATCAGTATACAGAATAGAGGGTCAGAGAATCATAAATGCTGTCAAGACTGACAGAAGGGTTTGCCACAAATTATACAAGATGAGTTGATAAATGACCTCCCTCTTAGTAACTGTCCACAGCAAAACATGATAATTGAGGCTCAGTTCTTTCTGAGTTTGAGGCAGGCTGAGCACAAAAATGTTCCAGCCCACTAAAACTGGTTTCCACACGTTTATGCACACACCTGGCACAGGTAAGTGTCAGTCCCACCTGCCTGTCCTTTGAGTTCTCCGTCTTCTATTCCGGTTACCTTAACTGACACCTGGCAAACGGCAAAGCCTGATGAGATCTAAGGCAAGTTTCCTCCCGGCAGGGGATCTTAAATTAGTACCCACGGGTCCAACTGGTTACTCGGGCCTGTGCCAGATCCGCCCTAACTATTTGTAAATCTGTTAAAACAGTAGCTACAACTTATGGCTAAATTGCTTCCTCCAACAGAAGACAGATGGCTTCAGCAAATTTTAACTTTCTCTGCTGATGAGCCTCCCCACTCCTGAGCAGAGGGCTGTGTTGTGAGCACGCAAGTCCAGCGAAGGAACTGGCAGTCACAAGGATGTGGGGGCGTGAGGCAGGCGAGAAATCTGCAGTGGGGGCTGGATGAGAAGAAGATGAAGCAGATCACAAGCATACCAGCTTTTCCTAAGAATATATGATTTCAGATTTTGAAATTTCTGAAATACAAATTGGGACTCACATTTATAACCAAAACCAAATGGCCAAAAGCAGACTAAAATGGCCAGTATTAACATGTAAATGTGAATTATTTGATCAGAGGAAAGGGTAACACTAACTGGTGGCCTACTATGTGCCAGATAATATGTAAGCACTTTACCATTTATTATTAAATATTAACCCCATTTTTCAAGATGAGAAAACAACTAAGATGTTAAATCTTTCTCTAGGGTCCTTCGGCTGGTTAAATGGGATGCTCAAGAATGCAGAGAGAGAGGGTAAAACCAAAACCAAAACCAAAACACTTGCCTTAGATTTCTGGGATCTTTAAAACTGGAAGAGGCATGAAATGACCATTTCCAATTAATGTTTTCTTATTTTAAGGAAATGAAAACAGAGGGCCCACAGGAAGAACTATTTTCAGAACTGGATCTAAAACCCAGGGCTTCAGACGTGGTTATCTGTTTCTTCTAGTCCCTTTTGGCTTCGAACATGAATTAGGGAATTATGCTAAGTGAGGTCCCAGGGAATTTACCATGATACAGGTGTATCGTTAGTGCAAGGACTTGGTAACACAATGCTGGCACGACAGGGGCATTCCCACACTTTCCTCCTGGCTCTTGGTTCACTTCAGAGCATCAAGATCAGTAGGATATTTATTTTTGACCTTGAAACCCATTTTAAAGCCATCACGTTCTCTCCATCAATTCAAGTCCAGACAATAGAATGTTTCTATACACAAGGTTCTGACACCCTTTATTCTGATTCCTTGACCTTTCCAGTATAATTAAGCCATCCCATACTAAATTTTGCTGTTTGGCTCGGCAGCATTCCTAGGTAACGAACCATTGGTGGTGTATGCCCACACTGCTCCTTCTAGAATCAGATGTATATTCACACGTGCAAAACTGCCAATGTGCAGATAGGCTAGTATATATACAAATTATGTCATTAACCACCTACCAACTTTAGCTATTCTCAAAATGGTCTGTACGATAGAAATTTCCTCTATTCATCAACACATAAGATTTAACTGTCAATTAACTGGGCAGTTTAGGCTAAGCAGTTTGGTTTTCACTCAATTCACCAATTATTTCACAATGAATTTCCTCAAATAACATGTTGTTTAGATTACATACACATAAGCGCAAAAAATACACATTAAGTAATAATCTGGAATTTGAACAGTAAAAATCCCTTCACTTGTTAAAGTACTCCGTGAACGTAGTACCTATTTAAGAGTTTCATTCCTGGAAAAGTCCACAGCGTGTCTAGGATAGTTCCCTTTTCTGATTTTAGACAAAACAATGAGGCTGCTGGTCTCCAACATCTCCTTCCTCTTTAGAATTTGTCTACCACTTCATGACTGTCTTCATCTTCACTCAAAACAGCCAGTGTCCCAGCCCAAATCTATGGTTGTTTGGATTGCCCCACAGCAGGGACTCACAGTCCGAGCTTCTTCCTTCCTTCACAAGTGCTACCTCTTAATCAGGGAGAGTCCCAATGACCTTACTTTCCCAGGTCTGATGCAAACCTGGGTCCCAGGTCTGTATCAACAGCAGACTGTACAGAGTGACACTAATGACAGAAAGGACAGATGTGACGGTGGAGCAAGGAAGGTAGGCATTTGGGACGGTGCAGACCCAGCCCTAATTCACACCATGTTGAAAGCAATCTTCTCAATGAGTCACATACATCTGCCAAATGGTTCATATTTCAACAGAGGATAAAAATAAATTATATGTACAGACCGACAGCCCAATATTCTGTTTTTTTTCTTCTTCGTTTTAAAGGCAACTAATAAAATCGATAATGGAAAGTCATCCCCCATCTTTTTCCTTAAACGCCTTTTCTGCCTAAAGCTATGCAGCTATTTTAATTACAAAAATCTCCTTCTGTTTCCCTCCCAAGGAAAGGAATTCTATGTGGTCTCAGCACCAAGAATTCAGTTTTGCTTCTGCCCTTTCAAACAGCAGACACAGAATCAAAGGCATCATTTCTGGATCTGATTATAATCATCATGGGTATGGGACCAGAGGGCCCTGAGGTGATCTTTACTCACAGAAAAGCTGACAACCTTGAACAAGCACCAATGTAATGAGGCATTTACGCTACACAAGACACGCACTCATAGCCTACTTTGTGAAATACAGATGCTCTCCAGACAAAGTAACTATTCTTTCACCATATGGCAAAATGCTAACTGACTCTTTCATGCTTTAAGTTAAGGATACGATCAGCTCCTCACATTACCGGAAACCTGAAGCACTCGCACACAGGAGGAACTTGAGACCAGTGCTAGACTGGTGAGGGGTGTAAGTGTAGAGGGCAGGGGATCAGTCCCCCAGGGCGGCCCCAGCAAAATGCCACAGGCTGGGTGGCTTTAACTTATTCGCCCAAGACCAAGATGTCTGCAGGTGTGGTTTCTCCTCAGCCTCCCTCCTTGGCTTGCAGACGGCCACCTTCACACTGCGTCCTCACATGCCCTCCTCTGTGCACCTGGTGTCTCTTCCTTTTCTTAGAAGGATGCGAGTTGTACTGGACCAGGGCCCCACCCTCAGGACCTCAGTACGGTCACTGCCGGTCAGGACTTCACCATATGAATTTGTGGGAAGACAAGATCCAGTCCGTGTGAGCTGGGACAGAGACGTGAGTTTTGTATTCAGGACGCTGTCTTCAGCTGCAGACACATCTCCTCGGAAGCCATGCCTGCTGAGCCCAGAGGACCGCCGAGAAGCCCTGGATGAGAAGAATCCGAATCTCACTTTATGAGGCATTTCATTTAATGCTCCTGCAAGGCATCGCTTCTCATTAAGTCAGAATAGTTGAGATTTCACCCTCTTCGGGAGGTGGCAAGCCCCAACAGAAGTGAGACACGCAGTTATCTTCTCAGTAGTGAGAACCGGCTCGTGTCTCGTGGGTTCCTCCTTCAAGCAAGTGTGGAGCGCAAGTTCTGTGTCAGAGAAAACGCCACGCATCAGTTCCCCTCTGACGTCGGCACGTCAGGTAAATGTTGCACTGTCCCCAGGTTTTCGCCAACATTCCTTGGTCTTGACTGTTTTCCTTCTAGCTTCGTTGTCGCTGTTTGTTTTGCTTTTCTTACACTGAGGATCAAATTACTAAACTTGGAGTGTAATATTTATATTTTGTGAGGGAATCTGAAGTTTATACTATGTGAATTAAAAAAGAGACGGAGTTGAGCAAGGAAAATACGAAGTTAGAGACCAAATACAGGAAGGAATGCCTTTCTACATTAGGGTATAATTATGTTAACTATAATGCGATTTCAGGGGAATTCGGTATTGTTTTAGTATAAATGAGGCTTTATTTGGGGGGTCAGAAATGCATATTATGTTTTCCTGTAGGAATTAGTGATAGTTTTTAACCTATGGAAAGTTGCCCTATTTGTGTGCTTTAAGGAATAAATTACCCCCATAACGCAGAGAAGAGGGCATAGGGCAAATTAAAAAGTATAATTTGTTACTAGCTAGTATTTGGGTTTTTTTTTTTTATGGTGGGCTGGGCTAAATCATGTGTGAACCCTAAAATCCCCTTCTGTTTCTCCAGAGACCTAGAGGAAGGGCCACTTGTTAGTCTTCTTGGCTTCTTCTCTCCAGACTAATACCTAAATCTCAGCTCTTGAGATACTACCATTCTGATGGCACAAAAAAGCAAGGGAGATGAAGCCCACCCAAAAGCTGGCCAAAGAAAGGGCCATTTCTCCCTGTGGCCTGGGGCAGCTTCAGCTACTGGCTGAAGGACTCTTCCCTTCCCTGACGTGGTCTCAGGAGACGATGAGGGACAGAATGTGCCCCCCCCACCAGCTTATTGCCACTGCAGGATGGGGGGAGAGATTTTAGGGAGCTAAAGCCTCCCAGCAAAAAGGGGTGACACATCAGTAAGAATTCCTGTTCAGAAGTCTTACGAGCAGGACTGCCTTGTGCAGGCACATGCTGGGACACAGAGGGCAGACGCCCCGCCCCCTAGGGACAGGACTCCAGAGAGGGTGGTTCCACGGAACATGCAGGATATAAGGCAGCTGGACATTAGGGGCTTGATGAAGCCGGAGAAGCACACAGAGAAGAAATCTGGGACTGTGGGAAAGACAAAGCCACTGCTTTGGCTTGGAGGGCTCCCCTACAAACACAAGGCACCCTATTTGTAAGACAGAGGCTATTACTATTACCAGGCCCATTTTTTCTCTGCTGTAAAATGAAAAAGGCTTCCGATTTCATCTCCTGGTGTTTGAGATCACACCCTTCACCTCATCAGGAACATCACTCAAGATCAGGCCTTCCCCGTCAGCTCTCCCTCTCTACCAGCTCTTCCCCCAAGCTCTACACACATGCTTAAGAACCTCAAGTATATAGAAGCAGATGGTGGATCAATTACCACCTTTTGTCCAAGACACTGCTTTTACATGTGTAGTTGGTCCTTTCCAATACTGTAACAAGCATCTGCTAAGCCACCACCCAAAGGAAACCTAGAACCTCAACAGTACCTGCCATCCAACCATAGCACGCTGCTCTCCCCATCTCCCGGCCCCTCCACCTGAGGGAACCACCACTCTAACCCTAGAATCAGCATCCTCTTATTTTCCTTTATAGGTGTTTTAAAATTTGGGTTGTTTGTAACTTTGATAGTTCTGTGAGTCTGAAGGTTCAGCAGAAACTAAAACACCCCTTTGGTGAATGTATTTGTTTCCCATTCCTATGAGACAAAGTACCGCAAACTTGGCAGTCTAAAATAAGACCCATTTATTGTCTCTTAGCTCGCAGGTCAGAAGTCCAGGTACTGCACGACTGGGGTCCTCTTCACAGTGTCATGAGGATGAAATCAAGGTACTGACTGGACTGTGTTCTCATCTGAGGCTCAGATCCCCTTCCAAGCTCCCTGGTTGTTAAAAGAATTCAGTTCTTTGTCATTGTAGGACTGAGGTCTCCTTTTTCTTGCCAGCTGTCAACCAGGGGCTGTTCTCAGCTCCTAGAGGCCTCCTGCAGACCCCCACCATGTGGCCCTCTCACACCACAGCAGTCTGTTCATCCAAGGCCAGAAGGAGAGCACATCTCACACTTTGGATCCCTCTGACTTCAAGAAGGACCCAATCTCTTTTAAGGGTTCACCTGATTAGGTCAGGCCCACCTGGATGATCTCTATTTGATTAACTCACAGTTAACTGATTAGTAACCTGATCATGGGAGCTATATCCCATCTAATTCAGACTCTGTCCACATGACAGAAGAGAGGGTTATGCAAGGCATGTCCACCAGGAGCAGGACTCCCAGAGACCATCTTAGAATTCTGCCTACAGCACAGCATATTGCAGCCTCTTTTCCTGGGTTCTCCCCAGTCCCAATGCTGACTAGTTGTCAGTGCAGTGGTAAGAAGAGACAAGGAGAAAGTCACAGCAGACCTCACCAGGGACTGCTCCTGCCTAGCACTGTTCCTTTGTTGACATTACAGCCATAGCACTCTCTGAAAAATGGAGATTCAATTAATCTGTTCACTTTACTTACAGATACTCTGAAGAGATTAAAAAAAAAAAAGCCAAATAGAAGGGAGACTCATAGAAGAGGACTTGCTACTTTTAGAAGTCTAATAACACGGCTCCTGATCTTGACCACAGGTCCTGGCCCTTCGAGGGGAGGGAGGGACTGAAGGCTCCTGTCCTTCTCTCGGGGCCGGTGTGTCGCAGCAATCGTTCTTTGTCCAGTTAACACGGAAGCTTCACGGTGGAGCCTGTGGTTGCAGAAGGACAGCGCATTCCCTGTTTGGGAAAGGGATCTGTAGCTCCTAAGAAAAGCCCTGCCCGCATCGCTATGGGCTGGAATGAACTGGATGGTTGTCTCGCCACCTGGATTTCACTGGGTGACCCCATCAGTCTTTTACAGATTTTTGTGATTTTCCTTTTGATGTTATCAAGAAACAACTTACATTGGTCAAGAAATCACTTCGGCTGTGTAAACTGTACAAAAGGCAGAGACATCAAGAGACAGTTCTTTTGACTGCTTTACGAGCCAGCATATATATGACTGAACTACCTCTGCAGCAACAAAAAGAAATTATGAAGATTTTAACAAACACCAAATCAGGCACGGCCCAGATGTAAAGACAAGCTAGCTGTAAGAACAATTTGAAAATAGAGTGCTTACGAAAACTTCTTAGTCCTTTAGCAACCACAGTGCATTCCTGCTGGCCTAAATGAATGGTTTTTCAACTGAGCCCCGGCTCTCTTAGTGGCGACTGTAAGTTAGGGAGCTTGTCTCAGGGCCTTCCACTGTTGTTACACCCAGAGCAGCTCCACTGAATTTTTTAAGAAGCCGTGTAAAGATACTTGGGAGGGTATGGGAAAATTCCACGCCCAGAAAGCATCTGGAAGTCCTAGGCCCGTGTAAATTCTGCAGTCCTTTTTATGGAAGAAAACCCAGAATTCTGACTAACCCCTACGAAGTCAAGAGTTAACGACTACAGCTAAATAAAGTTTTTAACCTGCCTTAGAGACCAAAAGGATACTTCCCAACACCTCCAACCGCAGTCCAACAATATGGATCACAACATTTTCAGACAATTTGTGAGGATGCTGTATTAACTTTATAACAGAGTATAAGTTTCAAGTCATTTTTTAAATTTTAAAAATGATGTGAAATGTAGAGTCAGAAAACAAAGTTGTTTCTATGACTGTGGCCCTCAGACCCACGTCAGAGCCCATTTTGTCACCACAGTGGCAACTGGTGTCTGCAACAATGCTGCAGCGTTGGCATCTGTCATTGCTTAAACAGCACGACTGGGCGTTCCACACTGTGTACAGTTCTAACATCATTCTGTGAATCCATGTGGCATAAACTAAACAAACACAACTCACATCGGCATTTCAAGAATTTAACTTCATAAAAAGAAAGGCATAATATGCCAGCATTTTAAAATAACAACCAACTGAAAAAACAGAATCTCAGGCCCTACAGATAGGGCCTGAGACAGCGTAGACAGAGAACACATATAAAGTCCCTCTCCCAACTCCCCCGTGATACACAGGCCCTCGTAAGAGCAACACCCGAGGAGCGGAGGTAGGGATGGGGGGTTAGAGTGCCAGTTTCACCCACCACCTGAGACGCAGGACTGCAAAACAGAAATTAAGTTGTAAAAATGCAAAGCTTCTATCGTTTCCACAAATCTATGTCTGAGAAATGACGGTCATAACTGCTTGAAAGCTTACTGAATGAATAACTAGAGAACTTAATGCAAATAATGAGCTGGCTAACTTTCTGAGGACTGGTGACAAGTTTACATAATTTTAAAAGTACCAACTGAGGCAGATCTTAAAATCCAAGACAATACATGCACATATATTCAAGTAATAGGATATATTCAAAGCCATTTTGAAAAAAAAGTGCAAGTTCAGTTTGAAATGAAATATTTATACAGTATTTTGTTAAACATCATCTTGTTTACATGCTCTGGGTAACACTACCCAACAGAACCTCCCCACATGATGTAAGTGCTCTCAAGCTCTGCTGTGCAGCAGGGCGCCGCTGGCTAGAGGTCAGTGCCGAGCACTTGAAACCTAAGTTTCCACCGCTGGAAACTCAGTTTTTACCTTTATTTCACTTACATTAATGTAGCTTCAAATAACCCCGGGGGCCAGGGGCCAGCCTAGGGCAGCAGAGCTGTGAAGCACGAGCAGCGGCCTTGCCCCCGCTTCCCAGAGGGCTCTGGGCCTCCGCGCACACGCTGCCCGAGGTCCGGGCCCGCCGGCAGAGGGGCCTCTCCCCGCGCCGCGCCCCCGCAGCGCTGCCCGCGCTTCCTCTCCTCAGAGCCCGCGCACTCAGCAGAAACCACCGGGGCGCTGCCTGCCCCTGGTGCACTCAGGTCTGCGTGAAGAGGGAGGTCCCTCACCCCTCTCTGTCGTCTCGGCTCCCAGCAGAGGGCCTGGCGCGCCGTCGGTCCCACTATTTTTTTGAAACGCATGACCCGAAAGAAGCTATCAGCAGCTGATTCAACAGGGAGGTTCTAGGGCAGAACTTAACATTTGTGGAAAACTCTCCCTTTACCTGCCATTTCTTTCCTGATTCGCACTTGAAAAGCCCCTGCTGCTTTACGGAACGGCCAGCTAAGCGGTGGAGACGGCGGTGGAGAGCGCCCGCTCCACGAGCCGCAGGCCCGAGGCTGACACCGCCGGTCCCCGCCCTGTCGCCGCCGCCTGCGAGGAGCAGCAGCGCGGCTGGGCGCCCCCGAAGGCCGCGCGAGGCCGCGCACTCACCGTCAGCGACGTCGAAGTCCTTGAAGGCCAGCTCGGAGCCCGAGTCGTCGAGCAGGATCTCGCCGTTGAGCGTGAACACCATGGTGCGCTCGGTCACGTCGGCCATGCAGCCCACCACGTCGCCCGCCTGCCAGGGCCGCCCGTAGTGCTCGCTGCCCTGGTGCCAGCGCTGGGCCTGGGGAGAGGGCTCGGGTCACCGCGCGGGCGGGGGGCCCGCCGCACACCGCCCGCCTGGGCTCTGCACCCCTAGCATCCGCATGGTGTCACGCACTGCATCGCAACAAAACCCGGTATACTCCGTGATCTTCAGCGTCCACTATTTAAAAACTCTAATCCCACATACTTTCCATTACAACGAACACTATGTCTCTAGAAATGTATCTGTCTCACCACAGGGAACGCTTCCCAGGACACGGGTTGTTTTTCTCTAGTCCCCAAAATACAGGGAATCATGGGCAGAGAATCAAGCTGGGAGTTTATCATCGAAAATGACACTCGAATTTTCATCTGTTTCAAAATAAAATTCCATTCCTGGGAACCAAAGACACCGACACTTCAGCCAAACAGAATTCTAGAAGCACTTCAGTACATGCTAAAAACAAAAAAGGTTCAAATCAAACTTAAAAACATTCTTAAGATATTTACTGAAATAAGCAGCCAAAAACTGAATACATATGGCCACATTGTTTTATAGACGTAGGTGAAATTTCATCAATACATTTGGAACAGTTTTCATAAATGTGGCTTTTGAATCTATAAGTATATTCTACTGATCTACAGACACAAAATTAGTTATATGATTTTGTCAGAAAAATCTTTTAATTGCCCCCTTAAGCATCACCTTCATTGTGAACTGATATGTAACAGGATACAGTCACCAAAGTGAAACGATATGACTCTTCTAAAGCATAGCACATCCTACTTTAAAAAAATTTATTTAGCTAAATTAGGTATCAGAATTTTTCCATCCAAATTAAAAAACAAGATTCAGGAAATGTAACATTTCAGAACAAAGTGGGTCAGTTGTCCTAGAAGACACAAGACTAATTTCTAGCCTAGAAATGCTTTCCCACAAACGTACCCAAGTAGCAAATCTTCATGATTGCTTTTTTTATTCTAATTTTCCTTTTTTAATTAGAAAAACTTGTATTTCTCAAAAGGAATACAAATTCGCCGAAGAAAATTAGCAAATAAAAATAAAATAAAAGAATAAAATGCCAAGAATTTCATCAACCAAAAATGACTAGTATTATTCTACTGTGGCTATGTTCATATATAAATATTTTGTATTTTAAATTTTAAAATATTTTATACAGATAAAATAATCATTAAATATTTATAGAATGCACAAATAGCAGCACCTGACCAGCTTCCACCAAACTTAAGAAATAAAAATGAGTAATAATGTTGAAAAAGAAACCTCTTGGTGATTACAAACAGCAAAAAGCATTCTTATGGCTACTGAATGTTTATAACTATCATTAATTCTTGCTGGAGGGTGAATTCCTTCTGTGGAACTGCTGTGTCAAAGTGAATGTATTTTTAATCAGTACATGGATTTTTAATACTTTTGGTAGAGAAGAATGATTCAGCTCTTTGATATGACAGAGAATCCACGTTCTACTCCCTGAGTTTCGCTGTATTCCCAGGGTGAAGGAAAATGTTTTGAGACTTCAAGGACAGATTTCCAAGGAGCTACTTTCTCCCGTTCGTGCCCAGGGAGGTCTTCGCATTACCCGACCACACAAGGCACAGCCAGGGCAGTGTGGACACCCAGTGCACAGCAGCCCACAAAGTCCAGGCCCACACCCTGGGGTCTGCACTCACCTTGAAGCCATCAAAAGCAAAGGCATGTTCATCCGAGCCCAGCTCCTGATCAGGCTGGCAGCCTGGCCGGCTCCAGCCCACTCGCATGTCTCCAGCAGTGACAGCCTCGAACTCGAAATACCACCTTCCGGCCCTCACGGCGTAAGTTTTCTCGGCCCGGAAGATCCGGAACCGCTCCCCGGTGCCGCTGCACACCTCTGCCCTGGCGGCTGTGAACGAGAGGGATTGGGGTGAGGGCTGCGAGAAGGTGAAAGACGAGGGCAGACACCCATGACTTCAGCAATTAAACCTATGGGGAGGACGGTAATGACCTTTGACTCTTATCCTGGCTCACATCTTACAAAGTGTTTTCATGTATGTGATCAGCCACCGTCAGACGGAACCAGACTGCAAAGTACTAGGGCTTCCTTTGGAGACGCTGGGTTTTCACTAACACTGTAAAGGCAGATAATGTACAATTTGGGGTTTGTTGTTTTCTGTAGAAGAAAGCCTTCCAACCACTTGGTGGTTTGGTAGTGGAAGATGAGATGAACTTGAAGGCATGGATGGGAAGAAGCCAATAAAAGAGGTTTAAACTGCTCTGTATAAGAAATGAACAGAGACTTTTGGGTGGGAGAGAAGAGGGAAGAAACGGCCAGGAAGTGAGGAGAGAGGTCACTGCAGGAGACAGCGGCAAGTAAGCAGAGCAGGGAACCACTGCTACAGTCCCCAGGCAGACCGCTAAGGGCGTAACTCGTCAACTCCGCACCTTCACTGTAATGTGCTGTACATACAAATGCTGTGCTTAAGAGATGTGAGGGAAAATGAAAGGGTCACGTCCCGCATCAAGATCAGCGCAGAGTAGAGGGGAAAAGATACCTGCAGGAGATGAGACACACGGGAGAGGAGTGAGCCCGGAGTGCAGGACCTCAGGCCAGGGGCCCTGGGGCCAGGATGGCCTGGAGCAGGCAACCCCCTAGGAAGTCACAGTGTGTGGGGGCGAGGGTCCACTGAACGGGTAACAGAGGGTACAGTCACCTCAGTTAAGAGCGGGGTTTAGACGCAGAGGAGGAAATATAAGTGACTCAACCGAAGTCACACAGCTAACAAATGGCAGAACTGGGGAGCTGCCAAGTGCTGCATCCTGTGCTCTTGCCCCCTGCCTCCAGGGGCTGGCCCAGAGTCGGTCGGTACTGGGTAAATATTAGTTCTCATCTGTTCTCAAGAGTTAGGAAAGACCTTATAAAAATAAAGGTTTAATAAAAGCTTAACCACTGGTTTGATGTGACCAAATAAATAAAAATGATCAAGATAAGCTCTAAAGGTTGCCAATAAACACACAGATCATCTTTAACAAGCTAAGATTAGATTGAAGTAAAGAAAAATGGACTGAGAGGTCCTAGCACACAACAGGAGCTGATCTAATGAAATGACGCGTTACTGCTCTTTGATGATGTCTGCCGTGATGACAGGGCATGTAGATGAACTGTACCTGCTGATAAACCTTTCCTAAGCTGGGTTAAGTTTCTGAATAAGCAACACTCTGTATTTCCACCTTTCCCCATATACACACACATGCACACGCCTAACCACCCAGTCTGCTCCAAGCCAATTTCCTGTGTCCAGCAGTGATGGCCTCAAATTTCACACTCATGCAATACATTCAAACCTTTTACTGAAAAATAAATGCATTAATACAGTTTTTAAATGACACATTTTTACTACTGTATGTAGTATACAGCATGTACAAAATTCTCTGAAGATAAAAATTTTGCTGTTGATGCAATTAAGTTGGGAAAAGGGCTTGGATGAGAAAAACATTTCTATAGTGAAGAGCAAAAATTTCTCATGTCTCTTACGTAATAACTGAATGACTTTTAAAAGACAGGATAATAAACTACTTTTTTGAGGAAAAAGAGCTAAGTTTTAAGAAAACAGTTCTAAGTGCTGCAATACTAAAAAAAAAAAAAAAAAAAAAAAAAAGGAAAAGCCACATTTCCAGAGTTAGTATTTCCTCAAAAAATAGAGCACTGATCCACTGCTTCCTTAAATCATTGTTGTAATGTTCTCTAAATTAATCTAAGAGGTATAGCATATGAGCTACTAACTACACAAACATTGAGAGGTTACTTTTCAGGAGAATAAAATGCTCTCACATATTTGTCCTTATTTTTAGTTATATCAACATTTTCAACTGAAATTATACTTATATTCTAGTAGGCACTGACAGATTCAACTCCCAATTTCCTAAGTACAGAACATTCAGTTTCTTAGAAAACTAAACTACTGAAAAACTCACAGGTCCCTTTTCCCGTTTTATGTTTCCAGGACATCAGACTCCACAAACATGCACAGTGGACTCAAGAAATGCAAACGAATTTTAATATTAGCTTAAATCAAATATGTTGGAAGGCAATTTAGTATAATAATATAACCACTTCATAACTTCCTTAAAAGCCCACAGGCCACCACCAATCTCTTTTGGCATTAAGACGTACCACTAGTTTTCTCTACTAATAGAGGTAATAAAAATAGGGGACTGTATAGAAATTGTGGAGCAGCAAGAGGTAATGATGAAGAATTTCTTGATCCTGGCATTTTCTCCTGATCTTAAGCTGCTGCACTATTCTTTGTTTTAATTGAAGGACAGTATTATGCATGTTACAGGTGTACAATAAAGTGATTCGCAGCTCTTAAAGGTTCTGCCGCATGCACAGTTATTACAGAATGTGGGCTGTACTCCCTGCGCTGTGCAACAGATCCTTGCAGCTCATTTCACACGCATAGATTTGTCTCTCTTAATCCCTACCTGCATATTGCCCCTCTCCCCACTGGGAGCCACTAATCTGTTCTCTGTATCTGTGAGTCTGCTTCTTCTTTTCTGTTATATTCACTAGTTTGTTGTACTTTTTAGGTTTGACATATAAATGATATCATACACTATTTGTCTTTCTCTGTCTGACTCATTTCACTTAGCATAACACCCTCCAAACCCACCCATGTTACTGAAAATGGCATGATTTCATTCTTTTTCTGGCTGAGCAGTGTTCCATTGTATAAATACACCACAACTTCTTTATCCAGTCCTCTGTCGATGGACAGTTAGGTTACTTCCATATCTTGACTATTGTAAATAACGCTGCTGTGAACACTGGGGTGCACGTATCTTTCTGAATCAGCATTTCTGCTTCTTTCAGATACACGCCCAGGAGAGGCCGGCTGGTTCGTAAGTGCTGCACCAGCCCTACGCTCATGGCTGGCACCACCCTGAACTCGAGACGAACATGCTGTTCTCAGCTATCAGCGCACATAGGCTCGCACCCTCCGCGGACCTTCCTCTGAATGTCCTTTGGCTCCTAGTTTATCGTCTGTACTTCCTGCATTAGTGTAGGGTAGCTTGTAGCCATGGTTTAAAGAAGCAACAGCTCAGCACTCTGTTCTTGATAAAATACAAATACTGAATGGAAAAGGCCCAGGCCATCTGTAACAAATTTCTGTTGCATACCCTACAGCACCAAGCAGCTGAACACAAAGTAGGCGCCCTGTAAACACCTGCCGAATTGGATCTAGGAACAAACACTCTTCTGAGCCCGGGACACAGGAGAACAGGCAAACAACCAACCGGCAGCACCACGGTCAAGGGCAGAGAACTCTCCCCAAAATGTGTAATTCTTGCGCTTTGCTTGATTTTAACCACTCCACAGTCATACATGCTTGGTGGGCAATTCCAGCTCATGTAAGTATGCTACATAAGTGACCTTTCATACTGTTATAATCAATAAAACAGCAATCGACATTTTAAAAAATACACATATATTCCCAGTGCACTTTATCAAGGCTACTCAGAGATGAAATTCTGGACTTATGTCTTTAACAAAGCATATAGGATTAAAGGCAAGGTCTGAAAACACCCTGTGTTCCTACTGCTCCACAGACCCTAGCACTGAGAGGGCAAACACCAACAACTACTCAAACAAGACCTAAAATTCCGACACACTGTGCTCCAAATCATGCATTTGAAAGACACTTACCACTAGAGGGCAGTCAAGGTCTAATTATGTATGAAAATTGAACGTTTTACTAAAACTATGAAGGAAGGAGGGCTAGACTCTTGAAAATTTTACACCTATCTAGAATCCTTTAGGTATATTTACATAATAATTTAAAAAAATATTTGCTATTAACTAGTCATCCCTTTAATCTGGTATTTCTAAGTAAGCAATTCAAATCTTAATAAAATCTTGTAATGAATAAATGACTTTTTCAAATGTTTTAAAATATTATTTCAAATAATACTACAAAGGTAGTATAATTTAAATACTGAGTTCATATTCATTCTAGAATACATAAGCAGCATTCTGCTAACAAAAAATAAATTATAACTGATTAATTCTGTAAGGTTACCCTCAATTTTGTCCAAAATTTTATACCCTCAACTTTTTTAATGTCAGCAAGAGCAGTACACCCAGTTAAAAGAACTGATGTTTTAAATCTTACCTTCGTGATCAACAGACACATTTCGCTTTATTCCATAAAATCTCTCACATCTATCTTAATTGCCATCCTCACCATCCTGGCTCTGAAGATCACAATCTCCCCACAGCCCCCCGACAGACCTCCCCACTGCACGTTCTCCCCTACTAGCCCCAGCCCGCTGCACCACAGTCACGCTGGGCCGTAAACGCCCGCCACACACCGGGCTGCAGCTCCTTGTACAGAGTCGCTACACTTCTCAGCTGGGTTTTCAAGGTATTCCATGTTTTATCCTAGTCTTTCTACTGCCGGCTTTTACTGTTCTTTCTCCACGTACACCCTGTAATTTAGCCTATCTAGGCTATCAGTTTTCCCTCAGCTCTCTCCAGAAACACCTGACTACTTCACATGCACACCTCCCCCGGCAGCAGTGCCCTTCCTCCCACTGATCTCTACTTGCTGATACTTTGATTCCTTCAACAGCGAGCTTAGAAGCCATGTCTCCCCTTACTGATGCCTGCAAATGGAAAATGAAGCTTTCTTACATGTTTTCCATAAAGATCAGTTTAATCCCTACTAGGAGGAAGGCACGCTGCTGGAGTCCAGGACACACTGCTGAACAAAAACCAGACCTCGGCCTCCACTGTGGAGTATTCCACACGAGCCCCACTGCTCATTACTCACATAACTTCAGTAAGAAGGAACCTTGACAACCAACCATCAGTGGTTCTGCCTCTAAACCCTAAACGTGCAGAAACCACGCCATCCTCTGATCACATTTTTTCCTCCCAGTTTTCTCACTTCCCATTAAAACACACTCTCCTGCTCTGCGGCCTCCTTCCTCATCTATGCAGCTCTCGGGACCTTCCTGCCTATGACTCTCTTCTTTACTTGCTCTGCTAACCCTCATCTTCGGCTGATTCTACCGTCTTCATTCTCAGCATCTATCCTCGCCCTGCTGAGCCTGCAGAAGAACACACGCCCAGGCAGACTGGCACTGTTACCAGCTCGCAGTTTCCAACCTCAGCTGGACCATCAATGTTTCCCTGCAATGTTCTTATCTCTTTGCGGCCTGTTCTATTTCTGATCTTTATCTCTGAGTGACATCAGAACGAATGGCAGAGTAAGGACCTCCAAAACTGCTCTTCTCCATAAAATGAGAACAGTGAAAAAACTTACTTGTCAAAACCAACTTTCTTGGCACTTTGAAAATTAATCAAATACTGGCTATAATCTGGGGAGTGTTTATTCAATAAAAATGGCTGAATATTTGCAAGGACAGCAAGATGAGTGGTGTTTTAACTTGCCTCAGGGCTAGTCCCTTCTTCCTAGATGCATGGTACATTGAAAAACAATAGTCCTTTAAAATGCAAATCAGTAAACTAGAAGCCTCTGAGGGGACAGAGCAGCGCTGGAGCTCCTCAAAGCCCCATTCACAGGAAACTGGTGTTATCGCACCTTTTTGGCAGTTCCTTGGAAAATCCCACTTGCAACACTTATCCTTATTTGACCTGACTCAGAGCTTGCTCAGTGCAAACACGCTTTTTCCCAGGGACACTTGTCGAAAAAAAAATCACAGGCAATATTTTTTAACACTGCAGCTGCCTGAGGTGACAATAACAGTTGAGGCAAACAATAATCTGTCCAAACTATTTGAAAAGAAAAGCTAGGGAGTGAGGCGTCCACAGCAGGCTGTGACAAGTTACAGCATAATCCCGGTGACTGGGGAAGCCATGCTCACCCCCAGGGCTGTGTGTGCTGAGAAGGCCTGAGAAGGGCCCAAGTCCTCACCTCCAGAAGACCAGGAGGCCCTGCAAAGCTGTAGGTGAAGGCTGAGGTGGGGACTGCCTGCTTGTAGGCCAAAGGCACGTCCCAGCATGCACACAAAGTCCCTCCCTTAGCAGAGACTGGGAGACTTACAAGTCCAGGGCACTTAAGGAAGTCTCTGTCTAATCACTGACCACTAAGCGGATGAAACAGAGGCTTCAGCAACCACCCCCCACAAAACAAACTCTATAGAACTTGTGAAGAAGAGTCACTGAACAGATAAGCAACAACAACAGACACCAAGGACAGACACACAGATCAACGGCTCAGAGCGGCCAACAGATATTCGACAAAGGTGCCAAGATAACTAACGAGGAAAAGGTAACCGTTGCAACAAATGGTGCTGGGAAAACTGGACAGAAATGAATCTTGACTTTAACCCCACGTCACAAACAAAAATTAACTGAAATTAGATCACAGACCTAAACAAAAAAGCTAAAATAATAAAACTTCTAAAAGAAAACACATGAGAAAATACTTGTTTTTACAAAGACAAAGATTTCTTAGGACATAAAACATATAGCCTTAGAGGGAAAAAAATCATAAATGGACTTCATCAACATTAAGAACATTTGCTCTCTGGAAGATCTCATTAAGAAAATGAAAAAAGCAATCCACAAATTGGAAGGAAATATTTCCAATATCCAAAATAGTTCTTATGAACTATACACACGGAAAACATACATATACACATATACATACAAACATACACACACACACACATACATATTCACAACTCAATAAAAGATAAAACAATCCAGTTTTTTAATGGAAAAAAGATGTGAACACTACATAAAAAAAGATACGCTGATGGTCAATGAGTACAAGAAAGGATGCCAATATTATTATTAATAAGGAAAACACAAATTAAAACTACAATAAGATACCATTTCACATCTACCAGAAGAGCTAAAATCAGAGTCATGATCAGTTCTTGGCCAGGATGTGGGAGCAACTGGTACCCTCATATATTGGTTGTGGGAGTAAATCTGCAGAACTATTTGGAAGTTTCTTGTAAAGTGAAGCATAAATCTGTCCTATGATTCAGCAATTTTGTTCCTATTTACCCTTAAAGAAATAAAAGTGTAAGTCTGCACAAAGACTTGTCTACAAATGTTTATAGCAGTCTTATTCAACAAAAACTGGAAACAACCCAAATCTCTATCAACAAGAGAATGGATAAGAAAAAATTGTGGTTGAATGCAATGGTACTCAGCAAGTAATCTCATGATTCATACAAAAACATGAACAATCACAAAAACAGTATGTCGAGCAAAAGAAGTTCGATTAAAAGATAAAATATTTTGAGAGAAGCAAGATGACAGAGTAGAAGGATGCTTATAGCTCACCCTCTCTCACAAATACATCAAAACTCACATCTACAGACCCACTCAGCCAACCAGAGCACCTGCCGAACTCTGACAGAACATCGCCCTTTTCAAAAGACAAAGATGCCAAAAATCTGGTAGAAGAAAAGTAAAAAAGAAAGAAGAAAAAGCAAAACGGTGCAGGACCGGTCCCGCGGGGAGGGAGCGGCAAAGGAGAACTGGTGCTCATTTGCTGGGTCTCGCCCCTCCAACGGAGAGGCCAACAGGATGGAGGGGGAGCCTCCGAGGCTCGGATATGCCCGGAGCACCACTTGACCGACAGAACTAAGTTAAACGGGCACAGAGGATCCCCGCGACACCCAGCTCAAGATGCAAGATGGCAGCTGGGGGCCAGTACAGGCCACCCAAACCGGGCAGAGGACTGGGGCGGCTGCACTGAGGCAGCCCCGGGGGGACTGCAGGGGGCTGCACGCCGTGGCTGGGAGGGGATACTGAGCAAAACCATCTCGGTCCCCCATAAATTGCAAAAAAAGCAAAGCAACATAGCTGGTGTGCCCTGGGGGGAGGGGTACTGTAGCCTTTGTCTCCTCAGACCCACAGCACCATTACTGGCGCTTCTCGTGAGAAGAGAGGCGGGGCGCAGCCACAGCCGCCATGTCCTCCTGTGCGCAGCGCCCTGGCGGGGGTGGGGCCAAGCCCTGAATCCGCACCCAGGGGCTCCACAACCTCCTGGGTAGGACTGAGACTTGTTTACAGCCAGAGGCAATAGGATCTTTCTGCCCTGGTCCCTCAGAGAACTCGAGCTGCCAAGACAAACAAGGAGCGAGATTTGGCACAGAGCAGGGGCGGGGCTGTTCCGCGGTCTTCCCCAAGCCCGCCTACGAAGTGCTGACCCGAGGCAGAGCGGGCAGCTGCACAGAGCAGTGCTGGAAGAGGGCGAGTGGCCACCCACCTTCCTGGCAGGAGTGCAGCACCTGACTACAGTGCTGGGAGGGGGTGTGAACCGCCCACATGCCTCGCCAGAGTGCAGCATCTGACTGCAGCATCGGGAAGGGGAGTGACCTGCCCACCCACTGGTTTTACTCCTGCATAGGCTTTAGATAGATAAATAAATAAACACAGTAGATAACTGATACTCCTTAAGCCACAGGGCCAGAGAGATATGAGCAATATGAAAAAGCAGAGGAACCACTCCCAATTAAAAGATCAAGAGAAATCCCCTGAAAGCATGATCAATGAAATATACATTGATGGCCTACTAGATCAAGATTTCAAAAAAGGACTGACCAAAGTACTGAAGGAACTAAAACAGATAGTGTTTAGAAATATAAAATATGCCAAAAATGAAATAGAAGCTATAAAGAAGAATCAAGTAGAATTAGCAAACTCATTTGCTGAGATGAGAGCTGACCTAAAGGCTGTACAAAGCAGGCTAGATAATGCAGAGGAACGAATAAGTGACCTAGAAGACAGGACAACAGAAAGCACCCAATCAGAACAGCTGAGAGAAAAACAAATTAAAACCAATGAAAACAATATAAGGGACCTGTAGGATAATATAAAGCATGCCAATGTACGCATAATAGGGGTTCTAGAAGGGGAAGAAAGAACAAAGGGGATTGAAAAGGTATTGGAAGAAATCATGACTGAAAACTTCCAAAACTAAAGAAGGAATCAGATATCCAAGTACAGGAGGCTCAGAGGGTCCCAAACAGGAAGAACCCAAACAGACTCACACCAAGACATATCATAATCAAGATGGCCAGAGTCAAGGATAAAGAAATGATCCTAAAGGCAGTAAGAGAAAAACAAAGAGTGAGTTACAAGGGAACCCCCATAAGGCTCTCAGCTGATTTCTCTACACAAACACTACAGGCCAGAAGGGAGTGGCAAGATACATTCAAAGTCCTGAATGAAAAAAAGATGCAGCCTAGGATACTCTATTCAACAAGGCTATCCTTTAGAATAGAAGAAGAGATAAAGAACTTCACAGACAAGCAAAAACTAAAAGAGTTTAGCAACACTAAACCCATGCTAAAAGAAATATTGACAGGTCTACTCTAAACAGAAAAGAAGCAGTATGCTACAAAAATGAGAAACTCATAACTGGAAAGGTGATAACTACCATGAATTCCAAATAGAATAAGCACAAAATTGTAAAAGAAGACATCTAAATCATTAAGAGTGGGAGAGGGAAGCAAAGAAAGCCACTGTGGAAAACAGAATGGAGATTCCTCAAAAGACTAGGAATAGACTTACCATATGACCCAGGAATCCCGCTCCTGGGCTTATATTCAGAAGGAACCCTACTTCAAAATGACACCTGCACCCCAATGTTCATAGCAGCACTATTTACTATAGCCAAGACATGGAAACAGCCTAAATGTCCATCAACAGATGACTGGATAAAGAAGAAGTGTTATATTTATACAATGGAATACTATTCAGCTACAAAAACTGACAACATAATGCCATTTGCAGCAACATGGATGTTCCTGGAGAATGTCATTCTAAGTGAAGTCAGCCAGAAAGAGAAAGAAAAATACCATATGAGATCACTCATATGTGGAATCTTAAAAAAAAAACAAACATAAATACAAAACAGAAACAGACTCATAGGCATAGAATACAAACTTGTGGTTGCCAAGGGGGTGGGAGGGGGGAAGGGACAGACTGTGATTTTAAAATGTAGAATAGATAAACAAGATTATACTGTATAGCACAGGGAAATATATACAAGATCTTGTGGTAGCTCACAGTGAAAAAAAAATGTGACAACGAACATATGTATATTCATGTATAACTGAAAAATTGTGCTCCTCACTGGAATTTGATACAACATTGTAAAATGACTATTACTCAATAAAAAAATGTTAAAAAAAAGATAAAATATTTTACAGTGATTTCCTTTGTGCCTAGTATAAGAAGAGCATGAGAACTGATCTGTGATGATAGAAGTTAGAAAGTGGTTACTCTGGGGGCAGAGGAAGCCTGTGATGAAGAAAATGTTTCATGTGTAGCTTTGGGTGGTGGTGCCTCATGTATACAACTGTCAAAATTTGCCAATTATATGTAAATCACACCTCAAATTAAAAATATCTGAAAAACAGCAGTTAGTGTCGAGGGCTTAATCTACACCAGACAGTTGCAGAACTCTTCCCAGCTGTCAGGTCTTGGCTTAGAAGGCTTTTATCACTTGCTCCCATCCCAGAGGTCGTGTGGACCACACATCCTTTAAGACAGGGGCCTTTTCCGGATCTTGTATACCTAGCAACATCTGCTTCATAATACAAGTCTACCAAATATTTGTAGCTATAAAGCTGACCTCAAGTTAAGCAAGAAGTTATATTACGATTATGAATATTACTGTTACCAGATAGATAGCTAATTTTACTTGCAGTAAATAGAAGGATTCAGTACCTACTAAGAGCTGTCAAGATGCTACCTACCTAGTGACTCAACTCAAAGGACTGAAATCTGGGCTTGGCATCTGCCTCTCCCATTTACTAGATGGAAAGCCTCTGAATCTCAGTTGCCTTATCTGTAAAATGAGCACAGTACACAGAGCATCCTCATAGACTTACTGTGAGGATTAAATAATTGTGAAGGTCTCATAAACACCTGTTACACATGACGAGCACTATGTAAACATTACCTATTACTATTTAAGGTTGAACACTTATGCACATACACTACACTGAAAGTATCAGTCATAAGAGAATACGTGGCACAGATTTTAAACTTTCTATCCAAAAATACAGGTACTATAATGAAACACACAGAACTCACCATTTTTGCCAAATTTAAAACATGGATATTAAGACCAACTCAAACTGCAAGAGCAAAGGATTAAGGAGTTGACATCTTAAACCATATTCTTAAAAGGTATTATCTTAGAGGAAATGTATTCTTCATAGAACCTTTTAAAATTCATTTATTCAACACATACTTCTTAAGTGCCTTTCTACAGTGTTCCCCTTAAAGCAAAATATTGCACTAATTAATTAATTAATATGGCTTATGCTTAAGAGTATAAATAATGAAGGTTTGGGAAACCCTAGCTCCCACTACCGGTGTACACCCACAAACACCTCAGACGAGCTCCTCTTAGGAGAGCTGGTGGGGTGGGGCAAGATCAGGGTTACAGAGCCACTGTTCGCACAGACTCTTCGGGAAGGGAAACCCAACTCCTCCCCTCCATCCCTGCGGCACTGAGCCACTCTGCTGAGGGATGACCTAACCCTTCAGGGTCCTTCAGGAAGAGGGCTCCAAAGTTTTGGCTGCAGCTACACACTGAGACTGCAGGGCTCCCCCTTTCATTCCCGCGCTTGGCTGCAAAGCCCCCACCGTGACGCTGCAGCAAGGACAAACAGGGAGAGGACGGACGGGGAGAGGACAGTACCGTGGTCTTGATCGGGCGCCTCCAGGCTGTAGCCGTACCCCAGCAGCGTGCGCACCGCCTCGCGGAGGCTGTCCTTGTTTGATTTCTTGGTTCGGTCGTCTAGAAGGGCGTAGGGAACGAGGCGCGGGTTTCTTCTGTTCTTTACGTCCTGCAGGGAGGAAGCAGCTGCGTGACCATCAATGTGCCACCAGCCGCTTCTGGAAACGAGACAGCCACCACACACCTCGCAGGCTGCAGTGTCTGAGGCGGACACCACGCCTTCCCCTGCCTTGTCTTCTCAGGCTGCGGGCGTTACTGAGCCACCACCGGTAGGGAGGTCTAACCACTGAGAGCAGGCGCTCTCCACCAGGAGAAAACGTGAACACAACAGCAGGAACAAAAGCCGGCTTTAAGCATCTCGAGAGCCGTCTCCCGTCTGCCACTTCACGAGGCAACGGGCTGACCTGGAGAACTTACCACGCCCTTGCCAAGATGACTGGCAAGCCTCTGCTACAAGAAGAGCCTAATCAGTAGCCGTCCTCTCTGACTTTTGAGCCAATGGACAACATGAGGCTGCTGTCTCTTTCTCAGAGAAAACCCAGTGTGTGGACAGCCACTCCATGACCTCAGACAGCTTGAGAAATATGCATTACGTCGACTCCAACAACCAGGAAAACCAGGTAATACCAGGAGTACTGAAATGACTATAAACGTCACGATTTATCCTTCATGAAACAGGCTCCAAGTTTATAATGTGATTAAAATGGTGTTGTCGAAGCAAGAAGACGGCCTGTCTTATGATCCTGGCAAATCATTCCTGCTTCATGGAATTGTTGTAAGAGTTAAAGGAAAAAAATACACATAAAACTCTAGGCATAGAGACTGGCATTTAACACAACAGCAAACTGTTCTATTGTGTTTGTGAGTGGCCACGCACTGACTCCCGAGCCCAGCACTGAACAGGTGTGTCGGGGCATGTGTACATTAGGGTACCTATATGATGTAAGCGTCACAGCGGTCATTCTCTGATGTCTCCTGTCACAAACAGTACTAATCCCCACCTAAGTCACCCCCAGAGCGAGCGCTGTACAGGGAGGCTCCCCTGTACCTGCTGGATGCCGTAGGTCCAGCCCTGGCGGATTCGATCCCGGGCCCACACGTTATGAGCATTTTCCGCCAACTTGTCCACCATCGCTTCCTGAGATGGGGTGAGTTTGATAAAGCTCAGGTCCATCGGGGCAGGCTTGTACCCACTCGTCAGCTGGTAACTACAAAGCAGAACAAAAAGAAATATATAATGGGCCTCTCCAAGAAAACCAAGGTTTCAAAATCCCTCTAATAGTCTTGATTCCAACTGTTCCTAATTCTTATTGCTCCATGAAGCACAGGGGTGACCAGGGGGAACACGTCTGTCAGCAAAGCTGGGCCCCTTTCGCTTAAGCTGAACGCTCATCAGCTGGAAAATGTTTATGTTTTCATTTTTACGTCAATAAAACAGAAATGAGACAACACCCATCTCTTAACTTTATCACTGTTGTGTTCCTAACAGTAGAGGCTTTTGTGCAGCATAAATCAAAGTACAGGTAATCCATTAAAACATCTGACGAATCTCCCATCCTGCTAAGTCATCATGTTCCTTCAACATTTACGTGTTGTATTGATGTGATATTTATTTCAGAAACCCGTGCGTCCTGTCAGGTACTACCTGCTCATTATTCTACAGGGAAACATTAATGCATTCATACTTTATTTCCCTACTGCTGTTCCTACTTAAATCATTCAGGAAGCCTCCAGATAAAACAGACTAGGAAACCCCAGGTGCATCACCAACTGAAATATGGTTAAGGCCTGCATTTTAGGGAACTCTTACCAGAGACTATTTCCACACTCTGAGCTGGGGAGAACAAGTACTAAAACAAGAAGTTTTAATCCTTTCGAAGAAATATAAAATTGAAAACACAAAACTTTCAGCACACATGCATCAGGGCAAAGGTACTGCTCTGCCATACATACACATGAACATGCACACACACACACACACACACGCACACGCTGCCTCATTCTATCAAATCACAAGATCGGCACGAAGCCTATTTTACAGCTGCTTCTCTCTCCTTTTCTGTCACTGCTGTGTCCCCTTCAATCAACCATGCCTGGAGGCCAGGATCTGTTTCTGATCTGTTTTTCTAATTGTCATTATACTTAAAAGAGTTCCCTGGGAGAGAGAAGAAGCCTCTCAATCTACATGTTTTTGAAAGAATTAACTTTATTTACAAGATTAATATTGAGACATGCATCTTCATCTGAGAGTCTCCTTTGGTGCACACGGAGAGAAGAAAATTCACCAGATAATTATGCTGAATTAAAAAAATGATCAGAACATGAGAAAATGCTGTCTGAAAGAGAACTATACGTCATTTTTCTTCTTCTAATTATTCCGGGCCATGGCTAGCGTGATTACAAGGTAAGCTCCTTAACAGCAGGGAGCTGACATCACAAGCAATAAATAATTTAAGGCTGAATACAGTTGACTTTACCTGAATTACTCCTACTTCATGATAAAGCATCCTGTATTTTATAAATGATTTATCTATAGGCAAAAGTTTTAGAAAGATTTCCTTTGGTTTAAGTAGATCAGTTGGTCGGGCAGGTGCAAAAGTAATGGCTAATTATTGCCTTAGGACATTTAATTTACATCCATAAACTAAATTTATAGACATGACATTTGGTTCTACTTTAAGTCAGGACTCTGCATGTTTGGGGAATAAACAATATATTTTCTTTGTTTTTCTATAAGGAAGCCATATGGGATTTTTTAATCACTCATACAAATCACTGTATTTTATAGAATTTTGATGTTTAAATGGACAGATTTGTAAACTATAAGCATAGCCTACATACAAGCTCTTATTTTCTTCAAGTAAGTGTACCAAATACATTTCAAATGCACCAAGAGGTGATCAAGCTAGCTAATTTCCACGTTGAACAGGTTGCGCTGGAAGTGTAAGCAGCTTTCCGCAGGAGAGAACTTCCCACACGAGCCCCTCTGTCTTGTCACAGCCCTCACGCTGGCGCCCCCACGCCCTACACATCTCCGCCCAAGCACACCTTGCACATCTTTTGATCACAGGATACACTGCCTAACCTGCTGGTTGTCTCCGCAGATCAAAGGAGCAGGGATGGAGAAGAAGTAATTAACAGATGACCAGATCTGTCCCTAGCTTCCCCTTCAGTAATCTTGAGAACAAACTGTGCAAACAAGACAGCATCTAAGGAAAGATCACAAGAAGTCAACCAGCCTGCAGGCATGGGGGAAGCGGTTACTCTGCCCACCTGGGGATTAACTAAGATCACTTCCCCTCTTCCCTTCCAAACTCCCATAGAATCCAAGTAGACTCTTCAGAGATGGTCTTCTGGGGACACTCAGTCCACCACACCCCCAGATTGCCGGCATTCTGATTAAACGCAACTTTCCTTTCTACCACCATTCGTCTCTGACTATTGATTTTTGAGCGGTGAGTTCGGTGAAAGAAGTCGTGTTCCGGGCAACAGTACAGAAGTTGGTCTCCTGTGCTCTCCTACCTTCCACCTCTACTTCTCCCCCTCCTCCTGGCCTTCCCCACGATCGCCCAGCACACGGTAACACCACAGCACACAATTCTCTTTCTTCTTTCATCTTCCAGTGGTTCTGAGCCCTTCCCCTTGTCACAGAGGACACACGTAAGGCAGAATTTTGAAACAAATGAATAATTGACTAGAGCTTTTGCTACCTTAGTGAGGCTCATGTAAATTTTAAGAGGAACGCTCCTTCCCCTGCAACTGATTCTAATGTGGACTTCCCAGTGTGAATGAAAAGTACTGCAGCCGTACCAGTAAACAAAGGGTGCTGCGGCCACCAAGTCATCAGCCACTGCCACCGCCCCAACAGTGAGTGCCTCGACAGTGAGCGGAGGGAACTCAGGATGGACACAAGCAGGCGGCCTGGCCTCTGCAGCCCCCCCAGCAGTGTCCCCTGAGGGGACTCAGGATGTGGAAGAATGGGACACTGGTCCCATAAAGCTAGGTGCACATCAGAGGGATGATTTCCATGAACCCAGACCTTGGCACCTTCCTACATGTAGGAAAGCACAAAATTCCTTAACTTGAGAATATCTGGCTTTCTTTAATTAACAGTAGCCTTTTTGAAGTGGGAGGAAAGGGGGCAGGGCACAACCCCTGAAGGAATGACACAGCAACTGAGGACAGGACAAACTGGTTACAACAAGATGGCAGAAAACTGGATCTCCAGTAGATGTTGAGCCTCACAGCAACTGGCGCCTTGCCAGTTCCCCCACTGACCATAAAAGGTCAAAGTGGGCGGGGGGCGTTTCCTGGAAATCCTCGCCCCTTCCCCAAAGTAGCTGGAATAATCCTCCTACCCATTAGCATGTGAGATTACCCAGTCCACAAACCTGACAACCCCGCACCTCACAGCGGCTCTCGCCCTCCCTGCTGCTCTCGCTCTGTCACGCTCGCCTTCTGAGCTGGCCGCACTCCTGTCTGCAGAGCGTGCGTCTGCCTTCCCTGTAAACACCCGCCCCACCCCTCCCGGCTTCTTTCCCTCTCACCTCTCTGCGAAGGCCCACACGCTGCCTGCGGAGTGTGTGTCTCCTAAGCCATTTTCCCTTCTGGGAGAGACAGACTGCACTCTGTCCAAGGAATGTGTCTCTCTCTACATAAACTGACTTTCACTCTACCATGCCTTGCTCTTGAATTCTTTACTGCGTGAGGCAAGAACCTATTCTCCCCCAAAATTCTGATGTTCCAACTACCTAGTCTTTTTGCAAAAACTCCTATACATCCTGCCTTCTCCCTTGCCTGAGCAGAACAGTCTCTCAGAGCGATCTGAGAGGCTGCCTCCTGGGCTCGTGTCCTCGGAAAGTCCACTGAATAAAAACGTACGCTCAGCATACAGGTGGTGCATTTTACTTCAGTCGACACCAGCAGTGTCTTCTTTGGAGTGGGGAGGACTTCCCGAAGGGTACTTTCTTTAAAAAAAATTATGGATAAGTTCTACTAACCTACAGTAGAACCTCACATTCCACTACATGTCTACAGTATGCACGTACAGGATATGTGTATACTATATAATGTTGGCATAGGCATTTCTCTTTATTTTGTAAATTTTCCTCTTCTTATATAGAGTATCTACTGGAGTTGCTTTAATTTGTGGTCACAATGAAAACCTACAGAGATGCATTTACACCTGCTGATTTGAAACAGCACAATAATTAGTTCATGTTCATTTTCAGATGTAGACTACAATTTATTCTACTTGTGTTTCTTCATAAGCCTGTGTAAGAAAGAATTTAGTTTAAAGTGGTTCTTTCAAATGGCTAATAATCCCATCCAAAGTTACTAACTCCCATTTCACCTGACCCTTATTTCCACACTGTTGTAGTTCAAATCACCTTCACAGTAAAAATAAATACAGATATCCTTGAAATGAACAGTCTTCAACTTCAGTAGTTTGATAAAAATGATAACATCATGAATGCTGTAACTAAGAGGATCAACGATGACTTATAAAACCATCTTTCTGCCTGTGAGACATGACAAAGTAAGAATCAAATCATTACGGCAAAATGAGATTTTTTCAAAAGTGCATAAATGTGCTTTAGCAAATACTGTCCATTCCATCTTATTCATACAACTTAGGCACAGAAAGATCAACCAACTACTAATACACTTTCTTTTGAGTGAAAGAGAGCAAAGAATGAAGCTTTTAAATTAAATGTAATTGACATGAATCTTGGAAGCTAACGGGTTACAAGTAAAGTTTTAGACTGACTTTCAGAAATTTAAAAGAAATAAAGGAAAGACTGCTACAGTTCTTGGGAAACAGAATGTCACAGCCCAAACAATAGGGAAAAGTCACATCACTAGTAATTCTACTAATACAAAATACGCTCATATTAAAGACATCTGTGTGCTACATTCTCCCGAGCTTCCTGGGAAAACTCTGCCAAATCAGTCAACAGACCTCTTTCTCCTCCAGCCTATTTCTCTAGTAGGTATAGTTTTACTTCTGTTACTTTAATATGCAAAGCTGCGGTGCCATCAACCATCTTGCAAATTTAGCTCATAAGAAATATGTTTGGAACTAAACATATATTCAATACATTCATTTCCAAAGTATCAAATTCTTCTGTAGTTATTAGCTCCTAGTTTTATTTTGAGGTAGTATATAATTTTTTTTTAAAAAACAGGGAGATTAGTAAATTACATAAACTGAATGGGCTTCAGTTTCCTTACAGCAAAAGAGTTTTTAAAACACTTCTCTGCCTGGGGGAAAACCCTGGCAAACTGCCAGTTTCATTTGCATCAAATTACCGAAGATGTGAACAAAAAGTTGATAATACTTGGCCCCATGGATGAAATGCCATGTTAAGTAGCAATGCAGTTTTGTGTTTCATCCCCACCTGACCCACATTTTTCCTAAGCAGGAATTCTAAAACAGACTTTCAAAAAAAATGTTCAATATAAAGTCACAAAAGGGCCAATTAAAGTGATGCAACAAAAACACGGCAGCATACCAAAAACACTAGGAAGCAAGTCTTTCCTTTCTTTCCCAGCCTCTCCCACCTCTCGAGCTCGCTTGTTAAGTCTAGTCTGATTCAGGTTAAATGAAGCCTGGAGTCATCATGTCATGAAAGATGCACAGTCAACACGAAGAGATGATGTCCGAGTGCAGCACATGCTAGTTGTAAATTTCAAACCAAATCAGCCCTTCAAGTACCTTGGAACAAATGGGAAAATCTCAGATGACTGCACACCAGAGATATTAAGAACAAGTTTTGCTGGAAGCATATCTACTAAAAATGAATACTAGGCTGACATTCTCCCAAAAAGGAGACAGAGAACATTCAAAAACCCTCCTCAAGACAAGCACAGTTCAGTGGTGAAGGTGGAGGGAAAGGACGGGGTACAGTTCTGCTGCTTCCCCTCTCTGGGCTGGTTTTGAATAAACGTGTAACATGAGGATGTGCCCTGTGCCTCCCCCTGCCCTCAATTTCTTTTTACTCCAAGGCCTTCCTGTGCCCCGCAGCCCCTCTGAAACAAAACCATGAGATAGCCACTGCCCTAAGAAAGGGTCATGTCAAGAGAGAGATTAAAAAAAAAGAAGCTATTCTTGACTTTTGGATTTTCAAAATAGGCTTTGAAAATGCACTACAGAGACAACAGTCTTTATTTTTATACTTTAGCAGCTTAAATAAGAAACATTTATTGCTCCCCCGGGTGCAATGTAGCTGGATGCTTCTGACCCGTGAGGTAGATCAGCTGAGACAAGTGTTTAGAAAAAGACCATCTGATAGTAAAGCCCTAATTCTGATACCAAAAGAGCAAGGCCCGGCAGTGCTGAGGCACAAAGGGAGACCAGACTCTCCAGGGCCAGACAGACTGAGGTTCCAGAGCCCAGAGGAGAGGAGACTTAGAGGAAAGCCAGTGCTCTCCACCCCTGCCCCGTGGAGACCGGACAGATCCCAGCGCGGAGGGGAACTTCTGACCTGCTTACCAGGTGGTACCCAGGAACACGGCCGGGTCCCAGAACCCCTCCCCCCCACCCCCAAGCCCTGGTGCAGCACAACTTCAGGAGGACAGATACGGCAGGAAACCACACCCAGGATGGCAGACAACCTTCCCTCCTCCTGCACCGAGACTGCAGAGAGGGCAGGCCTGGGCTTCCCGCTCCTCAAGAGGCATGAATGAAGCTGGCAGAAGAGCAGGGACCTGGAGGACTCAAAGAGATGGGGAGGAGAAACTGGCATGTGAGCCAAAGATGGGCAGGGAAACAGGCCTCCCACAGGTGCCAGCAGGGACGAAGACGACAGCTAACAAAGACGCTCCTCGGACCAAACTCGAATCAGGCTCCTCTGAGTCCTCTTTCCGACTCTGCCTCTGACCTTGGGCTCTGTCCTTCTTCCATTTAGTCCAATTTGAGTACAAATCTTGCTGGATCAGTTTAGCAACCCCCCCACCCCCAATGTTGTATCACTGTGGTCTGCCTTCAGCAAGCACCCCATCAAGCTGGTTTTACCAGAACACCCCCTTCCTCAATGTCTTAGTAAGTTTCCATTAACTGACCCCTCCCTGATCCTTGGCTGAAACCCCCACTTGGCCTTGCTGTATTCACAATACTGAGGGGCTCTCCTCCCCTACTGCAGTAGTTCCTGAATAAAATCTGCCTCTATGGCTCTGACTTCTGTCTGGCTCTGGTCTCCTCTAACATAATTCAGTCCCTGAGAGCAAACTCAAATGGGGATACCCAAGGGCCAGTGGCTCCTCCGCACCAGCCAAGTGTCCCAAATGCACACAGCCCCGAGAGCAACAAGGCTGTAAACCCTGAATTCAAACTAACAACAAATGTTCATCCCGTGGTTTAATGTTTCAGGCCCTGTTCTAGGAACCAATGACAGATCACTGATCAACATGGACAAATAATCTGTGTCTTTGTAGAATTTATGTTTAGATGAGGAATCTGGCAGTAAACAAAATAAACATAAAATAATGGCATGTGAGAAGATGTAAGTGCTGTGAGGAAAAATCAAGCAGAAGAGGGGGCATGAGAGGTAGAGCGTGTAAAATAGGGCACGATGTGAAAGAGGCAGAGAAGGATGCTTTGAGAAGAAGACATCTGAGCCACAGCCCACAGGTGAGAACAGACACAGGAAACAGTGATTTTAATTGGTTTGCACTGAACAGACTGAGACTGGGTTTCCACCATCAAGCTGCATTCTGCCTGCAAGGCCCATTGGGTTTAAAGACAAAATTAAGCCCGATGAGATAAAATGAAGAACATTACGTATTATCGTCTTAAATTTTGTGGTCTGTGAAATTTACTCGCTACACATAAAAAGGAGTATGTAAATATTTTTTTTCTTCACAATCACAGCACCTCATCACGACAGAGAAAATCCAGCTGCATTTGTAACGCAATTTTTCGTTTAGGTAAATATTTACATAAGCTGAATTTTGTGCATGTGCTTGTGTCCACATGAACCGTATAACCATGAGACTGCACATTCCGCTTCCTTCTAGGCATTCATTTCAAAAAGTCACCTTAAACATACATATATACACATATGCATTGAAAACACCACCCTTAGCCTCTTATCTGCCCCAATATGCCTGAGAGATACCACTTCCCCCTCTGGCTTCACGCGTCAGAGGTAAGAAAGTGGTGCAGGAGGGAGGGACATCAGCACTAGTTTCAAAAACCTTTCAGACAGCAGAGGGGAAGAGCAGAGCACAGACTTAGCGTGCACGAGGTCCTGGGTTCAATCCTGAGTACCTCCATTAAAAATAAATAAGTAAATAAATAAACCCAATTACCTACACCCCCCCCCAAATAGATAAATAAATGAGATTTCTTAAAAAAAAAAAACCTCTCAGATGACTCCAGATGACGGACTGTTTTTCACAGCCCATACTACCTCTTCTTCCTCGGTGATGCACACAAGCAACCAGCTTCTGACCTACTACGTTCTGTGTTGAAAACAGGTAAGTGTGAAAGAAAAGTCTGAATAAATGGCACTGGTATTCAGTCGAGAATTTTATTCTCATTTAAACCTTTTTTAAAAATCTCAGTTACTCAGGGATATTAAATACCGGGAACCACAAAGCTCTGGGAATGGATTCCTTTCCAGCTGCATTTTTCTTCATTCTTACATTGTTTGGACTCCACTCATCAAACTCTGCAGCAGGTCGAGAGTTTCACTTAATACAAGTAAAACAATTTATGAAATATTTACTTCTAAATGTATTGGGATGATTGTATGAATTTTCTCCTTTACTCTATTGGGTGTGAATTTAATAAATATATTTTCTAATATTAACCCATCCTTTTATTACTGGAACTAATTTAGCTTGGCTGTAATGTACTTTTTAATAAACCGTTCAGTTAAGTTTGGCAATTTTTACTTAGTATTTCTGCACCTATGCTGTGACTGAAAAATGCTGCCTGCCCTTCAGCAAACAAAGGATGCTGCGGCCATCAAGCCACTACAGCCCCCCCGCCCCGCCCCGACGGGGAGCCCCGAGGGAATCAGGATGGAGACAAAGGGGCTGCTGGCTGCCCAGCCCTCAGCCACTGCTGCCACCCCAACAGTGCACTCAGAGGGGCCCCCGGCTGGGAGAGAACAGGACACGGGCCCTGGACAGCTACGGTGCACATCAAAAGAATGATTTCAGTGAGCCCAGACCCTTGCACCTTCCCATACACAGAAAAGTGCTAAATTCCTTAACTGGAGATGTCTGGTTTTCTTTAATTAACAGTAATCTTCTGATGTTCCCACTACCTAGTCTTTGTTGCAAAAACTCCTCTCTACCCTGGCTCTCCCCCTACCTCTTCAGAGCAGTCCCTCAGAGTGATCTGAGAGGCTGTCTCCCAGGCCTGAAGTCCTCAGAGAGTCCACCAAATAAAACATAATTGTCAACCTCTAGGCTGTGCATTTTGATCAGCCAACAATGCCCGTAAGTGAGGCAGGATTACAACTTCCCTTCCCCATACTACCCTGATCTGGGCTTTGGTATCAAGGATGTATTATTGTCAGACAATAAGCTGCAAAGGGCTACTTCTTTTTCATTTGAGATTACTCATTTTTAAATGTTTGCTGGGAATCAACAGAAAAATTTTTTGGAGAGAGAGAGAGTGTGTGTGTGTGTGTGTGTGTAGATTTTAAACTATTAATTCAATTTCTTTCATAGTTACAGCTCTATTAACATTTTCTTTCTTATTGGGCCAGTTTTGATATTATTATATACAATTGTCAGTATCACTTAACTTAGACACTTTGGGCTTAAATTTATTATAGTTTGTGGTCTCTTCTGAAAATATCCTTAAAAGTGCTAAAAGAAGTATTTCTTTTTCCCTTTATGAATCTTTTCAGAGCTTTCTTCTCTGCTTATTAGACTTCTAAAACATGCTTTCTCCAAGAATTGCTTTAAATACACAACTCATACGTTTTAATATGCAGTCTCTGCCTTTTCCATTCTTGTATTTTAAATTTTCATGATGTGTTTGCTCTATAAGCCATTGAGAACTATTTTTTAAAACTTTTAAATATATCATGACTTTACATGATTTTCTGGTTGTTGCTGTTATTTCTTGTGATTCAATAAATACAGTATTTATGATATCAGCATCTTCATATTGTAAGGGATGTTAAATTTTATAAATGTCACTTGTGTTCAGTGTACTGTATGTGCCAACTTATAATTTGCAGGGGGTTAAATTGTTATTACTCTTCATTAATATTTGTCTGCAACACATACCACTTTCTGGGAGCTGTGTTACAACTTGTCACTCTGTACATTTGTCTATTTGTTTTGGAAAATCTATTTTGTTTTCTTGATTTGTCTGAAACTGCTTTACTTGGTGCATACATGAGTAGTCATAGCATGATGCTTATCTTTTAGCTCCATATACAGTGGCCTCCTTTCCTTAATTTTGCTTATAGAGCTATTTTGTCTTATGTGAGGCAACTGACAAAAAGGACACTGCGCTTCCTTTTGAGTAACATTGCTTGGTACGTCATGTTACTTTTTCCAGCTTTGCATGTTCTAAATTCCTCGATACGTCTCCTACACCTGGTTTTATTTTTGTGAGGTGAATACAACATGAGTTCCATCTTTTAAAATCTAATCTGACAATCACTGCATCTTATCTGGAGAGTTTAATTCAGTTACATTTGTTGAGATTAATGATGTATTTGGATTTATACCTGTCATATTTTTTATTTTTTAAAATAACTACTACTGATACATATAAAAGAATGTGCTTTAAAGCATCACAACGAAATAAACTCCACTGACCCACCACCACGCTGAGACTCAGAACATGACTGATGCCACTGTACACATCTGTGTGCGCCTCCCCACTTCACAGCCCTGCCTACACTCCAACCCAAGGGAGTTACTATTGAGAATTATGATTCCACTCCTTTAAAAAATTAATCTTATCACACGAGCATGTATCTCTAAAAAATACATATATTTTTATACTTATGTTTTTGAGCCTCAGAAAATAGTTCTAAACTTTATGTAACCTTGTGGGTTATAGTTTTTACCCATTCTCAACATTGTTTCTTAGGTTCACCTATATTACCACTTACGATTATAATTCACTCACTTTATTATATGACTATCTCCAACTTAATCGTCTTCCCACTGAGTAACATTCCTCCCGCTCCTGCACTTTTATGCCGTTACAAACTACATTGCTGCGAACGAGAGCGTCCTGTGCGCTGGAGGGGACTTTCTCTACAGCATCTCTCTAGGAGTGAAACTGCTGGGTGTAACGAGGTGTGCAAGTGTTTCCTTTTACACAATGATGCCAAACTGCTTTAAAATGGTTGGAGGAAAGACTCCAACCTTTTAGGTCTGTGCTGATCTGCACCCATGTCAACACCTGTCATTACCAAATTCCTTAATTTTTGCCAATAGTGTAAGGACAGACGGCATCTCCCGGCAAATTTAGATGCAGTACAGACTGTCAGCAGGTGTGAGTGCAGTTTAATGACCCCATCTTTTCCACTTCCACACCTATTTTCAATAGTGTACAGCTACTGAAAGCAACACTAAGAAAAAGCGTCAGTAAAAATACATTGAAGACAGAGGACCTTAATTCCTCCATGAGACTAACTTACTGCAAAGACCTTACTTTTTAGAGAAGTTTTAAGTTCACAGCAAAACTGAGATGTATCTTACACCCACTGTGCCCCCTCCCACAGCCTCTCCTATTTCCAACATTCCTCAGCACAGCGGTGCCCTTGTCACAAGTGACAAACCCTGACAAACCCTGACACACTATCATCCAGAGCCCACAGTTTACATCAGAATTCACGCTTAGTGTCGTCTGTTCTGTGGGTCTGGACACACGTGTAACGACAGGCATCCACAATGACAGAGTCATATGGAGTATTTTCACTGCCCTAAAAACCCTGCTCTCCATCTGTTCAGCTCTCCGTCCCCCAACCTCTGGCGGCCACTGACCTTTTTTACTATCTCCACAAGTGTTGCTTTTCCAGCAAAGTCCTACAGTTGGAATCATTCAGCATGCAGCCTTTTCAGACTGACTGCTTTCCCCAAGGTCTTAATGAGATACACACACACATACACACACACATACACAGTACATGATAAAAAAAAAACTCATTAAATGTACTAGGGTGGCAAAGATAATTAATATTTCCATTTTCTTATCCTTGTGTACATTAGGTTACATAAGGAATCTCTCAGTGAAAGAGTGACAGATACAGCTACGAGTTCTTTAGTTAGTCTTAGTCTTAACGATGCCTGTATGATACACTTTCTAAAACACTCAGAATGAGTCACTGTAAGGAGAGGATAATAAATTCTTTAGCGAAAGATAGTTTCTTACCTTTTTAGCTTTAAAAAAACTAACAAGGATGTGGCTGAATTATAATGATAACTCAGAAGAAAACTTTGAACATTTAGGACTATGATCATAGAAATCAAAAAAAAAATTTTTAATTCAACTTAGATGCACATTTGGTTATAAATAAGTATGATGGAGTGGTCAATCAAAGCGTATTTGAATAGAGTAATATTCTGTGGGGTAAACGGATTGGAAATGCAATTCAAAGAGAAAGGCAAGACGATGTCAGATTCCCTGTGACCAGTAACTCGCACGTGTAGATTTTAAATAAATAATGATACATATGCAAACACTGTGAATCTGCTTCTATCAGATACACTTAAAAGTGACATAAAAGTGTCATTTCAAAGAGTAAATGTATGAAATATGTCTTTAAATAGCATCCTTTGGAACTGTTTAAACTTTTAAAGAAAAACTTTAGAACCTAAAAATGTGCAAGGTAATTATAATATAGTTTTATCCATATGTTTTAAATGGAGTTTGTTGGATTAGGTAAAAATGCTTGTTGGACTAGAGGACTTGCCAGGATTTGCATTTGCATAGCACACACACTGTTTCTATTTGAATTTTATGTTTATCTGGGGTAACCTGAGGCCTGCTGCAACTGACGGAAATCATGGAGGGGCTGCTTTGTTTTTATCTCCATATTACTTAACACACTTCTAGGCCTGCTGTTTACAACGTGCAGGCCTCAGAAAAGTGGCTTGAATACTTGAAATAAAGAAAAAGCAGTAACACGAAGCGGCTGTCACTTGCTGAGCACTTACTCACTAATCCCTAGGACCTCCCGCCCCTGCGAAGCAGGCATTATCAGCACCTGTGGCAGATGCAAGGCTGAGGTTTTGAGACACTGAACAGGTTGTGGCACCGCCAGCAAAATCATCCCTAGAGCATTCACTTCCTCAGCTTTTCGTCTTAAAATGGGAGTGATGATACCGACTTCACAGCTACTCCTAAAATAGATTTTCTTTGTAAAAGCAAACAAAAATATACACTTTTTTTGGGCAGAAAATGAGAAACCACATGCAGTCAGTTAGGACGTGGGCACACGTGTTCACACACACAAGCACACAGAAGAGAACATACTTTTTCTATCACACTGCCAAATATTTTGTGAGTTTTGTTTCCCCTCTGGGTGCTGTGATGGAGACTCCACAGAGTCACCATAGACTTGATGTAGTCCCGAGTGTGATACAGCAAGTTTAAATTCTGGAATTTATAGCATATGCATAGGATATACGTGTCCGACAAGAGCGACGCAGTTTAGCTACAAGAGTCCAGTTCACTAAAGGAACGCACAGACTACTTAGTGTTGCTCAGACATTCAACTTACTTCTTGGGCAGCTTCATTTTTTTCACCTTTTCTTCAGCATGTTCATCTGATATGCCCACGTGACATCCTAATGCCAACAAGGTCCTGGAAAACAAAACCAGACATCATACGCTGCAGTAATTCCTTCCCTAAGTCCAGAGCAGTCACAGTTGGGAATGAGGTGTAACGGGCCACCTTGACAGCAGAGAGGTATCTTCTGTTTTAAAGCCAAACGAAAGTGTACTTATTTAGAAATTATTTGCTTTTGAGTAATGAGTAGGACAACTGAAAACTGAATGTTTTAATTCAGACACACACACACACACACACACAAAACATTGAAAAGTGAGTCTCTCTCCAGTCCCGTCCCTCTAGTCCTGTTTCCGTCCTAAAGGCACTCATTGCCACTAACTCTTGAATGTCCTGCTAGGATCTATGCACATGCTAAAGCAGGTGTGTGTGTGTGGTGGTGGTGGTGTTTTCCTTTTACACAATGGTTATATCTAACACAGTTCTCTGCAATTTGCTTTATCAAGTTTACAATATAACTTTGATACTCAGTATGACTTTGATTTACTGTCCTTTGCAGTTTATTTTTCACCAGCTCTGAAGGGTCTCATTAGCTGTGTCATAATGTTTTACCAAATTCTCTGTTCATAGTCTCTTGTTATTATAAACAATGCTGCAATGAATAACCTTCTACATTTAATCCTCACACTCTATCCTTCATCCACAGCATGAATTCCTAGCCATGCAGCTCCTGGGTCACAGGGAACGCACATTCAGAGTCTGACAGCTATCCCCAAACGTCTGCAGAGCTGTAATCACTCACACGATTGCCAGCTGTGTACGACACTGTCTGTTCCCCACTCCTTTCCAATACAGTTATCAAAGTGCTTCACCTTGGTCAATTAATAGGTTACTAAGACGTCTCACTCACAGTTTTAATTTGCATTTTTCTTAACACAAGTTCAGCTGAGCACCTTTCTCATGTGCTTCTAGAGGTATCCATATTTCCTTTCTTATGTGAACATTTTCCTCCTTCACTTTTTGGTTAGATTTGGTTTTTACTGTTGTATTTTAGAAGCTCTTCAAATATCAGAGATTTGAGTTAGAAATATTTCCTCGTTTGTCATCTGTCTTTTTACTTTCTTTATGGTGCTCTTTCTATGCACAGTTTTAAATCTATTTTTTTAGAACTGAATTTTTCTCTCTTGTTTTTTAATGACTTCTGGGTTTTATGTGGTCCTTAGAAAGAAGTTTTCCATTTGTAAAATCATCTCAAGGAAAACAACTTTGCTTTTTTGGAGGGAGAGGAGGCTATACGCTCTAAGAAAGGGATTTAACTTTATTTTTTCCCCAGAATTTTATTTTTTACTCAGTTTTTTTACTCCACACAATATTTACTGAAAAATCCATTTTTAAATCACTGATTTGAAATGACATCTTTATCATATGCTAAATTCTCTATATGTTTTTTAATCCTTTTCTGGACTTACCAGTCTAGAAAAATGTCATTTTCACATGACACATCAGGGTTTCAATTTGTCAGGAATAGTTTATCCATTTTTTCAGACACTCTGTATTTTTCACTCCCTTTAATGAATGAGCTTTTTTTGATTTCCCCAAGAAAGATCCTTACTATTCACATTTGGAGCTCAACCTTAAAAGTCCTCCCAACTTAGGTAAACAACATCTTTTAGTGCTCAGGACAATGAGTGGTTCTTTCTACCTCAACAGAATTAGATAAACTTTTGGGATTACAGAATTTCTAAGCTGGTCATTTCCAAAAGGGGTGTGGTGAGTATCTAAAATCCATCTATACTTATCCTCCATAACATTTTAAAAACGATGATCTAGAGATAGAAACACACACACACACACACACCCATACTTACACACACTGCTTTCAAGTTAAATTTAGGTTACACATGGCAAAATTAAGATGAGCCCGTGAAATTATCTTTTGAGTGTATAACTACAAAACATGGATAGAGCAAAAGCTAACTAAAGGTATAAAATCATCGAAGTAAAGAATGTGCCAATTAAGGTCAGACTGATCAGCAACAGAAGAACAGAAAACTGACTCAGAACACAGGTTCTACTTATTCAAACAGTCCAATAGCAGAAGTTTCCTGCCATTGTCCTCCACTCACTCATTTCTCGATACAATAAATATCTTCCGAACACCTCTATGCACCACGCCCTCTGCTAAGTTCTGGGGCTAGTGAGGAGTGAGACAAAAATTAACTATGACCCAGTGTCTTGCAGGCAGTGACATAAATACAGGGTACGAAAGGGTCAAGGAGGACACCAAACCCAGCTCTGTAGGTACTCAAGGGTGACAGTGATACTGGGATTTATCTTAAATCCAGGTAATTAAACTTCTGAGTGTATGCTGACCAAGAAATCTTCTGATTGCCATGTACCTAGTACATGAAGTGAGGGTGATGGTTAGCACGGTCAGACCATCACCACAACCCAGTGTTAGATGCTCCCATCACCCCATCAAGTGCTCCACACGTGCCTACAGTCCTTCATCACCTTACCCTCAAGCCACCATTAATCTGCTTTCTGTCTCTACAGACTTGCCTTCTCAGGACACTTCATACTCACAGAGTCACAGAATAATGAATCCTTCCTGTCAGGCTTCTTTGATTCAGCACAATGCCTTTAGGGTTATTCACGCTACAGTGCATATTAGTTGTTAAATAAACAACTTTTACTGCTGAACGGTGCTGCAGTGTATGGCTATTATCACACACTTTGTTTATCCATTCATCCGTCGATGGACACCGGCAGTTTCCGGTTTGGGGCCGTTATGTATAATGAGTCTATGAACATTCGTGTGCATGTCTTTGTGTCAACACATGCTTTCATTTCTCTTGGGTAAGTATGTCGGAGTGGACCTGCTAGCCTGTGTGGTAAACTTCGGTGTAACCTTTTAAGAAGCCATCAGCCTCTTTTCCAGAGTAGCAGGGCCACTGCACAGTCCCGCCAGCAGCACCTGTGGTTTCAGGTTCCTACCTCTGCACCAGCATTGAGCGCATCTGTCTTTCTGATCGCGGCCTCTTCCAGTGTGTGTGCTTGTATCTCACTGTGGTTTAATTTGCATTTTCCTAATGACTAATGATCTTGAGCATCTTTTAATGTGTTTATTAACCATTTACACATCTTCTTCAGTAAAACAGACACTCATGGGCTGCATATATTCTTATTACTGAGTTGTGAGAGTTATTACATATTCTGCCTGCAAGTTCTTTGTCAGGACTTGTTTGATTTAGTATAAATCCTACAAATATAAACTCACATGATTTACAAATATTTTCTCCCAGTCTGTGGCTTGTGTCTTCATTTTCTATATGGTTTCTTTTGTAGTGCATAAAGTTTTACTTTTATTGAGATCCAATATCTTGATTTTGTCTTCTTTTATGGATCACATTTTTGGTATTATATCTAAGAACTTTATGTCTAATCCAAGGAGATTTTTAAATGACAGCAATAGATCATTTAAAAAATTGATTTCACACTATCAACCACACCAAGTTCTTTGAAGAAGAACTCCTTGGCCTTTGTATTATCTTTATTAAAACCATTTTATTTGATTTAACACTGTTCAACTCACTCATTTAAGAGTGTTTTCAAGTCTGCAGAGAGAGAGCAGCGTGAACGGGAAGCTTGTACAGAGGCTGGTGGGGAGGGGCAGAGTTAAGGGAAGTAGGAAGAGGCAGCTGAACGTGGACCCCTGTCTTACCTGGTGCCTCCCAGGGAAACTTGCACACGCATTCAGTATGTATTCACCACAAGATGAAGCAGCAGTAATTGGTGCATGTGGCATCGTAGTATATCAAGTACACAGCCACCGTGGGAAGAGTGAACAGGCTGGCGCAAAGCCACAGAGAACTGGAGGCACCCTGCCCATGGTGAGCATGTGGTGTCTAAAAGCCTGGACTGAGCTTCATCGTTTATTGCTGCTTCATTCATCTGACAAGTACTTACTGAGCTCTGTGTAAAGTTCAAAAGATGGTAAATAAGATCAAGAGAGATACCTGCCTTCAAGAAACTGAGTTCGGGTAGAGTAGAGGCAGTGCTGTGACTACAAGCAGCTGGGCAGCTTCCACGCTGAGAGAGACAAAAGGGCTGAGTGCCTACAGAAGGGGGCTTTAAAGGGCTAAAGAGCTCAGCAAATGCTTCAAGAAGAAGGACCTGGGATGTAAAGGATGAGAACAGGTCATGGAGGGAGTACCCCCAGCAAGGGACCCACAGAGGCCCCGTGGTGGAAGGGAACGTGAAACAGCTGGGCAGAACGAAGGCTAGTGTGGCTGCAGGCGAGACAGAAGGAGCAGCCTCCCCATGATGTGCTGCTGAGAGGGGAGCCCGGACCTCGCTGGACCTTTAGGCAAACTGAGGTCCTGCCGTCATCGTAAGAGCAAAGGAAATTCATTAAAGGAATTCAGATAGGGAGAAAGACACGATCCCCTAAATATCTGAGATCAGCCGGCTGCAGAGCGCAGCATGGTTGAGAGAAGAGCTAGGCTAGTGTCTCAACTGGACCTGCTGGGGCAATTTTAGGGTTCCAGGTGGGGAATAATGGTAGCTCAGGCCCGGGTGGGCACTGGTAGTGCTGGAGGTGACAGTGTGTCACAGCATCATTAGTGCGGGAGGGTCTCTAAAGTGTCCTCCTCGCTGGGTCTGGAATGGCGGGGGGCCGCAGGGGGCGGTAAAGTGTCACCTGCTGGCGACTCTGGTGGAGGTGGCCCTGGTGAGCAGTCAGCCCCTTAGTCATGGGCCTTCCTCTCCCTCATGGTGGTCCCACCTCCTGGGGGAACCTTATGGCAGTTTCCTAGTCTCCTTCCAGAAACTTCACACACTCTAGCATCTGTAATACACACACTAGTGTGTGCGTGTGTGCACGTGTGTGTATGCACGTCACCTTACACAATTAGGAGCCCATCATAATACTGTTCAGGATCTGGCTTTCCCCCCATTTATGTGTAAAGTGTACGTCTTTCCATACCAGCAGGCACATATTTGTCTTACTTTAAAAAAGCAATATACTTTTCTATCAGATCAGATCAGATCCTGCAGGTCTTGCAAGACTCAGGAGGGTGTCAGATTGTATTTAAGTGCAATGGGAAGGCACCAAACAGTTTTAAGCAACATGTGTATGAATACATGGGTGTGTGCACACATGCTGGCTGCTCCAAACAGGATTAACTGGAAGAAGGCAAGTGGGGGACTATTAGGAGATGACTTGGTGACAGATGACTGTGGCCTGGATGGGGATGACTGCTCTGGAAATGAGGGAAGAGGATTGACTGTAAACACACTTGGGAGGTCTTGGCAGTGGGCTGGATGTAGGGACAGAAAAAGAGGAAGAGTCAAAGAGGGTCCCAGGTTTGTGCCTGTGCAGCAGCATGAATGGGGGTGCCCTTCACGGGGGCTGTGGGCTGTGGGCTGCAGGTCAAGGTGTGGGAGATGCATCCAGGGAAACTGCCCCTGAGGAATGGGGTGCACGCTTCCATTCCTCGGAGCAGATGTCTGGAGAGGGGGAGATGTACATTTGGGGAGATGTACATTTGGGCAGCTGTCAGCACCTGCATGATATTTAAGTTATGGGCGTGATGAAAATACCTCCAGAGAGTTTGCACAGTGAGAAGAAAGGGCCCAGGGCTGAACATAAAGAACCACGAACTTGAGAGACTGGGAGAGTCACTGCCAGCAAGAGGCTGAAAAAAAACACAGACAGAGGTAGGAGGAAAACCTGCTCTTTTAGACAAAAATGATGCCTTTTCTCACTCTCACACTGCTCTCCTCATTGCCCAGCACCCCCTCCCCTCAGCAACCCCCTGCAACACAGAGACCCACCGTAGTCCCAGTAAATGATTTTAAGAAAAAAACCACTTGGCTAAGGAGAAAAATATTGTTCTAGTTTCAACACAGTTTTGTTAAGTTCCAGACAAAGATACTATAAAAGAATACTGCGTCAGTTAAAAATCATTATAACATTCATTTTTTAAATGAGTCATTTACTCAAAAATTTAGATCTGGAATTTTGGAAGTACTGTAGGGATTGGAAATGAAAACAAGGAACTAAAACTTGAGTAACATGGGTTAAACTGAGGGGAAAGCTGACAGGCATCCCAAAACAGCTGTGCTGTCGGAGAGAGGGTGTTGGAAGAGAGGAGAGAGGAGAGCTGTCCCACACACGGGGGACCATGGGAATCTGAAGGGAGCTATCTTTGTCAACAACTTACATGACAGAAAATCACAGAACGAGCAATCAAAAACCACTGTCACTGAAATCGCCCAACACTTCAAATAAGGGCTGTTCTGGAGCTTCTGCTTATTTGTGACTGGGCACCCCTCAGGACTGAAATGAATCAAGCTGCTAATCCCTCCCACGATGTATTTTTTGAAAAAACTGAACTTTACAGAGAGCTTTCTTCCATCAGACACGTGGGGCAGAGGCTTCATCGGTATTACAGCATCAGTCCCCACTGCGTTCCATCAAGCAGACACACCACGATCCCCACTTTAAACTGATGATAGAAAAGTCTACGGTTCAGAGAACCTAAGATTCCCTTTGGGGGAGAAAATCTTCAAATCCAGACTAACCAACCCTCCAGACCCTGTGTTCTTACCTCGTCTGCTCCAGGGCCTATCACCTAACCAAGTGAATAAAAGAAATACAGAAAGAAAGGACAGCACTTTCTTTAAACTACTGGAATGGGGCATCGTGTGAATTTTGGAGAAGCAGGAGCTCTTTTCTGCCAATTTAAATATTAAAGAAATAGGTGAGATCAGTTCATCATAAAACCATACCGACATTGAGAATTAGCTCATGAAAAGGGTTATTAGCATTCACGGAGGCCACAGCTCCAGGACCCTGCAGTCTTGTGATTAGTCAAACCTGCCAGCAGTAGCCGTTAGGGTGAGATCAGGTCACAGGGACCCGTCAAAGGCTCTATACACCAAATGCAAACGTGGAGATTTCTACCTCTCAGCTTCCCAGGAGTCGCCCACCTGGCTTAGCTGTCAATTGATAAAATTACACGGAATGCACTGAAAATTTAACCTAATTATCTTAGGCCATGAACTTTCAATAAAAACACTTTGTTGCAAAAGATGGGCAATAATGAGCTGCAGCGACCTGCTAACTGAATGGGCAAGACTCACACCAAGACCACGAGGGAGACAGGAGGTCCGGGACACCAGGGACATGGCGACGTGCCCCGCGTGCCTTGCCACCAGCAAGCTTCATCACTTTCAGCCAATCTGTATAGATTCCTTTCCCCTTTACACTACTGGTAGAACCAAAACTCATTCTAGGCCCACTTTGTTCATTTCCATCATGATAATCACTACCACACCTCTGAAGCTATCTTCCTGGACCCACACCCTAGAATTTGAAACAGTGCTCAAGTTTTATGTTCTGGGTCTTTGGTAAAATAACTCCAATGGAAATAGCTCCTCACATTTAGCAGAACTGAGATAAACAAAAAGGACAGAAGTACTGCTTCATTCCTAACATGAGCAGGTGTGAGGATGAGTGGCCTACTCGGGCAAATTCAGTTCCACAGACCAGCAAGGATGGGAAAGGAACAAAAGAAAAGCTACAGTCTTTTCAAAAATATTTTCTAGACTTTCCTATATTAAAACTTGCCATTATTTATTTATTTTCTTTCTTTATTTCCATTATTTTGCACCACCTCATTCTCTCATCTGCAATGATTAGCAAATTTCATGAGAAAACAGTTGGCAAAGTCACTGAAAACAAATCTGCCTTTACAAGATGACCTAAAATCCTCTAGAATAGCTTTTCTCAAAATGTGTTCCTCAGACAAATGGTCAGGAGGTACTTTCTGCCAAGAAGGGTTCTATGGCTGAATAAGTTCGGGAAATACCATAAACTCATTCCATCCCACTTTAGATATTTGCAGTACCCAGTTTATAGTAAAAGTTCCAAGAAGTCCATCAGCAAAAATAAAAACTTATTTATTTTATTAATATAGCACTTTTACATATTATCAGATCAGTGCTTCTCAAACTATTGGTGAAGGACTGATTCCTTTTTTAATTTCAAGCCCACTGTCATCTGATTTTCTGATAAAATGCAATAAAATGGTTAGAGAAAATTAAATTTTCAAAATGAGGACATAAAAGATACAAGCCTATGTTTTAAAAATTGTTAGATTCAACAGACATAAAATTGCCCCCTTAAATTGGTATAAACATTTCGAAAAGCTTGTTCTAGTACGTTTACCAACCTCCATGTCACAAACCAGTAACAATCTGTGACTGACACTCCAAGCAGCGCTGTATCCGAGGACAGACACTTGTGTCCCGTAACACCCATCAACACCAGCAGAGCACTCTGGGAAATACTTACACAGAGTACAAAGACATAAAATACGGTCAAAATCTAATTCCAGACAAATATCGATCCAATCCATCAACACACGGTGACAATTTCTAACTGGAATTAAAATGAATTAAAGTAAAATATCAGCACCTTGTTTCTTTTGGGTAATGCAGATAGGAAAATAGGAAACTGAAGAAACTCACTTCAGGGTCTCAAGTGACATCTGTAAATTGTAATTGCGTTCCTGTTCAGGCAGCCTGGAGAACTCCACCAGACACGGGTGCTGTCTCTTATTGTCGTCTCTAACCTAAAACAGGACAGGAAATCGGCACGTAAGAGCTTCCAAGGTCAGACACCAGCAGTGGTGATCCAGCCGCACGGAGGAAAGCGAAGGGACACCCAGACCATCAGCCCAGCGGAGCTGCGTCTCGTCTCCCGCACAGCTCATGCTTGAGGTCGTGCTGAGACCTGGGGCTACCCGGGCTCCCTGCTGTCTTCCAGGATTCGCGCGGCTCTGGCCCCAGCTCTGAGCCGGCCCCACCCGAACCCCACACGCTCACTCTCTCAGCAACTTCCGGCACTGGCTTCAACCTTACTTTCTCAACAAGGCTCATCCTGTCCACCTGCCCAATGTGGCCACACAGAATGTAAGACCAAGGGGACAGGCACTGGCTTCTTCTGCTCTTTGATGATGTGCCCCCAGCACCTAGAACATACCTGGCACGTGGCAGCCGCACGACCAATGCTTTGCAAACTGAAATGAATTCTAGGTAAGAAGGTGTAGGAATGACTTAGTTTTGACATGTAGTAATTTATATGTGTTTAGAGCCAAACACATTGGGGACCTCAACTGGCATCAGAACAGACTGGCAGAAACTCTTTGAGGTGGTTCCAGCTGTTCATCTCACCCACTGGACATGACTTCCTGCTCTCACAAATCACTCCACTGCCTTAACGAAGTCAGTTAACATGAGACAGGCATTTTTTCATATTCGTCCTTGAAAATGCGTATCAGCGATCAGAATAAACTGAATTCAAGATTTTTAGGAATGAATTAATAAGAAGGATGCTCCACACCCCTGCACTAGTGATTAGCTTTCTACCTTCTTGGAGACCTGAAGTGCACTGGCAGTGCTGCCAGGCTGGCACCTGGAAGGCAGTCACACGCTGTCAGGGAACAAATCACCCCATAGGGATAATTACCAGGTTTTATAAATGCCACACGAAAAGTGTGCAAACACCCGCAAGATTTTTTTCAAGTCTTCAGGAGTCACCAAGTTAAAAACAAGGTATCTATTTTTCTCTTTTTGGTGATCATTACAAACAAACAGGACTTACGTAAAAGCTTATAGTTGTTTTTTCCTTATCTGAGTGCCTAACTTTGGAAATGAAATCTAGGGTTATAAAACTTAACCCTGATTCTAAACATAAAAGTAAACATGACTGTGTCCAAGCCCTGAGGTCACTCACTCTGCATTCATGTAACTGTCCCTCCCCCCGTATTCTCTAAACCCGAGAGTAACTGACACCACACCCTCCAGCGTGGGTGTCCAAGCTAAAGCCAGAAATCTGTCCAGGTTTCCTTCCCTCTCTCACCAAATCCCATACTTGAGCTTCAAACATCTCCTGCAGTCCCGTCTCTCGATCCCCACGGTCGCACACCATGGGGAAGCTCACCTGGGCCACCTGAGTCCTCTCCCTGACCCTTTTTCTGTCCCCAGGCTCACTGCTCTTCCACACTAACCGCAGAGCTCAGATCAAATATTTACCACCTCCTGGAAGCCGCCTCTGATTTTACCAGGACAGAGGTAAACATTCCTCCTTCACTGTCAGCATCTCGACACCCTTAAGGCACACAAAGCCCAGTGTTGCTTCACTCTCAGCCTCGGAGCAGGCGAAGGACAACCGGCAGCAACCGTGGGGAGGATGGCTCTGAGGCACCACACTCGCAGTGCCTGGAAACTCGAGGGTGCTTTGAACACAGCAGGTCTGGTATTGAGATGAACTGAATTTTACTGGGAGAACAGATAATAACGAGACCTCCTATCTCCCTCCCTGTAAAAGCAGCAGCATAACTAAGAGTTCACCACCGTGGAACGTAATCATTGAGGCAACCTTAGACGCTGGCAAGAGGGACCACCTTCCTGCGTGCAATCCCACCAGACAGCTCCTGTTACTATACGGGGTTTCTGAAGGGCTTTTGCTTGTGTGAGAGCTTTTTAAATCTTCCTAGCCTGCCGTCACCCTTCCTCTCATCTTGAAATGTATGGTGAATCCTGCCCATCATCTTTCCCTCACCTTGAATGAGTAAATGTTTTCTGTCACTCCTCCCCTTATAACATCTCTCCTCTTACTGACTTTAACTGATGGTTCAATCTTGTATTTAGCATTTCTTCATTTCCTTGATTTCTGAAAGTCAATGAATGTAGCACAAAACTGGGTACTTCATAGGTATTTGCTGATTTGACTCTGTCCAACCATTACTGAGATAATGACAGGATCCCACTCTCTGATGAGGCATCAGCAAGTCTTACAGTGAGAATCGGGTCTAGACTAGACGCTAGAAAGCCTGGCCCCAGCCCTGCACAGTTACAGACCAGCAGCCCAGGCATCTCACAGCTGAGGACCCTCAGCCCTGTCATCACTGGTAAAACTGCAGTAATAACACAGCCCAGCGTGCTGTTGTGAACAGTTAACCTATGCCTGTGAGTGAGGGTACATGTAAAAGGCAAAGCTCTCAATAAACGTAGTGATATACTAATTAGCATAAAGTATCATAGGACATTACCACTAACACTAGTAATAAATGTCGTTATTCAAAGCTCAATGCAGTAAACTATGACTGGGGTGAATACTCTCACTTCTACATACAGTCAAATATAAGAAAGTGTTACAACCTTTGGGATACATAGACTAAAAACATTTTTAAAAACTGAAAGCATTGCCACAGTCCTGCTGAAAAAAGGTCTGATACAATGTGATTCCATGGGAAATCATCTTGGTTTTCGGTCATCTAAGTTCTAGTGAGAAACTGTAAACTAAGTTCTCTAAAATACAGTCACTTGGAAATACACACAATCATCATTCCTCAGCCGACCTGCCACTGAGGAGGCCAACCACGAGCCTCTGCCCGGAGGGCGGACACCGCTCCGCACGACCGGAACTGAGAGGAGGGAAATGGCAGTGGGGGAAGCACACTGACTTCTTCCCATTTTCAGTTTTCACTTTCAATTTCAAAGACTTTTTCCCAAGTGCCTTAGAAGCCAATGCCTATTGTCTCTATATGGGAACCTTGATTTTAAAATGTAACTTTCAGCCTGAAGAGCGATAGCTTTTCAATTGTCTAGGCCACGAAGCCATCCTTCAGTGAACCCACCAATGTCATTCCCTCTGTAGAGAAGAACCGCACGAGCACTAATGTGTAGGGAAAAATCAACCCGACCCATTCCTGTCACCACACAGCATGATGAGGGGGAAAAAGGTATGTTTTCAGAAAGATGCATTAACAGAATCTGAAAATAAGTTATACAATTATGTACCGGGCCATACTGCCAACCGAGTTCAATCTTATTCATGACCCAGAGTTCGTGGATATTCTCCGCCAGTTTTTCTCTTATCCTCTCTAGATGGGGAGGCAACACGATCTAAAATTTAAAAAAGAGAGAGAAAGAAAACACATGAGAAACAAATGTAATAAAACAGGGTGCTAACTGTCCTCACTGTGAATTGAACAAAATAAAACCATCTCATCAACCATTAAAATGTAATTGTGTAACTAGGCTCCAAACCATCTACTCTCAACTTGGATAGCTGGGTACGGAAATATTTGTTAGGTAAATTCGGGGCATTTACGAGCAACAGTCAGAGAGCAAGGAAACAGGACAGCGCTCTTTCCTGAAGAAAGAGGTCAAACGGGTGAGCACACACCATTCACTAGAGAACTCACCCCCACGTTCCTGAGCCAGCCCGGCCAGCATCCACAGCCAGAGCACAGGCGGCTCAGCGCCCAGAGGTAAGCCGCCAGCTCTCTGAGACTATAAATACCTGACGGCAGTGCTTAGCGTTTTCCCTTAGCTGTGTCACTTTGGTGGTTTCCAAATACAAGCCTCGGGGGCTGGGGGAATCTGCACATGTTCTCCTCATAGAGAACACAAAGCGGATTTCGAGGTGAGCGGTTGGTTGTGCACATCTGGGATGCCTCCCACAACGAGTCCTCCCCACGGAGAGCCCACAACTGCCCACGACGCCCTCGGACGGCAGGGCTTCCACCGGAGCAGGCCAGCACTGCCCCCTGCCCTCCAGACGGCAGAGGTCATCCAGGTCTCTGGAACCCTAAATGTGCTAGTGATGCTGCAGAGCCCCACTGCCCACCCAGCCCGTTCCTGTCCTCCAGTCGCATTCACCGCTCAACCGTGGTGGCACCACACCCATCCTGCCACGTCCCACCAACCAACAACACAAACTGAATTTCAGCCACCAAGAAAGCTCATCTGCTTGTTTTACTTCATACTATAAACAGCCAGCATGGAGAGACCAGAAATATGACTCAAGGAACTTAAGAACTGAGGCTTCTGAGGCCCAGTATTAATTCTACTTCAGACTTTGGAAGCAATGCCTTTGATCTTCAAAAACGAATGGACACACTATGAATATCTAACCAACCTGACTACAGTTACTTCACCACCAAAATAAACCAATACTGAGTTCACTGTCAATGTTACGGCTACCTCCAAGTCTACAAAAGAGAAAAGCAAGAATAATGGCTAACGTTGCGTGGGTGCCAATTTGCGAAGCACTGTGCCGGTGTGCTATTCACTGACCGCGTCAACCCCAGGCAACGTAATGAGTAATTCTCTCAGGTCCCACAGCAGACATCTGGTCTGGAGCCCATGATCTCAACCTCTCCCAAGATAAAAAGTCAGCGAAGTCACTTCAGCACACTAAGTGTATCCAGATGGGAGAAGAAACTGAAAACTCCACCACTACCCCGTGTAAAAAACACTCTGAAATTAGTACGCATCACCTCAGGCTGTGGCCCATTAGATGTTATAAAATCAATTTAGTGGCCTGAAACTATAGACTAGAAGGTGGGTAAGCAGATGTGGTAAAGGTGAGCATTATTTTATGAAACGTGTCTCACTTGTAAAGTGCGTTACTGCGAAATGCATCCCTGCGGGTTTCGGCCAACAGCCTGCAGCCCCGCGTCTCAGGAGGAACGCAACGCGGCTGCTGCCGCCCCGGCTGATCTGGGTACCTGGCTGGTATCCACAGGGATCGGGGTGAAGGCGGCTTGTGTCAGGGAGACCGTGGGGCCCAACAGGTCCCGTGTGTAAGTTCTCTCTTGCTTATACTCTCGGCTGTGTTCCACTTTCAACTTTTCTTTTGGCAGAACAGCTTCATAACACGGAGCGTAGCCAGGTGGGGGGAGAAATTTAAATTCTCCATGTCTCCCCCCAAGCAGGAAGCGTACCCTAAAAAAAATGCATGTTGGGGGTGGTTATATCTCTGGTGTACAGAAAGTTTCCTAATCAACAAAATATAAGGAGTAAATTACTAATACAAAATTAACGTTACCTGATGCCCCATTTTTTTTGCCTAAGTAACATTATTGTCAGTACTTTAGTTTTACAAGCCTCTAATCATAAAAGTAAAACCTGATTAAATTATGTTAATGGCTCAGCAAAAACTTATCACTCTCTGGAGAAACAACAAAAGCACATGCATCATATTCCTATGGGAACGAAATACCTCTCTGCAGTGTTTGGTCATTTAATGTCCTGAGGTGCCCAAATAATCAACAGAGAAAGAACAGACATAATCTAAATATCTATGAACTTAAAAGTACGGAGCTGGATGAGATTTGATTAAAACAAAAACAAAAACAAAAAACAGTCACTTTCCGGTGTCCAGTTTCCCAGTGAAATCCCTTAAAGGGGACTCGAATAATACTTCCATCTGCTGAATTGTTATTTTAATTTCTCTTTCCACCTGGTAGTGGCAAAAAAAGTGAAGTGTTAGAAGAAACCATGCTGGCTCGGCTGAGAACCAGAGCCGAGTTATAAGTGGAACAGGCAGACGGTGACATGGGAAGAAGCCAAAAAACATGTAGTTTCTGTAGAAATGAGGGGGTCTGGAGTAGGGTGGCAGAATACCATGAAGAGAAAAGAAAAATTAATGAAAATAAACATGAGAAAATAACTGGTTCTTTGATACAACCTTGCTGAATTATCCTGATTAAACAAAAAAGTGAACTTATATGGACTTGGAATATGTCAGGACACTGGACACAGGGAGAGTTAATTGACTGACTACGTGTAAATGGCTGGATACGTGGACAAAGCATTCAGCCTCCTGAGAGTCCCCTCTTGGGTGACCCTCACCTCCATCCTTCAAGGAACAGACAAAATGCCCAGCAGACAGATGCCCAGGAGTGAGACAGGAGGTGGGTGGAGCAGGGGTGGTGGCAGTGCCGAGTCCGCTGTGAACGTACGAGACGTGAGAAGGCAAACAGACCAAAAATACAGAAATACTAACTTTATTCCTGCAGAGAAACTGACAACTGGAAAGAAGAGTCCATCAATGTTGAAATTCTCAAACATTCCTTGAACAGGCTGTCCGTTAATTCGAAATGAGATGCTTGGGGCACTTAGATCTAAACAGCAACTGATGACGTCCTCAGTTCTCAGCAGATGCTGGTTTGGTGAGCTGACAGTGCGAGCAATACACCCTACGGAGAGAGACATTAAGGAGGGTCATGCGTTCTTATCTCAGAGAATCACCTTCAGAGCCAAAGTCCCAGATCTGAATAGGTAGTGACTGGACCAGAATAAATCCTGAATGCATAGTAACGGTTTATGTTACATCCTTTGTCAACAGTGTTGCTTTTTCCAGAAGCCACGCTGCTATCTTTGTTGTGAAATGAACCTCTGATGTGCAGAGATCTGTGCAGGCAGGAGGATGCTGGTTGAAGAAGATACCACTTTAGAGCTGAGGATAATATAATGATGTCAGGGGAAGTCCCTAGGGAAGGACTTGAAGCCAAATGGTAACTTTATCACCCACTACTTGTATGACCATCAGCAAATTACTTGACCTCTGTAAACCTTGATTTCTTGTAAACCAAATGCCAACACCTTGTAGGCTGTTACAATGATTAAATTAACAGTTTAAAAGAAGAGAATCAGACACAGCAGGTATTTATCTCAGACCCTTTTCTAAAGATTAAATCCCCTTTACTTTATAAAATACAAATGTAAAAAGATAATGAAAGCAGAAAATGTGATCATTTGCACATTATTTATTGAGAGACCACACATGTCAACTGATTTGTTATTTTATGATTTCTTTCACACAGGATCTTGGTTGGCTTCTTAAGTAGGACACAGCAGGACACCAGCGAGGCATGAAAATGATACCTGATAAATGTCATACCTTGTCCTGTCATACCTGTGACCTACACCCATGCTTGGCTATGTCAGAACTCCTGTCCTGGTTAGTTCCACGGGCACACTGGAAGACCAGAAAGTAAGGTTCTCCCAAACATACATGCCCACAAATGCAAACATACAAAATTTCTCAGTTTGAGCTGGACAAAAATAGATTTGATTACACAGGCTTTGCATTTTTATAGCACCTTTAAAAAATTTCTAGTATGCCAAGATTTTCATCAATAGCATATCTGAAATACCAATAGTGGAGCACAGCCACTTTTTAAAATGTGTACACTTTTTATTTTATCAATATTCAAATCTGCAAGTAATAAATTCATTATCAAGTGATTCTTCGAGAATTCCCTCAATATAATAAGGGCAGCTTGTTTAAAAAAAAAATACCAAAAAATCATGCAAAAGCAATACAACTCACAGATAAAGGTCTATATCCTTGTTTGTTACAAGATCTGTAGCTGATAAAAATGTTTTTAAAAAAGATTTTTCACACTTTTGTGCCCTTACAAACATGGCATGTGGATGCCCCAAATTCAGTTCTCATTCACAGAGGAGAAACAAAGCAACACTGGGCAGAGCCGAAGTCGGGAAGAATAAATGAAGAAGAGCTCAAAATGTTTGCTGATGAGACCAATGCTGGTCCCTCTGGAACATGCCTGCTCTCCAATCACAAAGAGTTAAATGGCAGAGAATGTGCCCTAGCCCAGAAATCACAGATATCTGGTATTTTAAATTCTACTTCAACTATTAAAAAGAATAGGAGAATGAACCCAAGAAGATTGTGCGAATTCCAATTAATCCAACCATGGTCAGCCAGTCGAAAGCCAATTAATTTAGATGTGTCTTTATTGATCAAGAATCTAAAATCTGCAAGAGATCCCACTGGCTGGAGAGAACACAGCTTTTAGCTACAGGCATGAGAGTGTGTGTATTTCCTTGCCATTTGAAAAAACAGACATTTTCTCCTGATACAAAGTTTCAAGATGACTTTCTCCTGAAACTCCCCATCCAATTCTCCTTTCTGTGGTAAGTGCACAGATTCACCAAACAGTTTTGTTGTTCTCATTGTTCTACTAACAGATCCCCCGTCATGAAAGGCATATTGCATACAGTTCCACTCAATAAGCCCTGGGCTCTTTCTCTGTGTTGATGTAAAAAGTTTCAAACTAAATGTTAAAATGAGAATGGTGACGCAGTGCTATGTGGCTAAAACAATTAGAAGCAATCAGCACTGTTTTATCAGAGTAATGTTTTGTTTTGTTTTCTTTTCCCCCTAATCTCTCCATAAGGGGAAAACAAGTGAACATACCTCATTCATTCACTCCATTTTGTGTGGGGTGATACTCAAAAGTAGAGAGAGAGGATAACAGTTAAAATGCATCATGAGAAAAAACAGACATTAACCCTACTTCTCGTTGGTCAGGACTTCTGAAGTTAGGGCTCTTTGCCTTTGTTGGTTAGTAAGAAAATTTTGGAACAGACACTGTGACTCTCCTGTGACCAGCACAGCACACCTGTGTGTAAAACATGTCACCCTAAGACCTGAGCTCCAACCAGTGCCCCACAGGCGACATGAGATATCCAAAATGTACCTGCTACTGAGCTACTGGCACTGAATAAAGGAAAAATTTAGTAGGTATTACTGTTAGATACAACTACCTGGAGTGCTTTTATTTATAAACTTAGTAGCTCAAACTCTTAGGTTTAATTAAGTTTAGTTTTAAAATTTCTTTTCATAATTTATAAGACCTATAAAGCAATAATAAATGAATGTCACCTGATTTGCCCATAATAGGCAAGGTTCAGCTTTCTGTAATGCAAGGAACCTCTCTGTATTTTCTATATGCTAAATGTGTCATAAATGTGTTATAAATGTCAGTTTCATTCTAATGCAGCTCTATGAATAGAGCACATGTCTGCAGAATCCAGATGAATTTCGGTATCTACATAATCAACAGCCACACTTTAAAATAGAGTCAATCAAAACACACCTTTTAATAAATCAGAAAAGAGAGTATTATTTTTATTTTTATATATTACTCATTTTAAATGTATGCTCAACCATCAAGGCTTAGTGCTGGTAGCTAGTGAAATGAACCATACATTTTTTTTTTAATGGAGGGACTGGGAATTAAGCCCAGGACCTCGTGCATGCTAAGCATGAGCTCTACCTCTGAGCTCCACCTTCCCCCCCATACACTTATTTTCAGACAGTTTCATGCCTGTGAATCAAAGCACCATCTGATTACGAACTGACTCCTCACAACACACTTTACAAATCACCAATTCCTGACATTATACTATCTACCAGGAGGTGGAACTAAGTCTATTCATTCCAATTATTTTCCAGTATGTGCTTTTGGTTCCTTTTTATATCAGAAGTTAAGCTTCGTACATGTGAATTAAAGTAAGTAGTAAATGCTTATGTTTTTCCGGTTGATTCACGGATCAGAACACTACTTCTGAAACATACCGCTCATCGGCAATCAAAATCAAGTCTTTTGGAAATGTACTATAATTGTATGAGGTTTCTTTCTCCCCTAGTGAAATTCTGCTTTTTACTCCACCCTCTCACTCATGTCAGTGTTAGATTTCTGAATCACAAATGTATCTGATAGAAGCAACATCAAGCACTTTCAGGACTGGAAGGTGAGGGCATAAGATTTCCTTCTAGAATGCTGTGAAAGAAACCAGATACACTTACCTGACCAGAGGTGAAGGCCATCAAATCCATAGGAAAAGAGATCATCTCCAACACCGTTGCCTCCCCACTCTTCGCCCCCTCCAGGGTAGGGGGAGTAGCCTTCCGTGGACGCCCAGCCCACTCGCAGATGGGTGGCTTCAGCGGTCACGAACGGCTCGGTGTGGTCGACCATCAACTCATAGTACCACTTCTTATACTGGGCAGACCCTTCACTGACACCCAGGAAAATATTGGGCCTCATGCTTTAAAGAGATGGGAAGAGCATATGAGAAAGTCCAAATAAGTCTTTCATCATTTTAATCTACATTGTGCTATTCTGAACAGGAGTCCTGCTTTGCAAAGACACAACAAGTAAAATGTGTGTTTCCTTAAGTAAAATAAATTATTGAAACGATCACCGAGGCAGGATGCATGACAGCCAGCCTTACAGGCAACGTTCAGGGAGTGGTGTCTGCTTTCTGGATTACTTGGCGACGTCACTCAAGGATCTGATATATTTTTTCTTAATTGCACTTCAGCTTCTTTTAAACATTAATCATGTTTAAGGTGAGGCACTCAGGATGGCAGAGCAGACCCTGAGAATCAATGCAGTTATTGTCAATCAAGGACACAGAGGCACCTTCTAAGCTAAACTCTGTGTCCCACAGGGTATAAGGCTGAAGAAAGCCATATTCTCAGTGACAAAACCAAGGTGATCAGTCACCTTTGTTGTTCTCTATGACTCGCTGTGAAAAGAAGGATTTCTAGCTAGTTATATTTAATTGCATTTTATGAAGGGACTTTGAGTTAGTATCAGGGATGCGTGAAGGTCTCAGGAAATAAAGCTCATGAAGAACAGGTCTATTATACAAAGAACCACAAAGGAAGTCAAATCAATCCTGCTTAAAAAACACATCATAAAAATACACACCAAACCGTACATTTTTGTTTGAAACAGAGTGAAGTAGGAAGTATTTCCTGAACAGCTGCCAAATACAGTGTATCAAAGTTATCACTATCACACACAACATTTTCTTAATCATAAGCTGCATTCTATGCTGATGATGATCTTGTTCCCAGAAGACACTGTGACATGATGGTGAAGAGCTCCGTCTTCGGAGTTAGACATGAGCTCTGTTTCCAGTTCCAACACCGTAATCTGTGAAGTATGGCTCCCAGTAACAGTCTGTGCAGACACAGTGTAGAATCCTTGTCAAGCCCTGAGCACTGTGGCTGGCACGTGTACTCAATGAATGTCTGACACCTTGGAAGGCAGACCTACCTGAAAATACAGTTTCATTGCTTACTTGTGGAATTTATTATATTGTGGATATTTGAATTCAAGACCTTTATTATACGTACCAGGCACTTCATCATTGGCACTGAAGGATACTGTGTGTTCAGTTACATTCTAAGCAGGTGTAAAACGTAAGTCTACACAAGTGTACCCCTGTACGACGGTCAATCTGCTCCTGAAGACGACAGTGGTAACTCAGCTAAACACGAATGTGAAGGAGAGCTCTTAGACATTTTTTGGTAATACATGTGCATTTCGCTTTGTTCATCTATTTGGTAGAAAAATTCTTATACCATTCACTGGGGAAATACGTAAAAGACGCTAATAAAACAAAATAGACCGTAAGAAGTTTCTGCTACAAAGCTGGAACATGCATTGTTTGTTATGCTACCAATTTGGTAATGTTGTCTATCTGAACCGACCTGCTGACATGGTTCACGAGGCGGGTCTGCAACAGCAGGTCTCTTCCTGGCAGGAGATTGTCACAGATGAGATGCTGGTTAGAACGGACTGCTACCCCATGGCAAACACAGAGAGAGCATAAGACATCAAGGACCTGAAAAGAGAAACTGCTTTCAGGTAAAACTCCCACAGACACAAACAATCCCCTCCAGGTACCGCTGACCCAGTCATTTCACACACGGCAACAGCGCCCACTGCATTCACGCCTCTCCTTCACACACAGATCGGGGACCACTCGTCCTCCCGTTGATGACATGAACAGACACGAAGCAGTGTGACCTGACTGAAGTTAAAAGGTAGAAAACACTCCCCCAAAATTTGACACCCCTTTTAAAAATGATTTTTTTTCAAAAATATTTTTTAAGTTATTCCAGAATTCATTTCTGGCCATAAAATAGTTCCCTTACCTTGTGATTTCTTCCATGCTTGTCTAAAAGTGAGATAATGGATTTAATATGCCCTTCTTTAATAATATTTAGAGCTTCTGGACTTTCTACTAACACACAGTGTAAAACTTCAAGAATACCTAAAGAAAAGAAAAAGAGGGGAAGAATATAATTAAGCACCTACAACAATCAGTGTCTTTCCTCTTCTTTATGCATTTGTTCAGGTGTTGAATGAACATAGTACAATTCTCACACGCTCGATGCATTTGTCGTAGGACACTGTGATAGGGGCAGGTGGTGTTTGGGAGGCAGGGCTGATGATCAGAGATGTTGGTATGAATGAGGATGAGGCAAAGACACAGTGTTCAGCTGAGTGAGCAGGTAATTCTGCAGGTAGACATATGAAAGAAAGCAGCAATTAAGTGGGGCCTTAGAGAACTCATTCATGATTGTTCTCCAGACAGCAAAGTAGGGTGCTAAAGTGATGAGTGAAGTCTTGAATGGCAGGCACACCTGCTGTGCCTGGGGTCCAGACCAAATAGGGGCTGGGAAAGGTGGCATAGGGCCACTTATGAAGCTTCTGGACACCGAACATCTAACCCTGCAACAATGCATCCCAACCCATGGAGATCATAACATTCTCCTCGAGGGTTATAGTAGGAAATGTTTCTTGGTTTGCAGAACAAGAGAAATACACAAAGCAACACAAAAATAAGTAGAAATATACAGTATATGAAACTGAATAAGAATGGTGATATTCCTAGGTATCAGCTATCAGAGAAGATAAAATGGAACAGATCCTTTTTTAAAGTTTAATAAAGAGATTAGAAAATAAACCTCATTACCTGAATTTTTAGTGTGAACTTGGAAAGCTAAATGGGTACGTGTGTATTTTTTCAGAGCAAGCCTGCCTTGTCAGCAATGAGAATGGAGTTCATTTGTATCAATTAAACATAACATTCATAAAATACAATGTCTGTCGGTGAGTGCAATATTGAGAAGGGGCCCAGAGGAACCTTGCAGAAAGGTTTATACATTTCAAATGGAGTTCACTTTCTTAGAAGATAAGTGTAAAGTGCTCAGGTTTACAAATGGTAGAGTATAGAGGTAATTCACTTTAACGGTCACAATCCACACTTCATCCAAACTCCAACCCATTACAAGACAAGAGCTGTTAATGTTACTTTCTTAACCAATGACTTAATTCTTTGAAATACAAATGTATAAAGGTAAGTTTCTGGTGTGGTTCAAAATATGTTGCTGTGTTTCAACAATTTGTGCCTGTTAAAAATTAAAGATAGCAGATAATAATAATACTAGAGGCTGATGGGTAAATTAAAGATGACTTTTATATAAAGGTAAGGAAACTGTTTCTGCTATGATTAAGAAGGTAAGCAATAAAATAGACTTTCATTCCAAGCTAATAAACTAAAATAACAGAATGGGAAAAGCATTTTCACAGACAACATCCTATGTTATCCTGATGTGGGATTAATGTTTGTTTTCTCCCTGAACTTATCACTACAGAACACACGGACGCCTGTATTCATAAATAAAGCTGTACTGTGCGTACATGCCTGTTGGCTCACGTATCTTCTTGGCACTAAAAGTACGACCCTGCAACACTGCATCCTAACCAGTAGAGATCATTACACACTCTCCTGGAGTTCACAGTAGAAAATGTTTCTTAGTCAGCAAAACAAGAGGAATCTAGGAATGGTGCTTTTGCATTAAAAAGGCAGAGCTGAGTGGTTGCAGCAACAAAGCCCTCTGGTCCACAGGACCTAAGATTTATTATCTGGCCTTTTACAGGAAACGTTTGCCAATCTCTGCTATAAAATATAATCATTACCAAGAAAACTGGTAGAAGATCAAGAAAAATACATTCTTTTTGTAAATAAACATTCATGAATAAATATTCATTAACCTTAATGAATCAGGAAAGATTAAAAATTAGACTTTTGGAAAGAACAATGCAGACTGTAAATTGTAAGAATGACAATACAAAAATATATCTCTGATTTTTCTCATATTCAGCCTATTGCAATAGAAGGCTTTCAGAGTTTGGGGTTTAACATTAAAACTTTTTTTCAATGGGGCCAGGTCAGATCCAACAAATAAACACTTAGTTGAAAAGAACTCTAATTCTGACAATAAAAAGTCAGAGAAAACTATTTTTAATTTTAGCTGTTGGAATAAACTGCTTTTATTTTTTATAGTAAGAAATTCCTAAAGGAAAACAAATTGGAAATGCTGAAAGAGTCATTTTCAAACAATAAAGACTTGCTAGATCTACCACATTGTGTGTATATTTAAATTATCCTGACGTATGCTCGAAACCTTAGGTGAAAAGTGAGACGGAGAAACAGTGTTTAACATTATAAGAGCAACAGCTGATTAGAGATGATTTGAAAATTAAATTATAAATTCACTGAGTAAGACCTTGAAATTGCAATAGTACATAACACTTATGGTCAGATTTTCAAAGAAAAAAGTTTAAGCTTGTATTTTTAAAGCTTGGCTAAAACCATCCTAAGGAAACACCCAGTCTTCAGAAATACATCAACTTAATCAACGGTACTTGCTCATACAACTCTTTTGTCTTTTCAGTTAAATTTGGCCCAGACATAGTCCACATGAAGTCTGGGGCAATGTCTAACTTCCCCTTTTTCCTCCCAAGAAATCTACAGTGGCTGCTCTTCTAAACTGGTCAGAGAGTCTAAAAAGGGCCTCATGCAGTGGTGATATATACGGTCGACTTCAGATGCAGAATGTGGAAAGGAAACCCAGCTGCCCATCCTGAGGCTCTCCGTCATGTAGTGAACCAGCAGCTGGCAGGGTGCAGACACTGCCGGGCCCTGCTCTAACTCCCATCCCCGCCCCCGGCAAGGGTCACTGCAGACTCCTGACCACCAGCTCCTGCATCCCTTTGCTTCAGGATTTGCTCTGCCCACAGTGGCAGCTGGAGGAGTCCCAGAATGAAAGCCCCTGGGAGCAGCACCACCCCAACGACAGAAGGGAAGTTGGTTACAAACACTCCCGACTCCCTCACCCTGCAGGTGGGATGTCGCTAAGGCACGTGTTCTCTGCAGAACTTCCCCCAATAGCCCCAGACACTGTGGGGTAACTTCTATTAACATGCCCTCTCTGGACCCTTCCTCCTCCACCTTGTCTCATGCCCACTCAGGTCCTGAATCAGCCCGCTCTCCTACTGCTGGTGGACCCCAGGGTGAGGTGAGCTGCTTCGTCAGCACGCCCCTCTGCTGACTGTCTTCATGCCCTCGTCGATCTCTCCCTAGGTCTGCAGGGCTTTATTCTGAGCTGTTCCCGCTGCCCTTTTCCGAGGGCACTGAGAGCCTGTAGAGCCCCTCTCTGCTCTGCTGCTCAGACGGACACAGCCAAGCTACTCACGCAGCTGGGGGACTGAGCAGAGGAGGGTGTGGTCCACAGCCTCAGATCAGACAGAAGATCAGATGATGCCTATGGAAGCGCTAAGTAAACAGTGAAGCACAACTGCAATACATTTTCACTGTTACTGTGTGTGTGCATTATAGATGCCTATCATTACTGATACTGTCTCTTTTAAGAACTAAGCAACATTCTACTTCCTCTAGGATAAAAAGCCGTTCACAAAAAACATAAATGTAACTACAGTAGAGAAAACTGTTCGGTGAAAAATATTTTAGATACTTAAAAACTAGGAGGCTACAAGGTACAGTGGACATATTTCAAGTCTGACACGAGGGAGCTGGTTTTCGTCTTGGCTACAGAAGTTAATTCTAGCACCTCAAAGCGGTGATTTCAATGTTCTATGCTTCAATTTATTCCTCTGTCAGTGAGAACGTTACCTTAAGCATCCTCTAAGGGTCCTTCCTACTCAGAATTTCACTCTGCTTCCTCCAAGCACAGGGCTGCTACTTGAGGTAGAACTGCCTGGGCGACAGCTGGATGGGGACAGGATGACAGCAGGTAGCGATTTGCAGCCGGTGGAATTATGCTTCAGACTAAACTCTGGACTCTGAGTGGCTGAGCCTGAAAAACGCTCAGCTCTGCTCTTTCCTTCTCTCTCTCCTCTTCTCCTTTAAGCATTTTTGCTGTGCTTTTTTTTTTTTAAGTGAAGCAGCTGATTTGTCCAGCGTTTGTCCATTCTGAAGGCTGCTCTGTTCCTCTCTCTTTCTAGATACTTCCTGGGCCAGGGAAAGGGACTAGCATACTTTTTTTTATATCTACTGGAGCTTGCCAACAATTCTAGATGCTTTGACCCAAGAACTGATCCATTTTTGCATCTCTACCATCATTCTGTTAGCACTAATCTGATCACTTCCTCCCAGTAGCTACTCAGTTTCTCCTTATTCAGTGCATTCTATACTGATTCACAGTTGTCTCATTCATGCTGTGGTGCCCTGAGAATCCTCATCTCATAATTCCTGTGCTTTTTTATCTCAACAATCTCCTTTTCTCCTCTTGCCGCCCAACAACCCAGCAATGCCTTAGAACTCATTGTTACTCAAATTTCTCTTAACTTTAGGTTCCTAACATCTTAAACCCTGAAATTTCGCTGTGACTTAAAAGTAACCTCCTTTGACCACAACCATCTGTTCTTCTTTCCATCTTCATTTGATTCCAACAAATCTGTCCCTAACTGGGTCTTTATGCGAAAATCATGGAGTTGTATCTGTACTGACAGGTATTTTCTGAAGTGAATTCAAACACTCATTACTGCACTCATTCAGCAAATACCATGAAGCACCTACTAGATGCCGGATGGTATGGCAAGTCCAGAGACTACGAAGATGAATAAAACCAGACCCCTACCTTCAAGAAATTCATTACCAGTGCAGGAGACGGAAAGGAAAAGTAAGCAACTGAAAGGGACATCAGTGCTGTGGAAGTGCGCTGTGGAATGCTATGCAGACAGATGGGGGAGCAACTGACTCAGCCTGGGGCGCCCCCGAGGCACCTGCAGAGCCCCAGAGCTCAGGCAGGCTTGGTAGTCACGTGCACGTCCCCACAACGCCGGCATAAAGTAACACTGCTTGCTAGACACAGACGCATCAGACTTGTTGCCTTTAGATATTTCATAACGATGTTTATTAGTATTTACTAAACCCCTTTAAAATAAAAATACTGTGCTATATGATTTGGAAAGCTAAATTTTTTTCCGAAATCAGGCCAAGTAATCATTTGAACACAAGTTAAAAATGGGAATTCCCAATCAATCCTTTTAAAAAAATTTCCATTTACTTAAACTAAAACTAAAACAAAAACAAAAACAAAAGCAAAAACAGTTCACCCAGACCAATCCTTTTATTTGTATACTGCATTCATACTGCATTGGAGTAACTGATTTGAAAAAGAATGGGAATTCTGACCTGGTAGTGGAGTTCAGGACTTCATTCTTTTTTAAATGCAAATAAGAGGATTATGGTTAGATTGCTAGAAACAACTCAGGAAAATGCCAATGATTTCATCAGTCAGTAAACTTTCTAACCTATTAAAGGGAAAACATTCATACTGCACTGAATCTCAGTTTGTTTTTATGTCTGAAAGGACACAAAACAGAAGAAAACGGGAATAATATAACATAATAAGGCGGTAACTGGAAAACGTACCGGAAGAAGCTTCCAGTCTTTCCAATCGGCTGATCAACCAGTCGAGGGAGCCAGAAAACTGAGCACAGTTTTTACGATTTCCTCTAATTAGAGCCGCTGCAAAACGAAAAAAGCCGGTTTCAGTTACATAACATTCTAGTTCAAAATGCAAGGTAAGCTAATAGTAGCTGGAAAGTGTTGGTTCAAAAACAAAATACCTTTACTTTATACCTAAAACATTTATACAAATACACACATACATACATACACACAATTGAGACATTTAAAAAAAAGAACTGATATTCATTAATGAGAACTGAAGGAACATTGCTTACTAGAAGGAACGTGCTTTGAGAACGCTACACTCCATACTGGGAAGAAATACTGACGGGCAGTGGGAGCCAGTGCGCTGGGGATTTCCTCACTTGGGTCCTCACACTGCTTTTAGTCAGCTGGGAGACTAAATTATTTTAATTTCCCTAGAGCTCAATTTTCTCACCTGTGTAATGAAGAAGTTAAGGAAACACCAGTTCTCCTGAACATGCAGCACAAAATACTACTAGGTATGACTAGTAACTGTAACAGACATATAAAGAGATGTAATTAAATGTTACAGGAGAAAGAGGCTGGGAGGGCCAGTGGCTAACAAATGTGAAAACCTTTTCCCCCCGTATCTCTTTTTTCCAGGTAGAAATTCACAATGCACACTAAAGACTCTAAGAAGTAACTCCTGCAGTCAAGCCACCTCCTCTAACCTTTGCTTAACCTAGTGTTTCCTGCACTTCTTTGACCGAAGAACCCATCTTACGTGAAATTCCTGTGACCCTTCTGATCTCTTTCAATCCAACTAATACACTCCAGTTAAAACTTGTTTCTAAATCATTCCATCTTTCAAAGCAAATGTGATGTCTTACATAAATTCTACTTGTACATCCATAAGATTGTCCAGAAACAATATAATTGTTTATAAAAGGCTGGTGAGATTTTTATAAAATATGATGCTTAATGTGAAAAAGCTGTTGCTGTAAGAAAAATCACCATTTAAAATCTGCTGGTGCTAGGGAGCAGTTTGAAAACCTGAGATTTGAGAATACCCCGTTTATCTCCTCGTTAACAGCAAAACAGAACAGACCCAATAGCTAGGGAGTTCAATCAGGCTTAAAGACTCCCTTCACATTTTCTCCTTCCTCCCTGAAAAGTTGTTATCTGACCTGAGAGGAAAAAAAGAAATAATGACAGAAAGGACAGGAAGGTTTCGGTTCTTAGAACAGCATAAGAAAAGCTCTTTTGTAAACAGAGTCCCTGCAACATCTGTACAAATATTAAAAGATGATGCACTGAATTACTTTGGCTCTCCAGCTCTGGGACCAGCAGCCCCCAACAAAAGCCAGCTACACACACACACACACACACACACACACACACACAGAGACACACACACACACAGACAAGGGAGTCAAGGATGAGGCGTAGTGGAGGAATGAGGAGTCCTATATGCTCAGTGGGGTTTCTAATTTTAACATGTAAGAATATCTGTTCCTTACTTAGAACAACAGCAACTGGGGGAAAGTACATGATGAAGTTTTGGAATCTTCACTGAATTTCATTTGTTTAAAATTTAACCCATTCATTTAACTTTACCTTTTTATTTTAAAATGCAAGATATTAAATATTTTCTAGAGGTCAAATGTTAGAGAAAAGATAATTCTTGAAGGAAACTAATAATGCACAAATAAGCCGTTTTACTAAACCATGGAATATTTAAGAAAACCACACAGTAGGTCACAAAGAAAACACTAAATTTACCGCAAACAGAAATGGTACCTAGGCTATGCTTTCTGACAACAATGTAATGAAACTTCAGATTAGTAAGAAAAGCAGAAACAAAAATAAAACTTGAGCACATAAACATTTAAAATCTCTCCTAATTAATTTTTTAGTCAACGAGGGAATCAACATCACATTTACAGAATACCTAGAAAATATAAAAAAATAGAAATGCTGACTTACACAAACAATGGTAGATGGTCAAAACTGTAGTCAGAGAAAAATTAACACTTTAAGTGCTAAGTAAGAGGGTGAGAAATGTTAACTAAACATTCCTTTCAAAATACAGGGGAAAATATAAAAATAAGTAGAATTGGAAAAAATAAATAGCAATAAAAGTAGAAATTAATACACTGGAAATGGTAGAAGTGATCTATGTAATAAGTTGAAATAGTAGGACCGATCAACATAGTTAAGGACTCTGTTTAAATATGAGCTAAACACCAACGATTTTAATCAAGGAGAAAAGAGAAAAAGAACAAAATTATAGAGAGAAAGGAATTACAAACAGTGCCACTGTATATATCTCTATAGTGGATTTTTGAACATTTAGGAAAAAGGATGGTATCCAAATATGTATTTTTTCACCCAGAATTAACCCAAAGGAGAGAATCTGAACAGAATAATAAACCATGGGTAGTACTGAGAAGTGTCTCAAAGACCAAACATTTTTTTCTATGTTTAAGAAAGAAGTCATTTCTATACTAAAGTGTTCCAAAGTAAAGAAACTAAGAAAACCTCCCCACTTATTTTACAGACTGTATACCTTTGATGCCAATGCCTAACAGAGAGAGTGTACATGTAAGAAAACCAGAGGGAACTCTCACCTACGAATACAGATCCAGAAATCTTATACAAGGATGGTATTGGCAAATCATTCAGCAGTGAGCTGGCAGCATTAACTCAAGTGAGGGTTCATTATTCCAGTAAGACAGAAATGCATTAGGAAATCTGTTAATAAGTCAAAGATGAAACATGATGATCTCGACAAATTTTAAAAATGTATATATTCTTTACCAAAAAATTTTAACTCAGTAAAACAGAATGCCTCGTGAACATTATGAATGTATGTGTGCACGTGCAGAGGATCTCTTACAGATAAACGGGGTATGTGACTTATAATCAGCAAATTAGTCATGAAGAAATCAGTTAAGCAAGTTTCTCAAGTATTAGAAGAGCATACAGAGAAATACAAGGGAGCACATAACGACGCCATTTACAAAGCAAAGCACCGGGAACGTGTGCGTGTGGGCTGAGTAACTGATGGCGTGTCCCGCAGCAGGTGGTGCACATCCACTGAAACCCGGGGAGGGTCTGCAGTTATGGCCAAGGAACGATGCCCAATACAGAAGTCAGTGGAAACAAACACTACAAGGGAATACTGAGAAAATGGCCCCATTTTTGTGAAGTAAATGTATATACTCCACATAAGTATATGCACAGAATGAAGAAACTGTGTTTTTGGAGTATTTCTTAAAGAACGAGAGCTGACTTTTTGAGAAATGTATCCTGAGAAAAGCCTGGGATAGAAACAGACCCTGAGGAACTTTGATAAGGACGAGATGGCTCTCCCCGAGTCAAAAGGGGAAACTGTCTTCTTCAGAAACGGGGAGCTGAGTGGAGCAAGGAGGAAAGAGGGGCATGATTGGTGATACGACTGTGCACAAAGACCCCCCCTGAAGCCACAATAAATTCTGTAAAATAAGTAAATCAATCACAAATGCTCAGTAAGAACCTGTGAAGAGGTGACGGTTTGTGGCCAAGATATTATGTAACCTCAGAGGAACAACAGACCATCATGAAGAAGCATTAAAGCAGGAAACAGTGTAACCGAACAACTCCCCAAAATGTACAGACATCAAGGGAAAGCCTGAAGCCTGTCTCCGTCCATGAAATTGGAACTTGGACAGAGCTAACTAAAGCCTCAGGGGATCAGGCCATGGCTGATGTCTTAGCAGGACAGGGATCTGCACAGGCACGCACGATGCTAGTGTATGTGTGTCCATGTGGGTGTGTGAAATGGTTTGCATGTATTTAATGTTACATTTAAATTCAAAGAAACATTTTTCAAGGTTATACACTAAAAAGAGTGGTTACGTTTAAAAGTTGTTTCTACCTTCTTTTTTATCAATTATCTAAATTTTTATAATGAAGATGTATTAATTTTAAAGTTAAATAATAAGGGGGGATGGGTACAGCTCAGTGGTAGAGCGCGTGCTCCTTAGTAGCATGCGTGAGATCCTGAGTTCAATCCCCAGTACCACAACTAAAATAAATACATAAATAAACCTAATTACCCCGCCCCCCCCCAAATTAAATACTACAGCTACTTTCTTTTTAAAAAAAGGAAAAGCAACTACAGCAGCAGTTGCTCTCAGACATCTCAACATGACAGTGGCAACTTCAGGTGGTGCTTCAAGGTTCATAAACAAACTCAAGACAAATGTTGTTTCCTCAATGCCCGACAAGAATGCCATACCCTAAAATACTCCGTAATTGCTGGCTAATTGGCCTTGAAGAGAGTTAGCAAGACCTTACACTCGCCATTCTATTTTTCTTCACTTAAAGAAATATTAATGTAAATGCATTAGGCACTAGGGTTGGCACTGCAAACATGAGCTTGAATAAAATGTGAATATAATACAATGGTTTGCAAGTCTTCTTCTAGCCTATTTTAAGCTCATTTAGATCTGACACTGTCTTTATTACACCTTTGCACGCTGTCTGAAACTCGAAGGCATGTTATTTCTTAATGAATAAATAGTATCTAGTCTCTTATGGAACAAGAAGATCAGTGGTTAGGTGCAGTCCAACTTCAAGATGTCAAAAACATTTTGAATTAAGCTCTTACCAAGGAAGTGCTAGTTCACTGAACCAATTTTCTATAATGTTAAATAACTCATTAAATCTTTAAACTTTTATCCAGTCAGAATACAAAATGCAAGTCATGTGGCAGTTAACTGAAAAATTATTATTGTTTAAAAAATATTCTGCATTTCTTATCAGCATCATAACATCCCTGTGTCCTCATGCTCTTGTGGTTTCAACTCTGACTCAATAAAGCCTCACTTAAATTCCTTGTCTGGCCTCTTAAGTTTCTAGAGTCCAGGGACTCAGGTCAGTAACACTTTGGGTGGATTGGCCGGCATGATTACATTGGCCAAAAATGGCATGAGTGCTTCCCATGGGTCCTGGGGAGAGAGCATCTCTGTAGGGTCAGCCTGAGTCCATGCCGGAGGGCCACTGGGAGCAGTAGAAAGACTGCAGGGAAAAGAGGCGGCAGGTAGACTACTGGCTGCTTGTAAGCCAGGGAAGGCGCTGCAAACAGCCACCCGGAACAGAGCTGCAGCTGCCGGGTCACAGGCACAGGGGCGTGGCTAGAAACATCCAGCATGCCCTGCAGAGAGTCCGCTCTCAGCCACTGACAGCCCCCAGCGACATCAGCTTTCACCTTCCTACCGAGGAAGAGCTGCTGTCTCCTCCCCTCCCTCTGTCCTCACATGGCAAAAAGCACCTTCCTTGGAAAGTAAAGAGCAGCGTGTGTGCACTCAGCACACAGCGGGGCTGTGACTTACTGGCAGGCAGTTCTGATTCCAGAGTCTGTGCTCAGGTCCTAGACTATGCTGCACCCCCTCCCATCTCTTCCTGTTGGAACCGTCTGTCTAAAGAGAGTAGGAGGGTGAGGTTCTGGTAGTATGTAAGCAGATAAGAAAGTACCTCACAAAACTGGTTATGAAATGAGTTTTCATTAAAACTTATGACTCTCATTTCACAGCCATGAGATTATTACCAAATTGGAAAAAATCGTGTCTTATTTATAGAATGCCTTTTCAGGATTTCCTGGAGAACAAGATAGGAAATACCTGTATGTACAATCACAAGAAGAACACCTGCTATGTGCATGTTTGAAGCCAAAGCCTTTCTCACGTCTTGACTGCCTTCCCCCAGTATTTTAGGGCATTCAGGAAGATCTACCTCCCTAAGACCCCAGAGAAATGACCTGGGAATGCAAAAATCTTAAGGATTCAGAAACTGGTAACTTCTGCCATCCTAAAAGAGTAGCGTTCTATTCTGTCTGTTTCGTACTCTTGAAATTTCCTAAAATGAGTATTCATAGAGAGTCTGCCAAAGATTATTTCTCAGACATCTTTAGAAAATCATCCTGGCTTGCAAGCCTCCTGCAGATTAATTGTGTGGATGTCAGAAAAGATGTATGAAAGCATGCCACCGTAATGCTTCTCAAACTATGAATACTGGTGCCCATGAGACCCTAAGGTCCTCCCGATGGCAGGCTCACACATCTACTGTTGTCGTTCTCCACCTAAAACACATATTAACTATATCCATGTCAAATTTTAAAATTGTTACAGATGATCATTCCCACCTCCTCCTTTTCTCTCCAGGCTAAATAAGCCTGCTGAAGTAAAAGAGGAAGAAGGCTGATTTTACACCAGAACCTCCTGAGAGAATCTACTGTCCACCTTTTTGCAAGAATGGGGAGGAGGCTTAATAAATCTGGAGTGGGTACTTGACCCAAACTTTCTGACAGCTATGTAAAGAGGGACAGTGAGACACCAGGATCTTACTGAACTCCAAGCACTGCTGCCGACCGGAGACGACCCCACCACGGTGAACACCCGCGTACGCACACAGGCCTGCCCCTCTTGTGAGCACCCTGGCTGCAGCAGAAACTACTGGCAGCAGACGGTTCTTAAGTCAAGCAGATTTTATTCTATTTTTTATGATCGTGAAATCAGTGTTCACTACAATAAAAACAGAAAATCAAGAGTTGTCAAAGGAACATTTACACCACAAAATCTCTCATAATTCTACCTCCTGAAACAACTGTCAGTAAAACCACCATGTATACTGAAAGGGAGTCTCTTTATATGCACTTTACATGCACTGACATAAATACTCTATGTGTCACCTCAACTGGAATTAATACATTGGCTTTTCATCATCAATTTTCTAGCATCATACATTTCTATTGCCTGTTTTTTCAATTATAAAAATAATACATGTAAATAGATTAAGAATAAATATGTAATAGAACACACAGAAAAATAAAAGAGCTCCCAAGAAGGAGCCACCTACATTTTTCTGTGCATCCGTTAGAATGTCGAATGTTTATACAAGAATGTATCTTTCTCTACATATTTTTAATTTTATGGAATTGGAATCTAAGTTTACATCCTTGCTTTTTTTTTTTTTTTACTTAATACCATGTCCTAGATTGCCATACTAAAAAGACCAGCACTCTAGCCTGTTTCATACAATTTTCCAAATGGTGTATTTAATCTCAATTTTCAGTGATAACTCAGCACTACACTTTAGAGGTGTGCCATTACTTATGTAACCAACCCCTGTTGACAGAAAAATTGTTTTCAATTTTTATGCCACTTATAAACAATCTTGCAGTGGACATCCTTTGTACTCTGGTACAAATGTATCTCTAAAATACATTTCTTAAAGTAGAAATTCTGAGAGTAAAAGGATATATATATATATAAATTTTCATGTATACTATCATTAATTTACACTTCCACCAGGAAGATATTACCCAACATTTTCCCCAGTGACAGGTGCTACCAAGGTTTTTGTCTGTGCCAATCTAACAAGTGAAATCTGCTCTTTACTTATTATTTTAATTTCCATCTCTTTATTGTCGTGTTGAGACTCTTGTTTATCTATTGCTCTGGGAACTACCTGTGGCCACCTGTCATCTGTTTTTCTACTAGATGACATTAATTCTTCTTACAGATTTATGAAAACTACATATTACAGAAACTGGGCCTTTGTCTTTCATACAGATTGCATATTTTACAAAATTCTCATTTGTTTTTTATTTTGTAATATTATTTATCCTCAAAGTTTTAATTTTTATGTAGTCAAACTTATCAGTCTTTTACTAACTATAAGTTAGTCCCTTACTAACATGATTTAATAGTAACTTGTATTGAGATGGCAGAGGCAGTAAAGCCAGGAACGGCATTCACTGTGGCTAGCTTTGTGATTCACAGTGTCCGTCTTACTTCACCATAAGCTTCATGAGAGCAGGCACTAGATTCTGTTCACAACTGTGCCTCGTTGCCCAGAGCAGGGCACCTCCCATAGCAGGCAACAATTAATCTTTGATGAACAGATGAAGCTTCTATGAAACCTAGACCCACTAGACTCCAAGTCCATGTTCCCCCAATGTGACACAGACTCTGTTACAAAGGACACCCTGTCAGGATCCTGTACAAGGAATTAAGAGGCAAGGCACTCGGGAAAACAGACAAAAGGGAAGAGGAAGCTTTTCTGAGGAGAGGTTCACACACACACACACACACACACACACACACACACACACACACACAGAGGGGCAGGGGATTGACAAAAACCCTCTCAGGAGTAGCAGTGTGGAAACACAAAAGTTACAGTTAAGAATGTGTGTGTGTGTGTGTATGTAGGTGCACGTGTGTGCGTAGAAAGTATATTTAGAAATTGTGTCTCTTGTTTCATGAAAAAATTAGTTTAAAATCCATAAAACATGCACTGCTTGAAATCACTGTGTGTTATCTTAGAGATATTTAGGGCTATTATAGTGTTATCATCCATCAAGACATGAGTATTCGGGGGTTCCAATTATGTCTATTTTAACAGCTCCCTTAAATCCTTCCTTAATCAAATAGGATGTAAAGAATTAAGGAAATAAATGTATATATTTAAGAAACATATGCCATATATATATATATTTCAGTATAAATACATGTTTACTGTATATCAAATCTCTGATATAAATAATTCTAAACACTCTGGAGGTACAGCACTGGACTGGAGGTAAGGGCAGGAAGGACGTGATGCCAGGTGACTAGAGATGAAGTGAGGTCACAGGTGAAAAGGAAAGGGCAGACTAGCCCTGCGGTTTGAGTACCCCAAAGATCAGAACAAGAGGTGACACACCAGGCATCAGTCAGTGAAATGCAGGAGGATGTGTGTGAGGGCCCCCTGGTGTCTGAAATACAGGTGGTGGAGACAAGAAGTGAAAGCACAGAGATCAACCAGAAACCTGACAATCTCCAGCTATCAACATGGCCCCAGGTGTCTCTCCCTCAAACACTGGCCGAGGAGCAGCCAGGGAGCTGGCGTGGAGGCTGCTGGCCTATGGGATGTGCGCTGCTGTGTTCAGAGAACGGGAGGAAACTGAGAGCCAGTGCGCATTCGCAATAATCACAACGCCATGCCTTCAGCTAATCCAGAACCTTCCTTGCTCCATCCACGAGTTCCAAGTGAAGTTTCTTTTCTAAGACATATTTAAAAGGCAAAAACAACAAGAACAAAAAGAGAAGTTGCTGAAGAAAGTCTTACTATGTCAACGAGGGAGATGATGATAACTAAAGTGTCCAAAAGAAATGGGAACTTGTGAGAAGAAGAACAGTACTGTGCTACACTAAGCCTCTGACACCCATCGCCACACTGAAGGCAGCCAACAGCCTTGGGGAGGGCTGCCTCCCGCCAAGGGGAGCGCAGCGTCAAGCCCCGCTGCTGCTGCTGAGGGTGCGCCAAGTGCGCCTGGGAGCCGCAAGTGCAGGTCCCAACAGGCCTGGAGGAGGAGACCGGAGGGGAGCCCGGACAACATGGGGCTGCGAGAAGACCGGCTCTTGCGGAACTAACTTCAGAATCGGAAAAGAAAACAGTTAACGCGCATCCATACAGAGGCCCCTTGCCTACAAAACTACACCCGAGATGACCCTCCCCCTTAACCAAAGGCAAAGCTGCTGCTCTGGCCACATATCACACTCAGAGATGGATTCGGATATGAAACATCATTGACTTCAGTGCAACTAAAGGAACACATGAAGGCCTCGATTAAGAAGCGTGTGATAAAACTGCTGTAATTTATGCGATCACGTTGAATAGACAAGAGTCCCTTGCTTTGAAAACCCAGTCATACCGCTTACCCAGCAACTCGTACAGAGAATTCAGAATTGATTTCCACGACTCCCCGGCTTCTCTGCCGGCAACGTCAGCAAAGTGAGCGGCACTGCTGTAGACATGCAGCCTGTCTATGCATTCCAGCACGAGGTTGATCATTCCCTGCAGGGGTCGAAAACCACCATCAGAAACTGCGACTCTGCTCACAGACAAGAGGTGCTAGCTAAGTTGATTAAAAAAAAAAAAAAGGCTGGCTCAAATAAGTCTGTTAACCATAAAGAAAATTGAAATCGTTTATTCAAAGGACAGGAAGAAACCCACTTGCATGTGAAATAAAATGATCTTGAAATAATTCAAGTGGTTTTTCAATCCTGAGTGCTGTTCTCAACAGAAGCAGAACGATATAAAAATGTGTACTTCACCCTTAGATCTGCAAGGCTTGAGAGTAGACTGATGACTCGGTCATCACAGTATTTATTCTCCTGTGAGTAAGTGAAGGGGTTCAGAGTGTGCCACCCCAAAATACACCACTTTGGCATAAGGATTATTTTGGGCTGAAGGCAACTGAGAAAAGCAAACACAAGAAAAATTCTCTACCCTTCTCTGCCCTGCCAGGAAGGACAGAAGGACGACTGAGACCACGCCAGGGTCTCACCAGCCCAGACCTGCACAAAGCAATCTATGTGAACTGGCCCTTCTTGTCCACTGATTTCCTGATGTACTTACCGTCCCACAATTTGCTGCACCGAGAAGTTCAAAATTCCTCTCCTTTGTCTTATCACTTCTCCACAAATTCACTGTTCTTTGTGTTAAAAGGCTATATAAAACTAAGTTCTAATCACCTCTTTGAGTTAACCATTACTGAGCACTCCCATGGAGGCACACAGTGTACACTTTAATAATCTATTTGTTTTTCACTTGTTCATCTGTCTTTTGTCAGTCTAACTTGCGGGCCCCAACCAATGAACCTCAGGTGAGTAGAGGAAAACGAGTCCTTACTCCTACGTGAGCAGAAGAGCAGGTCCTCACTCTCAGGGATGACAGCATCACGGACACTGGCATCATCACCGTTATTACTTTTAATATTTAACTGGAGATGTAATCAATTAATAAAGAAAAGCTCATGAAAATATGTATCTTTAAAGCAAATCAAAAATTCATTATAGAAATTTGTAAGATGCTGTCTAAATTTGAAATTATGCTTTTGTTATCATTGCTAGATCAAGGTTGTCAAATGAGGCAATGCACGTGAAAGGAATGCTATCAAGAGCTGACCAATTAAATTAACTTATTTCACACAGGGAATCTGTGGCCCAAAGAAGATTTCTAGGTCCCCATGGACACTGTCTTTCTAGTGGAACTTTCCTAAAACGAAATCACATGCAGAAACTTACTATACGTGAAAGGAGGGTTGCCCTGCCCAGGCAGAGAGCCTGCAGCCCAGCTCCTCAGGTGGCCCCACCCCCAGGCAGACTCCATCCCCAACCAAAGCTCCTGGCGAACCCTAAGGCACTTCCCAGGAGCCCCAAGGAGTCAGCTCAACAGTTTGGAAACCCTCATGCTTTCCAAAGCCTGTATTCATTTAGACACTTTGAGTACCCGTTTTTTATAACTAGCAGAAAGCAAATGACAGTGCAGCAAATGATCAGAGTGAAGACTGAGCAGACAGTGAAAGAAAACATCCTTTGCCAAGGGAGCAAAGACTTTCATCTTTTAAAATTAATACTTAGTGAGTGAGAAATAAAAATAATTGCAGGATTTCTCCATGGCCTGGTCCCCTTGTTCCCTTGTAGAGTAGAACACCTGCTCATCTGCATCTCAAAACACAAATGTCAAATACAGTCTTCCCACCAAAAAGGTGTTTCTCCAAGACAACGACAGAAGAGAGATGAGTATTGGCAGAAACTCACCTCTTCCTGGAAGAGATTCTGCCGGTTCTTCAGAGCTCGTAATCTGTTCTGTTTGTCTTCATGCTCTAAGTGCTCCTCTGGTGGGTGGAAGTAACCGATCAGGTCCTGCAGACTTAGACTCACGGACTCGATAGGTAAGTCTACTGTGGAAGCTTTCACTTTTTTGCTGAGAGCATCAAGGCCCCTAAAATAAATAACAAACATTTCTCTACATCAGTGATTCCCAATTTTGTTCTATTACTTTTTAGTCTAGAGATGATTTAAAGCTCTACTCACTCTCCTGAGACTCCTGCAAAAGGAGCATGTACGAAAGGCCCTCAAACAACAGTAATAAATATACTCAGATGAGAAGCGTTACAGTCTGTCAAGTACACAGAACGCTATACGTTGAAAGCACCGGTATCAAGAGAAACTCGTCTGGAAGAACACCCAAAGGGGCTGGAGAACCAATGTCTACAAAGCCAATGGTCTAAATATGTAAAAACCAATTCGTTTTCATTTTGAAGCACTCCATCCTTCAAGACTTAAGATGTAACTTTCCAGGTTCATAATTCTGACATTTAACTGTTCTGTTTTGTTTTGGAAGTAGAAACTGTTAGCTGCTGTGCTATCACTGACACTCACTGTCATCCTGTCTAGCTCCTGTCAATTTAAAAATATATTTTAATAATGGTAATTTATAAAATTCATTTATTAATCAGGAAACAATATATTAACAGGCTTTTCTATCACCTGAAAGAAATACTTAGAAGGTAGGCTAAGAAACAGCACCAAGTTGCATTCTCTGGCTTTGAAGGAAAACATACCACTGGCACGTACATGCCCCAATCTGCTGAGCTTTCTGAGATTCTGCATTCTAAAACTGACAGCTTTGCGTGTATTTGGGAAGAATTTTATAGTGTTTGTAAATCAAAGTTATTCCAAAATAAAAAGCTTATTTATAAAAACTCACAATAGATACAAGAAAAGAATGAAAGAATGCCTGTACTACAGTTGATATACTAATATTCATATTAGTCATGACAAAATTTAATGCATAAAAATACTATACTTCCTTTCCTACCCTCTGCATCAGCAAAACTGTGTGGCAGTATCTTCTTCAAGGAAATGTTTCTAGCTAATTACCTGACTATTGTAATTAACATTTTAAAAACAACAAAAACCTTATAAATGAAAAGCCAGCTTACCTTTGAACTTTACAATGCTCAAAAATATTTTTAAAATGTATCATCATTTACATAAAATTACTAACAATTCTGGAATATTTGACTTCAGCCTTATTAACACTTGAAATAGTAGAGCTGCATGACTATCCTAAAGTTTCTGCATAAAATTCCAAATCAATTATATCATTAAAATTCATCAATTACCTAATTTTATCACCTCTATAAGTCTTTCTTTACCCGAAAAGCAACAGAAATGACTTGTCAGTAGATTATTTCTCCATAACAAAGTCAAATACAATTCTCATCACACTAGAGTGAATAAAATTTTAAAAAATTTCAAACATAATATCTACATTTTCAAACCTAAAGGAAAACAACAGTAAATGTCAGTTTTTAGGTTACTAAATTGAACATGTATGCCATCAGAAATGTAACCATTCAATCGCTTTCTAGAAAAACCCTTTTTTGCCAGAAAAAAATGCTATCCAAGACTGTAAAATTGTTAACAATGCCAAGTTTTAGAACTTCTATCCAATATAGAGTTTTTTTTATCTTAATTTATCAAAGACAAAAAAAAGACGGAAAAAATTGGGGGAAACCAATGGTAGTAGAATTAGACTATGTTACAGAAAAAGTAAAAGAGTTTTTTTTTAAATATACAATGAAAACACCAAGGAAAAAAGAGAGAAGTTCTATACTAACATCATTCAAAGTTTATGTCATAGCCAATATCACCAGGAATTTTAAAAAGGTAATTTCATAATAATTATCAAGGGATCAGTTCATTAAAAGGACATAATCCTAAATTTTTATAAACCTCATGACACAGTTTCAAAACATACAAAGAAAAAAATGTCAGAACTGCCAAGGAGAAACATAAAAATCCAGTTATAGTCAGAGACTTCAATACCCTTCTCTCCATATTAATAGAACATACAGACCAAAAATCAGTAAGGGAACACAAGAGCAAAACAGTACCATCAGCCAATTAAATCAAACTGACATTTTTTAGCATTCCACCCAATAAAAGGAGAATGGGCACTCAGAATACTCATTTTCCAGTGCACCCAGAATAGTTAGCCAGGTAGAACATATTCTGGGAGAGCAACTGGCAGAAAACAGGGAAAAAGTCTGAAGACTGGTAGTTGAGTTGATTATTAAGGCTTTGGCTATGAAAGTAACACAAGAGGGACCGGCTCTTAGACTGAGCTATAACCCTGTTTCTGGTTCAGTGATGGAGTGGATGGATGGATGCAATCTGTTCAGGCTGACTCAGAGCAGCCATGCCTGCCTCTGCATACAACCTGCACACATCATACTGTAGACTGTAGACCTTAAATCACCTCTAAAGTACTTAACAATCTGCAATACAATGCAAATACTATAAACAATTGTAAATACAATGCAAATGCTATGTAAATAGCTGCCAGCATGCAGCAAATTCAAGTTTTGCTTTTTGAAACTTTCTAGTATTTGTTATTTACTAATATCTTTGACCCATGGTTGGCTGAATCCATGGATGCAAACCCCTGGGATAGAGAGAGCTAACAATAGTTAAATGCGGGTTATATAGCCATTCTACTTTATCAAGATGAGTATATAAATGAATTTAATTCAAATAACCCAAGTAAAAACTGAATTTCAATACAAAGCAGCAAATACATTATTCAGTAAGTACTTCTGCCACAGAATCTAAATTTCTCATGTTTGGTTCTCTCTCTAAATGAATTAAGCAAGTGTTAGGTTCTAAAATTAACCTTCCAAATCACAGACCCTGCATTTTTGTTTTTATAAAAAAAAATGAGTAGTCTTGAGCAAAGAGCAAATGCGATAAAGCAAATCACATCCAAGATGAATTGTCGTAATCTCACTCAACATACAGAATGTCACTTAAGCCATGCCATCAGTACATTAAGTCTGAACTGATACAGTATCTTTCTGACAAAATATGTTTAAAAACAAATAATCAGGTTTTTCTCTGGTATTAAGTTAGCTATTGCCTGCCAAATGGAATCTCTGTAGTGCTTCTGAGAGCACTACACAAGTCACACTGTAATAAAACCTGTCTTTTTGCACTAGAAGAAGTCAGGCTGATGAATACAACGACATGGAAAATTGACTATTTTAAATATTTATGATGATTATTTCCTCAAGCTTTATAGAACTGACTGGGCTGTAGTAAATAAGAACCATGGAAAGAACAAGATGGAAAAAATCTAAGTTGAACTGATTTGAAAGTAAGTTACAATTTCAAATTTGAGTATTTATTACAAGAAGTCCTATACCAAATGATAAAAATCTGACTCTTACACCATCTCTAAGCTTTCCTCCATCTGAAAAGGATTAGAGTTTAGATGAGGCAGGGGAATAAGATAAACACTAAGCATATGATGAAGCTGAATGCTGTGCACATTATTTGCACAAATGTACACACACAGTGGGATGGTATACAAAAGTAGAGATTAAGTGAATATTTATATAATCTTGGTGGTGAAGGCCTTTAATATGCTGTAAAACATAATTTATTGAGTAAACTACAATGAAAAGAACTCCTTGAAATATTTTTCAAATCAATAAGCTGGGAGAATATTTGAAATTTATAAATGATTACAGGAAATTAGTATCTCTAATGTAACAAAAGCTCGTAACAGCCTAACAGAAAAATTCACAAATTATAGGGTAAATCATAAAAATAAATGAAGAAATCTGGTCAACAAACATGAAATAAACCCATTTTCACAATTCTCACATAAATGCAGATTTTCAAAAATAATTATAAATAAATATATACATACTATAAATATATACATGTATGTCTATTTTTTCCCACCAAATTGGCAAGTTTACAGAGAGAGATGATGCCCATCACAAATCAAGAGTGCTTACTGGTGCACTGCTATCAGAAAACACTGAAAGTCTTGATCCACTTCCCTCTCTAGTTTCCTGTGATCCAAATTTATCTGAATAGCTGTCTATAATGGCTTAATTTTTATTCTGCTGGTCTCTTGTAATTCAACTCTAGTCAGAAGATTGTTTACCAATTCACTGAAACTTACCTTGGCCTAATTAACAGTAACTTCCATATTAAACAAATGCTCATTAATTTTGAGTTCTTATCTTGAGTATAAATCTGACATTGTTGATCAAAAAAAAAAGAAAACACTTTGGACACAAGTTTGATTTGGTTTTGTAGATATGCAATTGCTTCCATTATTAGGTGGAAAACGGGAAACCTTATCACAAGAATCACTTTTGTTTTTAAATACAGTTCAATCCCACAAGGCATCCAGGCTGTGCTGCCCCAGGGTGAAAGGCCCAGCACCAGGGTATGTTGCAGAATAACCCTGACACACAGCCACCAATTACAAGTTACATGTACCATATCCAAAACCACAGTCCTTTTTAAAAAGTTATTTTAAAAGAAAGACATAAAATTATCTAACTAGCATTTTCTAATGTGTTCTGCAGAACTACCAAATAGTATGAGATTTCCCACCATGGTGTATTTTAGACTTGTTTATTTGTAAATCCGATAAGGAAACTGAAATAAAATGTCCACCAGCCACAACAACAAAGGACTGCGTACCTAATAAATCTATTGAAGAGAAAGACTGTGCTTCGGATGACACGTGCTGTCCGTGATTCTTCATGTTGAGATCTGGATAAATTTAGGCCATCGTCCATGTGACCTTCGTGGTGCATAATAGCCTGGACGAAAGCAGAAATAATGCCATTACCCCTAAAATCTCTTTTTTAAATGCATGTTTTTAAAGATGCCTCTCAAAAAGGTGAGCTAGGACAGTAAACAGAATCAAAAGGCAGGTGGAGGGGGCTGTAGGCTGTCGTGTTCAGGTAAAATTAATACGCACAGGTCCCTGTACAAATCAGTCATGAAATGTATTTATTCAGTTATTCATTTAAAGATGAATCCATTGTTGTTTTAAAGAACAAATCAATGCATATACTGATATGAGCAAAACAGACACCAGAGTGTTTTCGCATACCTGTGTTCAAATGATTCATGTACATTCTAAGCAAACTTTGAACAAAGCAGCAAAGGGAAACATTACATGGGATAACAGTTACACAGAAGTTCTGAACTTAGGTGGGTAAATTAGTAATAATGAGTAATGCTTCTGAGGCATCTCAGTGCTTGTGAAAGTATTTATTTTATTCTTTTGTTAGGCTTTATGCTTTCAAACATGCTACGAAGTATAACATGAAGAAATAAGTGCAAAATCTTAAGAGCTGAATGAAATTCACAAAGCGAACAAACCATGTAGCCAACACCCAGACCAAGAAAGAGAACAGTACAGCACCTTACACCCCCTTCCTGTCCCTGTTCTCCACATCCCCCACCCTCCATGGCTTTCAACAGCGAAGGTCAGTCGTGTGCTATATACAAAAAGAACCATTTGTGTCTGCCTTCCCTCACTCAACACCAACAGCAGACGTTTTTAGAACATTTAATCAGGAATACCAAACTCAAATTAGTAACTAGAACCAAAACTATAAACTATCTAGAAAGCAATGTAAGGGAAACTCCTTATACCAAAATCAATGAGACAGAGATACATCTGTATTCAGAGTCAATTTCATAGCCTTAAATGCCTTCATTCACAAAGGAAAAATGATTAAAATGAAGGAATGTATTACTCATTTAAGGACTCTAAGAAAGAAAAACAAATAAAATTGAAAGGGGGGATTAACGAAGACAAAAAGAGAATTAATGAACAAGAAATCAAATAGAATGCTAGAGAAGGATGAATACACACAAGATGTTTTTTTTGAAAGATAAATAAAATAGATAAACCTGTCACAAAGCAGGCTAAAGATAAAATGGAACAAACAAACAAAAAAAACACAGAGAACAGAATATAAGACACAAAAGACATTAAAATTATAAACTTATAGCAAGACAATGTTGCATGGAACTTAATGGCCGAAAAATTTTTGAAGATTTTAAGAACATAACTGACTATCCTAGAAGACAAGGACAGCTTCCTAGCAAATCAAGAATCATCAAAAGGAATCACCCCAACTAAGTAGAAAATTTGATGACATCAATTTATTCAAAAGAGATTGGAAAGGAAATTTAAGATCCAGTATTTCAAAGACTGCAGGACAAGGTGGTTTCACAAGTGAGCTCTAATGAACCTTCAAAGAACAGACACTTTCAATGGCAGGCTGCTCAGTGAACTAGGACTACAGACTATTTCTGTACTGCCTGTAAGCTACAAATAGTCTCTACATTTTCTAATGGTTAAAAAAGCCAAAAACAGAATATTTCATGAAACCTGAGAATTGTATGAAATTCAAATTCTGGTGTCCATAAAGAAGGAAAAATTATTATATAAACTTTATATATAAATGAATATACATATAATCCTAGATAAGTTCTAAATAAAATACAAATAGAATCTAACAAGATTTGAAAAGAATAATAAACTATAGCCAAGCAAGGTTTAGTTTATGAATTTAAGGATTCATCAGTATCATGATGTCTATTAACTTATTTATCAGCAAATTAAAGGACACTAAAACATGGTTTTTAGCACTCTTTAATTGATAAAATCCAGCAATCACTGCTAATTTTTTAAAAGTCAAATAAGATAGAAATAGCAGAACGTTGTTTAAATATATAATCTATTTCACTTGGCCACGAAGTGTAAGAAGGCGTAACTTCTGTGAAAGAGGGGTGAAAATTCCCAGGGAGGAGACAGACGGGGAAGAACAGCCAGAATGGATGAAGAGACAGCAAGCTGAGGTAAAAAGTGACCTGAGTGAGATCATGAAAAATACAAGGAAACTAGCATTTCAGAGAGGCACTGAGAGAGCCAGAGGAACAGAACGCCATCAAAGAAAACAAAATGAGTGATTTGGAGGACACATTTGAGAAGCAAAATGTAGAGGACAGGTGGGACTCCTGCAAGGGAAGGTGCTGACGTGCAGGAGAGGAACCAGCCGCCTTCCTGAGAAAGAAACCACAACTGGAGGGGAGAAAAGCCAGAGGGGGTGCTGAGCAATTCTCCTCTCAGCTTTAAAAGACCTAATGTGCTAGTTAAGAAGCCTTGGTGACATAATTATGATATTATGCATTTCATAATTCAGAGCTAATTTTTTAAAAGGTAATGCAATGTATAAACTGCATGTGTGCAACACCCAGTAGGGTCTGTGCATCACTGCACAATCAGTACATTTATATTTCTGCATCAAAGCATGACTGTCACACTAGGTGGGATACAGAAAAGCTATATGAAAAGTGACTCAGACATTTTTTAATTAGCCAAGGGTTTATTCACAGGAAATAACAACAGAAAGTCAGTTTTAAATATGCAAAGATTTGGCAAACCCACCACTAATATGCTTTTCTCATAAAATAAAATGATTTGAAGACACTAGCCAACTGGGAAGCATATAAAAATTAGGAGCTCTAGATTGGGAAGGCCTCATCTATCACGGCCACACTGAATCTAATCTCTCGATAAAGATTCAATACAGTAGATGTATTCTAGAAGAAGTAATAAATTTACAGTAGAGGTTGTATTAGGTTGGCCCTTCCATGGCCCATGAAGTCTGTTTCATATGTAACTTTACTAGTGTAAACAAGACTGGTTAGTGTCTCAACACCCCATCAGACTCTCCCACAAGGCAAGCTCTTTCTTAGCCTACGATGTAGAAGGGAAGCCCCATTTTGGCTTTAATCATGGTTAAGGAATAAGAGAGGGGGTAGTAATAAAGAGCATCGGCATTACCACAGTGGACTGAAGCAGGAGGGGCTGGGGGCGAGGTGAGATGAGTCAGCTGGTTTGTCCTGCATGGTAAGGAGACTGGAATTATGACAGGAATAAGGCTCAGCCTCGAAGGGTTCTATGCATGGCGTCACCCAGTCAGAGTGAACTGGAGGCAGGTCAGACTGAGGGCACAGAGATGGTTAGGAGGCAATGGAAACAGTGCACACCAGCCATGATAAAGGCGGAACTAGATTCTTCAGGGTGGAGCAGAGGGGACTGGAATGACGTACACCTGGAAGATGAAATTGCCAGTGCTTGGTGCTTTATTGAACTCAGTAGAATAAGGTGAGGAAATTGTGGAAACTCTTGGGATTTATTTCCCATACAACATATTTAAATGACATATGTACAGTTTGGTTTAAAATGTTCATGTGTACTGTAGACCAGAAACCATTTAATATGCAACGATTTAAATTTATAATGAAAATTACGTCATGAAGTATATGGTTTTAAAAATTCATTCAAGGGGTACATGAACAAAAAAAAGGCTGAAAGAACTGTTTAAGCCTCTTTTTTTTTCCCCCGCATTTTCCACTGAATCATAGAATAGGGAAATAACACCTGAAGAGTTTCTAGCTATTTTCTGATTGAAATTTACTTCTATTTCTTCAAAAATATATGTCTACGTGCTATCATCTTTACCTATACTTTTCCTATAACCACATGCCATGTTAAACTTTCAATAAAGGCGCAAAGGAAAAAGCGATGTTAGACAACAGCCCTTACAAAGTAATATCTTAGTTAAGAACTTCCTTTGTTTCCTCTCTGTTCTTTATGGTTTGTGAAATCATACTTTGAACATCTACCCTTCTGGTAAATATTAAGGTTTAACAACCCAGAATGCAAAATGGCAAATCTAATAAAATCACTCCCTATAAAATAAAATAAAAAGCCCAACAGTGAAACTCACCTCTACAACACGACAAGAAAGGATAGGGTTTATCCCTGAGAGCGGCAGTGGTGGGAGGGAAGCACTAGGTCATCAGGGATGGGTGGTGAGGAAGTTGTTTTAAAACATGTAGCTTCGAATTTTCCAGAACTAACATTAATGTGTTTTTAAAAGGTAAAATTAATTTTAATACTATGTTTGATTTAATCCACCATATGGAAAATATTACTATTTCAACATGTAATAAAAATATAAACTTGTAAATGCGATATTTTATTTTTTTTCATTCCTTGTCTTCATAATCCAGTATGTATTTAATGCTTCTAGAATAACTTGATTTGAATACTAAGTTATCAGTGAAAATATCTGACTGTTTTTTAGAATTCATGACATTTATAGTTGGGAAGGTACATTCACATATCCAAGTTGTTCCAAACATGCATACAAGCTTTCTAATAACTTGAGTATAAGCTTTTAAATTTTAATTAGTTATGCAAAACTAAAAATTCAGTTCTTATACTGCTAGCCACATTCAAGCACCAAACAGCCACATGTGAATTTGTTTTTCCCTCCCCCTTACCCTGAAAAAATGAAAGAGCAGGAGAGCACTGAAAATGCTGAAGATGACTGATGAACACACAGGGTCTAACTGCACTATTTTTCCCCATAATAAAAAGTTAAAAACTGCCAGGCTCAGCTGCAGGAAATAGTGAATGATGTACAAATACTGAATACAAACAAATACAATCAGACTGATGAGCCTGGATCAAAGACCCCAAACACAAGCGAACATCTCATTGTGAAAATGATCCGGGTCTGGCACTCCATCCACAGCTCTGAGGAAGGTGGTACAGGGACGCGTCTAAGACCAGCTCCATCCAAACAGAGCCAGCCCCTGATGTCACTAAAAGCAGTGCTGGTCACCCTGAAGAGATCACAGTCACTCTGAGCAATCCTTACTGGAACATGTATGTTACGATGAGTAAGTCTACTGAGGATAAAGAGACCCGAGGTCTCATGTTCATAGAAATAGTATTTGTTCTGTTATTAGACTCTGTGCACTGTGTTACACAGTGATATAAAAACATGAAATCTGAACAGTCTACAGTATTATTGTACTCGCCCTAAGGAAGCTCACAAATGAGAGACAGTGAGAGAGGCACGTAGCCTAGCAGATAAAATAGCACAGACAGCGCACATAAAATTTAGTAAGTTACACACAATATTATGAGAACACAAAGGACGGTGTGCAGGATGAGCTTAGACAGTCAGGAAGAACTTCTAAGACCATCTTTTAATCTCTGGAGGATGGAAGGAATTGGGTGGGGAAAAAAAAGTTTTAAAGGGCATCCCAAGCAGAGGAAACTATTTGTAAGGGCACAGACGTGTGGAGGCCGTGCTTCTCTGAGGGGCTACAAGGACTGTGTTGTGAGTGAGTGGTGGTGTGGGGACACTGCAGAGGGCTCCCAGAGCCTGCGCAGACAGGAGGAAAAGGCCGGGGCAGGTCAGGGCAGGTCGGGAAGGGCGTCATGCACTCCCAAGATGTGTAGCTGCTGTCTTGTAAGCAGTGGGGTGTGTAGCTGAAGGACGCACAAGGGAGGGGATGGGAACTTCTGCATTTCAGAAGCATAACACCAGCAGCACCCGGAGGACCAGGTGAACGGGGAGGACTAAGCTAGAACCCGGGAGTAGCAAGTTTCTTCACTTAATATTTAAATCACTGATATAACATCCAGCCAGGTTCACTGTACAAACCTGAGTGGATGAGGGTAGGATGGAACCTTTAGCATGTAAACAATGACGGTTAGCAGGTGGCTGAAGGGCTGGCCACCTCTGGTTGTCGTGCTGGGTTCTTCAGTCGTACAGAATGACCACCACACAGAGCTCTGACAGCCTCTCACCTTACGCTGTACGGATCCCATCCTCACAGATTTCACGTCCACAGACTGGTAGGTGAGCCACAGGCCGCTGTTTATGTGCTGTATGTAGCACACCGAGTCCCCGTACTTTATTTCCGACGTTCCCATGCCATCAACTTCTTTCCTCACCCCTACATCTAATTTTTCCTGAGAGAGAGACAATAAAAAAGATAAGCAACAGGTAAAAAAAAATACGAGTTTATAACATCAAGAGAACTTTGCTGTAAATGTGTTCCATGAAAAATGCAACCCTCTGACGGCCTCAGAAATAATGATGGTCAAAATCTCCTCTCCTAGCAGCTCGATCTCTACCAGAACCAAAGTAGGAGACTGCAAAAATACATCTCACAATCCCGAATTATTCACACTGCTAGAAACTTATTTCGGCCTCAACACAAAATTTTATATTGCTTCACGGCAAACGCTAAACCAGAGGTATTAAAATTGGTAGTTGAGGCTTCGTATTCTTTCCAGATTATTATTTTTATTATTGATGACTAAGAGCATAAGTATGGGGACATAAAATCAAATTTTGAGTCCAGTCTCTGCCCCTTATCACCTCTGTGACCTTAGGACAAGTAAAGTAAACCTTTTTAAGCCTCAGTTTTCTCATCTGTAAATAAGGCTAACAAAAGAATCTCCCAGCTAGTATCAGAAAAAATGACTAATGGATGAAAAGTTTTCAGAAAAGTCCCTGAACTAAAATAAACCCTTCAATTAATTTTAATGATTTTGACCATGAAAACGGTGTTGATGATGATGATGACGACTTTCTTTTTCATAAGGGTGTTAGGGATAATGATGATTTCTTTTGAACTAATCAAAGCTACAGTTCAGTTCCCACCACTGAGGTTTCTAACCTGGACCACAGGGGCGTTCACTCCTAGAGGGCTGCTGCGCTGAGCTCCCTGTGCTATGAGGGAACAATCGCTCCTCTGATACCAACTAAATGTTTCCCTTAAATCCCTATTTATTTTAATGCTTCCATCTTCAACACGCTCCCTTTCCATTCTCCCTCCCAGGCTTCATTCTGATCTTCAAGTTCTCTATAGTTCTTAAAATAACAGCAACAAACAAACAAACAAAAACCAATGTTCTACTGGTTGCAATACCTCCCTCTGTGGCTTCTTACTCTTCCTCTTGCTCTAACATTCCTTGTTCAACTGACTTTAAGTTTCTTCTATGTCTTTGGCTATTTGACTGTTGTTTGAAATTAATAACAGTTACATAACTTTTTGAAGATTAGGTTGGAGTAAATTTTATGTCTGTTATACAAAAAGGGACAATTCAAGTAAGACAAAAGTTTGATAGATTTCTCATGTCATTTTCACACTGTACTAATAATTAGTAACTCCAAAATAATTATGGGTACTCCATCAACAATTGAAAATTAAAATTTAAAAGAGTTGAAATTCTTAATGTAAAAAGGTCAAAGTCATATAGGAAAGTGAATACAATTAAGTTAAGCTGATTTACCCATTATGCAAATAATTTGAAACACTATTCTAAGAATCCACAATAAAACAGATAATAAACCATTCCAATTTCATTCTATCAAATAAGATGAGCTACTAATCTACTTCTACCAACCCTATACATGTGAAAATTAAATTCTAGGGAAAAATATAACAATGCAATTATCTCCTCAGAATCAAACAATGAGCCTCTAACATTCACATTTTTGCATTTTCTTTTATCCAAGGAAATTAGTTTGTAGTCTATTTATAAGCCTGTGGATTGTGTTTTGAGAAGTCACAGTTACTACCTGCAAAGTTACGCTTTGTGTGCTTTTTATTGAAGTAGTTCACATCACTCTCTGGATTAGAAGTTGTAATTGTGAAACTTCACAATAACCATGTTTTTGTAATTACTCTGATCCTCAAGAACTGGTTGAGTGACATGGAAGCAACCTAAATGTCCACAGAGAGATGAGTAGAAAAAGAAGGTGTGGTGCATATATATACACGCAATGGAATACTACTCATCCACAAAAAGGAATGGAATAATGCCATTTGTAGCAACATGGATGGACTGGGCATTATCATACTAAGTGAAGTAAGTCAGAGAGAGAAAGACAAATACCACATGATAGCACTTACATGTGGAATCTAAAAAAATGACACAAATGAACTTATTTACAAAACAGAAAAAAGACTCACACAGAAAAGCAAACTTAAGGTTCCTGGGGGAAAGGGGAGGAGGGATAAATTTGGAGTTTGAGATTAACATATCCACACTCCATATATAAATTAGATAAAAAACCAAGGATCTACTGTACAGTAAAGGGAACTATACTCAATATCTTGTAATATCCTATAATGGAAAAGAATCTGAAAAGGAATATACATACATATAACTGAATCACTTTGCTGTACACCAGAAACTAATGCAACATTATAAATTAACAACACTGCAATTTAAAAAAAGGTGACATTAGAGAGAAAAAAAGGCAGTGTGATTACTTGATGTTTAAAAGAACAAAGTCCAGTCACATTCTTTCCTTTTATCTATTTCCTATCATTTTCTGTAGCTCAGGCTTAGGACAAATTCAGGTGAAAATAATCAAGATGCTTTGACCAACCACTATGTGGTAAAAGCATCTGACAGAAAACTAGCCTGTATTACTAGAAATAAAGTGTCTCAGATTAGGCAAGTAGTATTCTTAACAAAACCCTGTATTAGCCACTCTGTATCAGTTAGTGGCCTTCAGTTTTGGTATCACCTTTTAGATTTATTTTCCTTTTGACTTATTCTGGCTTTGGGAAATGACGGAGCAGTCAGTTGGGCTAATCATCCCATAGATAACAACTGTAAAACTTGGGAGAAATATTTTTCAGAATCTCTTTGAAGGCACTTGAGAGGGACCAAAGGCAGAGAGAAAGCAGGCAGCAGACCTTTCTGAAGACAAGAGTAGCCAGGTGATTTATAAGAAGCTGCCTTTGGCTTGGGGCATGCCCTGCACCTCTGCCTGCAGCTCAGGCAGGTGAAAGCGGCTTACTGACACCTCAGGTGTCAGAGGACACACGTTGGGGCTCACGAGCAGAAAATTAGATGAGCTAAGTCCTGGGTGAAAGAGGTAGCCGCAAAATCTGTTGATAGAATTTGCCCAAATTCTTGCGCTATACCATGCATGCTCAGGGGAGGCCAGGTTAACGGCAGCAGCTAAAACTGAAATAACTAAGCACAAACTGTATAAGCAGCTGCCCACAGCAGTAGAGAGAAAGGAACTGGAGTTTCAGTCCGGCGAGGTTAACCACCTGCCAAAACCAAAGCTGCTCTTCAGGGAAAAAACTACCCACAGTCCTACCCTTCAAACAATTCCACTCTTGAAGGCTTGGAAAACCTAATTTTCAACTGAGTATCACAAGGCTTCCAGAAGTATAAAAGATCAGCCTGAAACATAATAATAAGTGGTATTTTGGCACTGGGCACACCGGACTGGCTCATTTCTAAGTCAAAGCTATTTCTGAACAACTGTCCTCATTAAGTGATCTCTATGCATTGGCTATACGAAATTAGACTCATTAAGAAATTTAAACTAGTCCTGTAGGATGACGTTTTTATTACACAGACCAAGTTCAGAGATTCTCCCAGCATTAATTGAAATCTTCCTTAAATGTATCCAAACTATTCTGCCAAGTGGCTGATGGGAAGGAAACAAAGGCTTTTATCCTTAGATGATGGCGTGTGTTTGTTTTTATAATAGCCAGCTCTCCTTAAGTCAAATAATGGGTAAAGTTAGGACAGTTAAAAGGTCAAAAGAATATTTTTTTATTTGCTTCTCGATCGTGTCACCTTTTGGCACAGAAGAGGTGATCACTGTGAAACAGGAGTCTAAAAATACTAGAGGGTCACAGAAATTACTGGGACCAACAGGCCGGGCCAAACTTGGCCCATCCAGAGCAGAGCAGCAAAAAACACATAGCTTGCTTTATCCCCGGTGTTCAGGAATGTCATGAGGAGACATGCCGATGGGTGGGTTTGTGGAGAGAAGGGCTTTAACACTTTTCTTGTACTAGGAAGGTCCTTGAAGGGCTCCCATGGGGCAATGAAAGGAGGTCACAGAGCCTCAGGAGAAGCCCTCGAGTATCGTGTACTCGAATGCCCTCCCTTGCAGTGTGGACCAAGCCAACAACATGATGGGCTACCACCCCATGATGAGGGCGTGTTACACAGCACAGGTGAAAAGATCTTGCAGAGGGAATTAATGTCCCTATTCAAATGATTTTGAGCAAATAAGATGGGAGATGATCCTGGGTGAGTGAGACTTAATCAGGTGAGGCCTTTAAAGAGGGCTCAGGCTTTCCCTGAGCTCAGACACTACAGAGAGCAAGGGCCTCAGGTCCTATCCCGCTTAAGATCTCTCAAGGCCAACTGCATGGAGGACCCAGACTCACCCACCCAGGCCTCTCAGTCTCAGAAAGCAGGTGCACGCAGTACCTCCCCTCCCATACGCACAACTCACACAGCTTTTCCCCTCTGGCTGAACTCCAACTGAGACACCTCATCACTTTTTGCTTTTGTTTTGCTGTCTTTCTTTTTTCATTTTTAGTAACATTTATTGCTTTCTTTCTAATTTTACAAGCAATACACATTCCTTGCAGACAACTAGAAATACATAAAAGTATAAAGTAAAAATTAACCATCACCCATAATCTCCCCCAGATAACCATCATTAGCAACTTGATTTTTAATTGTCTACATTTTTCTAAGAGTTTAACTGACCTACAACGCTATGTTGGTTCCAGGTGCAGAACACAGTTGTTCAATATTTCTGTACATAAATCAGTGATCACTACAGTGTGTCTCGTTACAGCTGTCACCATACGGAGGTACTGCAATATAACTGACTGCCTTCCTCACACTGTTCATTTCATCCCTGGAAGTTTGTACCTCTTAGTCTCCCTCACTTATGTCACTCATCTCCCCACCTCCCTCCCCTCTCTGGCAACCAACATGTGTTTGTTCTCTGTGTCTGTAAGTATATTCTGTTTTGCTATGTCAGTTCATTTGTTTTGTTTTTTTAGATTCCACATATATATCGTGAGATCAAATGGTACTTGTCTTTCTCTGACTTATTCACTTAGCATAATACCCTCTAGGTCCATTACAGATGACAGCATTTCATTCTTTTCATGGCTGAGCAATATTCCGTGTGTGTGTGTGTGTGTGTGTGTGTGTACCTCACATCTTCTTTATCCATTCATCTGCTGACGGGCACTCTGGTTGCTTCCATACCTTGGCTATTGTAAATGATGCTGCAACAAACACAGTGCTGCACACAGTCTTTCAAACTAGTGATACACCTCATCTTAACCACAGATGGTTTCCTCCCTCTGTGAGCTCCCTCTCATGCTTACTGCAATTAAAAAATATCAGCATAGAAACTATAAATTTCTGTATCTTCTGTAAAACCGCAGTTGGCATTATTTTCTATTATGCTATCAAAACCCATTGAGAAATACCCTGAATGCAAGAATTTATTTTGAATTTAATCCTGATTAAATGCAAAATCCATCTCCACTGATAATTTTGTGTAACTATTTTGGTAAGAAGAAAGCCCAAATTCTCCATTATGCTTTTAATTTTTAGCTATTTAATCAATCACTAAGCAACTATAATATTCAGACGATCTCAGATGAGAACGTAGCTTTTCCATCTGCTATTACTATTATTAAATCATAAAACTTCCTATTAAAGGGGGCTTTGGTTTTACTAAGTTTCAGAGTTTGGATGAAGCCTAAATATCTTCATCCGCATAATGAAGATGTAAACCATTACCTAAGCCTCACAGGTTTGAACTAGGGATTGAATGTGAAAATGCATGTGAAGGGCTTAGCGCATCCTCTGGCATGTAATAAATTGGGAGCTATTACTCTTACTTTCATTGTGTGGGTCCATGTGTCTTAAAACATCTTAAACATTTTTTGAAACAAGAATAAAAATCTGAAATAAAAATAACATACTGTAAACTATGTCCTAAAAATGTTTTGTTCTATTTTTGCCATTTGCTCCATAATCCTTGTAATCTCACTGGCAGTCTTATTTGAGGTCGGTATTTCACCATTTCGACAGCAAAAGGTTTCTAATTCATGGTGCATGAGAGAGGAAAAACTGGAGGAAATCACCTCCAGAGGAATATTTTAGTGGCATTTTAATCTAAAAAAAAAAAAAGAATGACATCTTGGGGGCACTATACTACATGTGTGATTGGCATGACCTACCTTATGATTAAAACTGACATTTAAACATGCTTGAAAGTGATGGTTAAAAATTCTAGGAATAGAGAAAGGGAAGAATAGAGCTAGGAAAACCTGTATGAATCAGACTGAATCTTCATGATATAAAACGTTCTCTTTAAAAGAAGACCAACATAAGCATTTTGCAATAAATACGTGCATCAAATCACCACATTGGACATCTTAATTTTATGTCAATTATATATCAGTAAAGCTGGGGGAAATGGAGGACCAACATAGGTTATATTATAAACTGTCTTCCACTTTTTTGTTTATTTTCAGTATATACAGTTATCAACAATTGTTGATTATTCTGCAAATCCTAAATTTGAGATTGGCTAGTGAGTGTTCACATTAGTGCAAAGATATCCCAAAGACAAGTTAAGAAAATTGCTCTTTATATTAACTAGTAGAATAGGTTTTTAAAGCCATTCTCACAATTTTAAATAAGAATGATCTTAAAGATCTGTAATTTTTAAAAGTGTACATTTCAAGAACATGCTTATAATTTCAAAGCATCTCACATAACCACAGGTAAGGAAATGCTAACATAAATATAAGGGTTCATGAGAGACGATCTTCACTTTAGAATTTCCCAAATCATACCCCTGAATCCAAGATAAAAGTTGGTATTTTCAATTGACCCAAAAAGTTTAATTTTTCATCAGTTATGAAAACTTGATTTACAACATAGTAATTATATCAAATAGTCATTTATTAATTGTGCACTCAAAGTATACAAAGAATTGAAGAAATATGTTACACAAAAATGTCTTTGCCTTCCAGAAATTTAAGTATTCATTATTTTCATTGGAACTAGTAACAAAAATATGCAAAAATATGGCAAGCAATTTCAACCTGTCAGTGGTACTCAGGGAAAAATAAATACCAAATACACCTTTGAGTAAGTAGACCTGATATTTATTTCAAAGACCAAAGACCATCACTAAATGTGATGATTTACAAAAGGATGAAAGAAACTGTTTAGCTATACCATCTTTTCTAAAATTTTGACAATATAAAAAAAATTTTTTTAAACATACAATCTATAATCAAGGAGTTCACTTTTTAAAATTCTATTTTAGTTCTAAGTTCAATGCTTCTTTATTATGTAATTGCACTTTTCATGATGAATGAATTTTAATTTTAATAATTAACCTATTAGTATCAAATATGTATATATTTGCTAAAAACTGAAACACACACACAAAATATAGTTGTTTCTGAGTGATGGATGAGATGGTACATGATTTTTTTTTTTAGGTTTTTTTTTTTTTTTGAAGGGAAGGTAATTAGGTTTAGTTATTTATTTTTTGGAGGAGGTACTGGGGATTGAACCCAGGACCTTGTGCATGCTAATCATGCACTCTACCACTTGAGCTATACCCTCCCCCCTGGATGGTACATGATTTTAATTTTCCCCTTACCATATTTTTGTAGTATTCCCTTTTAAATTTGTCTACAGTGACTATGCACTATATATAATAAAAAGTATTTTTAGGAAGAAATAATATAGTTAGTCTCTAACTCATAGAAAACACATTATTACCTAACCTGTCAGTGATGTTAAAAAAAATTCTGTGATTTTAAAAATAAAATGTTTTCCTGGATTTCACCTCCACCTTCACTACTCTCAACCATGTTATCATATACAACTCTCATCACGATAATTGACAGCAGGTTATCAACAACCCGCGTCTATTAGAGAGGTTCCATGAACATGGGCTCCAGGCAGGAGACCAGATTCAGAGAAACTGAATCATTCACTGAAAGGCAATGCTGGAATCCTAGTCTCTCTACTCTCAGTGTGAGCTGTGACATTACAGAACTGTCAAAAGCCAGAAACAGAACCTCTGAGCAGGGATGACAGAAGGATCTGGTCAGTAAAAATTCTTCAAATGCTAGCTACACTCTAACACTGACAGAGTATTAGCAGAGATATTTAGGGGGAAATGTTTCAAAAGTTATTGCTTTCGGCAAGAACTGTTATCCAGAGATTTTTAAAATATTCATAGCTTTTGAGCCAGTATTTCCATTTCTAGATCTCCCCCTAAAGAAATGAAAATGTGCACAAAATTTATGTCCAAGTATGTCAGTGCAATGGCTGATTTTTTAGCTACAAAGGAAAAATGGCTGTTAAAACAGGCAGAGTAATCCAGAGGCTTATTGTTTAGAAGTTAAAAAATGTTCCCTCATACTCCCATTCACCTTCCATTTTGATCTTCCTAAAGTAGTCAAAGTTAAAAAGATTAATGTAGATTCTTCCCCATTTAACATATAATCACACACACACATACACACCAGGATTTTTTAAAGTAAAAAAAAAAATAAGATTTTTAAACTGCATTACAGTCTGCTCTTCTTTTTCACTCAACAGTAGATGACAGACATCTTTCCAGATCAGTACACTGATAGCTAATACCACTTAGCTATCAACTCTATTTGTTGAACATTTAAGTCTTTACCAATCTTTTTGCCATGACAAAGAATGGTGAAGGTAACATTACAGGTTTTATTTTATTTTTATAAGACAACCCTTCTCATTAAAAATAAAAGTAATCATATACAGAGAAGGGAGCTGGATCAAGGATTGTAAATACGCAAGAAATTAGTGCAACATGTTACTATACTCTTCTCTTTTGCAGTTGCGTTTCCATTGGAATAATCTGATTCCTGTTTTTCCAGAGGCATCCACTGCCCTCCTGGAAAATCAGGATTGTTACAGGAAGAATGAAAGGATAAGGACTGTGTCAGAATTCAGCTTTTTACAGCAAAAGCAGGATTTTTGGAGACCATGGAAACATGACTGTTACAGAAATAATGAAAAGACAAAGAAGAGCTCAGTGTTCAGATTTCTACAGCAACAGCAGGATTTGGGGGAGACTACAACTGGACAATAGCATCTGGCAGCTGCCTGGGAGCCTATGGAGGGGGTGGGGGAGACCATGCAGCTACGGGGCACCTCCAGGCCCTGTGGCCTCCCTGACAGCCCAGGGGTGAATGAGTGACTGGCCAGTGCAGGGTTACTGAAACCTACCCTGGCCAGTGCTTTGGGGCAGAGATAACCTCGTGTTCACTGGTTCTTCTATGCTCCCAGTCCAGGGATGTGGACAAGGGACGTATCCCTCTGGCCCTTAGTTTCTCCATCTGTAAAACGGGGGTCCTGATTCTCAGCGAGATCAGTTATGGAGAGAACTCAACTCAACTGGGAGACTTACCATCACAGAACAGTAGCAGCTACTGTCTTCAGAAGGCCAAGGAGAGGGGACAGAAAGGCCCTCACTTCCCAGCGCCCACAACAGGCTCTGGGAGGGCACGAACTGACAGCCTGTCCCCACTCTCAGCCCAGGTCAGGTCAGCCCCAAACATCCCTGAGTGCACAAATGCCCACTTTCCTTCTTTCACCAACTTCCCTCTTGTCCACCACTCTATTTTAGTAAACTTTATTACATTGGAGTCTTTGGCTTTTACTATTAAATATCTTATTTATTAATTGGTTTTGCAGTTTTCAGAAAGTTTTTCGACTTCCACTGTTTCATAGGCAGCAGTCAGAGCACCTTTCACTTTTCCTCTTTCTCCTCACTTTTTGTTAGACATATTTTGCTTTTTTAAGTGCCGTATCTTGAAAAACCTTCCAAGTGTCTTTCACTGTGATTTATCTGTTCAGATTTTCCTCCTTCTTTGGGATTTTATTTTGGTTGATTACATTTTGCTGGGATTGCATATGCATTTCTTTTCATTTTTCCAATTTTCTGCCATTAAGCTGTATGCCACTGCGTGCCATCTTTTTTACTTGAAAAGGGTTTCCACCATCAGATAACTGATTGGTCTTCAGCGGGTTGAATTTTTTCCTTTCTGGGCTGAGATGCTATCAGTGGACAAACCAGCAAATTCCCACCTCCCTGCTTAAAGTCTTGAGGAAGCAGCTGACCAGTACCAAGCGTGTTCACAATGCGACCACCTGCGCCTTCCATCTACAGAGACAAGGAGCAACTCATTGCTCACCCGAGGTCCACCGAAGTGCCCATCCAGAGCGCCGCTCGGTCCCCACAACAAAGTACAGATGCCCATCCTGTCTCAGATTATCCACTGGAGTTGACCAGCTTTGCCTACTTTCTCCACAGAGGAAGGGGACCACGCTTGCTGTCTCCCCTGGAGATCTCTGGGGAACACGTCGAACCAGAGGCATCTTCTACCATTCCGTGTCCTCCAAAGCAACAGAACTAGAGTGTGGCTACTGCCTGCTCAGCCTCCTGAGTATGCTGACGTCTTTTCAGAGTTAGTTCTGGTCTCGCTCCAACTTCCCTTTATCAGTAAGAAGGGCATAAAATCTTGCATCTCTCTGACAAAAGCAAACCAGTAATGCAGTACCTTTCCTACCATTATGCCCAAGTTTCACAATCTTCATGAAATTAAGGGCAGAAAGATACAATTTTCATAAAAATGCACATGGTAGATGCTTGGCATCTGTCAAAGAAACAACTGATTTTCAACTACTCCTGAGCACTCTGCTGTTTAGGAAAACTGCTGCTTTGCTGAGGTCCGGTTAGGAACCTGTCACCCTGCGGGGCTGGTGAGCTGGGACCCTCCCGTGAGCACAGAGTGGGCCTTGCTGTGCTGAGGCAGCAGCATTTCCACTTGACTTCGATGTGTACTTATTTCTATTCTAGTCATCATCTAGTTCAGGGGGATTCTCTTGAAAGAGCTGAAGGATTCTCTCAGAGGTTGTGGTCTGACAAATGACTCAACAGACATTAGAAGAAAGGTCCGTGTACAGAGCAGCTGTGGAAGCGTGCCATGAGAAAAAGGTTCTGGTGTGCCCACCCCCCTGTTACACGACGGCAGCACAAGGTCTGCGCTAACTGCACTGCCAAAGCCCAGGAAAACTGAAAGAGGCTGGATGGATGCACTATGTGTCAATAACCAAAGAACTAGGCACCAGGTGAAACTCCAGGGTAGGTTTCAGGGGTTTAGGAAATGGGTTTTACTGAAGAGGGACGGACAGAACAGACAGTGCGCATTTAGAAATACATGGAAAGCACACATCACTTCTTTTTGCCTTTCTAACATCAAAGGAAATGTGGTAGGGATATACTTACAGGAAATCCAAAATTACATTTTGTGACTTACCTTGGAAGATCGGAAGGTAAATGCTGTCGACTTGACGTCAGCTTTTTCCTTGTCCATGAGTAGAAGGCTTTTGTCCTCCAGGAGACTCAAGTATTTCCCTGTTGTGACGTGGCGGAGTCGGAAAGGCTGGCCCCATCTTATGTGGCTCCCACTCCACCTAAGAAAAATAGGTAAGACTTGATCCAATGGCCAACACAACCACAGGAGAAACAGCAATTACAACGGCGCATGTCAGACAGTGACCAAAGGTGCTCTGCATATACTGTCTTATTTAATGTTCTCAAAGACCTTATGAAGTTGGTGATACTAATTTTGTTTCACAAACAACAAAATGGTTATTTGGAACAACTAGGTAAGATTCCATGTCATGCAGCTAAAAGTAAGTAGAAGGGAAATTTACCTCAGATCTTCTGACATTGAATGTAATACTACCCACACCAAACACTACCCCATGCAAAGATGACTAAGAACTTGTGTTCTATGTTAACCTCTAATCACGAGTCACAATTATAGACATTATGACTTTAAATGAGATTTCAGAATTTACCAGTTTTGAGCTGGATTTGCATAGACTTGAAAAATAGTGCCTAATTATGGTTAATTGGAACTCATATATATAAAGTGAATTATGTAGTATCTTAAAAAGGAGATCTCTTCCTATTGTTTAGGTTTTAATGTGGAACAAAGCTATCATTAAAAATCAATGAACAAAAAAAACAAATCAAGAAAATAAATTCTAGTAAGTTCAAGAGGAAAAAAGGGAAAGAAAAAAATAAATGCAGCACACAGAAAATATAAACTAAGAATGCAGAAAAAAGATAAAAAGCAAAGCTGTGATCATTAAAATCTGCTTTTAAAAATAATGACATTCAAATAGGGAAGAAAAGAAAAATTAAGATTTAGACTGTCCTTGCTTTGCCAGCACTGTGTTAACTGAAAGCTGCACACATCAGATTCTTGCACTCACTACGGTATAGAGCGGAAACAAGGTTCTGATAACAGTGATGCTAAAAATCAAGTATGTTTTTAAAAACTAAAAATGGTTTACCATGCATAGATAGTATCAAAAGAAAATAATGATGGTCAAGTTGATATTAGACAAGTCAGAATTCAAGGCAGAGTATAAAGGAGATACTGGGTATTTTGTAATGAAAGATATACTCTCAAGAGAATGTACTATGTCATGAAGCTTCACATGTCAGTGCAAACAGAAAATGAAACAAAAGAAAGAAACACAAGGATAACTTTTAAAAAGACAATTACCGTGGAAGCCTTTACCACTATGTAATGAATCAAATACATAAAAAGTAAAGATATGGAGGATTTCAATAGGATTTTATTAGTTAATAAGTGTTTTAATATAGAATCATTAAAAACATTCATATTCTACAAGTTGATAAGATTATATAAGATTCACCAATCTCAGTGAACTATAAGTCAATTTTATGCTGTTTTCCCAATCTAGATCTTTGACTCAAGATATTAGCAAGGAAAATTAACAGTAGAATGATATTCTAATGAGTTCATTCTTATATGGATTTGTTTCTAAAGACAATTACTTTGGACAAGTCCCCCTGCTAAATTAATATTCTTGTACCAACAAACCCTGTTAAAAATACAGTAGTGTCTTAGAAATGAAATTAAAGTTTCTTTACCAACAACAGCATGTTAAAACATTTCTAGTCTGGTAATCAAAAAGCTTTGTTTATTCCTTTGTTAATACACTTATCCAATTAAGTGTATTCTTTGCAGACACTATGAAAAACACAATTAGTTTTAATATCATTTCCAATATTTCAAGAAGAATATTTTACCGAATAATGACTCATCTTAATCATCATAGAAAACAACTTCATTTTCAAAACAGTCCAAAATTTTGACCAAGTACATACCTTTTTCCAGAATTTTTTAGGGCATTCTGGATACCATGTGCAAATCTATTTAATAACAGGGCTCATATACACTAGCATACCTCTCAAGTCACTAAGGCAATTCTGTTAGAAACAATAAATTTGGCCAATTATCAGCAAAACATTGTGAAGTCTAAGCATATTTTCTTTAGCTCATGGGCACTCAAATGAGCTCATCTCGTATGCCCATAGCCCAAAAGAAAAGAGGACAAGCCCAGGAGAATCAAGGGGCGAGAAAATATTATTTTAGTAAAAACTGAAATAGTAATAGTAAAGTAGTTACATAAAGCAATTTCCTATGTTAACATAATAAAAAAGTGTTCTCTATGCATTATCTATAATTACTTGAAATCATCTCAAAGGAATGAGAAGTGTTTGGCCACTCTTTATAATATGTTGACTTTTTTATTTGCAACACAGAAGAAAGTGGAATTTTAAGTATATATAATGCATATTTTTAATTTCAGTGATCATTCTCATTACAGAAACTAACATATATCCCACTGACAATGTTCTTACAACTTTGAATTGGGGTTCAATACAGGAGTGTGTTTCCTATTACATTTAACTCCTGAAATTAAAATTTATTTTATTAAAATTTCATGATATTGAAAAACTTTTAATATAACATTAATGTTTTTTGTATAAGTATGCAATATAAAATATATAAATACTGGACTACACAAATTATAAAAAATATATAGTTCTGGGGCCTTGTTGAAGAAAACAAAAAGCATGCAGTATTTCAAAGATTATAATACAAAGGCCTTTGGAAATTAAGTTCTGTTATAAACACAAGCAGAACCTTTGACTATCACTTCCTAAGTATAAAGGAAAACAAGTAATTATGTGGCCACTGCATATAAGACGACGTGCAAACTTAACGCAATCTAATTTCTACATTTACAATGAACCCAAAGTAGCTCAAAGACACAACAAACTCTTTTTAAAAGAACTTTCATTACATCCATCATACACCAACCTCCTGCTTTCCTCCTGTGGATGTACATCAAGGGTCACAGAGTAGAATCAAAACACCTCTCTTTAATTTTTTTAAATGGTTGGGAAGCTCCTTGCTCTGCCTGGGCTGCCAAGTCCCCCTTGCTGTCATCGGGATTCTGAGGGGCAATGAGCACAGCTTCACACAGGCTCTGGTAAGATGCCCCTTTCTGTCTCTGCTATTTGAGGAAGGCCCAGGCCCAGGCCCTGTGTCAGCCACCCAAATTCAAAGATGAGCTGAACAATCGGAGTTGACTAATTACAGTTCATCGACAACACTGCTGACAATAAAATGAAGTCCCGGCAGGGTTTCAGGACCTCTGATCTTTATTATTATTTTTTTTAATCTATAAATTGAGACAGATTTAGGGTCTGGTTGCTCAAAAAAAAAAAAAAAACTCCATTTCTTTAAGCACACAATTGTGAAGGGTAAGTAAATCTATACATTTGAAAACACATCTGGAATCTGTTTTATAAAGGGCAACAAAACTATTCTAAATTTCACTTTTTTGATCATTTCATTTCTCTAATTAAGCTGTCATTTTTATAATACACAAGGTAAAATTTGGAGACACACGTATATATTTGAAACTCTTTTCGCTAAATTCTCTGAATAATTTATAAAGCACAGAAAAGCTATGAGTTTTCTTCTTTGTGCTTTATAAGTCATCTCTTCTTTTTTCCAGCTCATTAAGAGATTCACTTCCAGTAAAATTTTACTTTTAAGTTCAATGTTTATCAAAAGTCTTAATATTTAGGTGGATTTGATCAACTATGGATTTATGTAGAAGAAATTCAATATTAGCAATTAATAATTAGTGGGGTTAATATAGAAGCACTTTTTAAAGTTACAGACTTACTATTGTAGTAAATATAAAAAAATAAACTTAATTTACATTCATATTTATGTTGAATAGGAGTATGGCAGACAGCAGAAAAGTCTTTCAATCATAAAAAATACAGTTGGGAAAAATTCTGTCATGAGAGAGTAACAGAAATATGATTTCAGTGAGTAATATGAATAATAAATATGTTTTCACTGTTAAAGAAGGCCATGTTCAAGTATGGTTAAACAAACAAAGACAGGCATTAGATCACAGCCGAACTGGGAGTCAATGGGATGCTTCTCAAAGAGTGGCATAACCATTTTAAAATGTCACTACCTATAGTACGCTATAAATTATATTCTATTCATATATTTAAACCATAATGAAAAAATTTCTATGTCACAGCTAACAATGTTCAAAGAGACACACGGTTTTATGAAATTACTGCATGAGATATGTAAGCAAAAACAACTGAAGACCACTGAACTATTTTGATCATTAGATTCACATGAATCTCAAAGTATCAAATTGGCAAAAGTAGCTTTTCTATAATAAGATAGCTCTCTACACACATCCATGAAATCTATAACTCTAAATCAGTAACTTTTGAAGTATAATGTAACAGAGAATAAATACTCAGGAAACTTACTATTTTTTAGGCAAGGGACTGAATATCCCAATCACTTAGAAAAAAACTTGACTGGAATTTAAATTTTTTTTAAAAAAATAGTTCAAAAAAAAAAGGAGGCTTCAAATATTAGGGGAAAAAAGTCAATCTCTGGACAGCTTTTTGAAGCCATCAGGAAAAAAAGTCATTTCTTCTATCATGAACACACAGTGCTTTGTCTGCAATCCAGGTTTCTCAGCTATTAAGCTACTTGTACGTAAAGATAGTGATCGCCAGCTATGACTTTTGTGTCTCGTTCAGGTTCAAGTTTTCTGTCTTACGTGTGCCTTTAGAAGGTTAAACCCAGAATCTGTCAGATTCTGAAATGTGTGACAGGCTTGCAGTTTGTCCTGTCTCCAAACCTCACATCACTCTGTCCTAGAAGCCCGTCCTGCCAAGAGATGCACAGATTGGGATGAGACGGTATTACGAAAATAAATGAGGCTGAAGACCAAGCAATGGTATAAAATGACTGCTCTCTGCCCAGAGAATGTCGGCTCATGAAGGATAACAAAGGCCAGAGGACGGTGAAAGGCGGGGAGACTCCACTGTCTCCCAGTTTCATTTGCCTGCTGGCCATCAGCGTGGCCATTTCACACAAAAGCACAAGAGCAGCAGAAGCACTTTGCACCCTCAGAGCATAGGCTGCACCGAGCTCTACTTACGCAACCCTCAGTGTCTCCAGCCTCCACAGGGAACGTGCGTGAACAGATACAGCACCACCTTCGTAGTGAACAGTTCTGTTAAAAAAACAAAACAAAACAAAACAAATTTCAATGTTTCATTCTTGGACTCTTATTTATTCCAGCCAATTAAAGAGAGGAACAAATGGGAAGTCTTTGGATAAACAGTAAAAGCTGTACTTTTTGGTAGGAGGGAATATAGCTGGAAATTAGAAACAGCAAAATAATAACAACAGTGATCTGAATACACATTTGATTTAAACACATCCTCTCCTCTTTTACTCCCTCTAATCCCGTTCATTCCCTCTCCCTCCCCCGGCCTTCTCTCTCTCCCCCCTCCTCTCCCTCCCCGCCTCCCCCTCGTTTTCTCCCTCTCCCCTCCCTCCAGTGAACACGTTCACCTTACCCATCTAATTTCAGTCCACAGAAGCACTCAGCTATGAGCTCAGGTGTAGTTTAATATATTATATTTCAACACATGCATATGGTTATTTGAAGTTCTAAATTCTATTCTGGATATTTAAAACACTTAGAAGAAATGTAAGAACCCATTAATTTTAATGTTTTAATATAACAACCTGCTAAATGGTGAGACAGAAAAATATAAATATCAACAGAACAGTCTCACACACACAAAGAGAAACTTCTCTGGATGTGCATCACACACACCCAAATTCCAAAGCTCTCATTACAACAGGCTGTTAATATGCCAGACGTGATGCCAAGTAACATACATACTTTATCCAAACTGGTCTCTGTACCAACCCCTTAAGGTTGCTTTAAGGAAACCAAAGCTTGTGCACGTACCACTTACTTCCCGAAGACACACTGCCTCCCTCTCCACTGGGCCTCACACTTCATCCTCTTCAGGGGCTTTTACAGAACAAAACTTTCTCATTTTGATGAGATCCAGTTTACCAATGTTTTCCTCTCATGGACATGCTTTTCATGCCAAGTTTTAAAACTCTGTGATCTCAAAGAGTTTTTCTAAACGCTCTCTAGTTTTGTGTTTTACATTTATGTCCATGACCCATCTGATTAGGGTTTGCATAAAGTGTGAGGCTTAGGCTGCGGTTCTTTTGTTCTGCTCTTTTTGTTCTTTTTTTCCCCTATGGGCATCCATTTGCTCCATATGAATGTCTTTTAAGTCTGGGGGTAAAAATCTCTTCTCATCTTCTTTTTCAGTCAGAAGCAATCTCTCTCTCCCTGGTGTCCAAGATACTAAGCATAACCACCTCCTTGGATTTAGTCTTTAGAGAATAAAAGTCTGGAAGGGAAGGGCCTTGTAGACAACTTAAGCTTTCTGCCAAGTCTCACACCTCCCCTGAGGAGAAAAAAGCACAGGGAATGGTAGTTGCTTAAACTGGGGGAAATAACAGGAAAAATACTGAGAGAAAAACATAAATTAACCTCACAAAAATTACCCCACAGGCAGAAGTTTGCATATTGGCAAGTAAGTGAGTTTTCTATGAAGAATCTATTACATACATCAGATTGTCAAAGATACCCCAAACCACACCGCCAGTTTTGTTTTTCTTTAAACCACCGTCTTCAAGACAGAGATTCCTGCTATCAGAGAAGGGATTCTCCCCTGCAGAGAGACTTGAGGTCAAGGTGCTTCCAGCAGAGCAGGCTCTCAGCCAAGGACGTGGGACTCACAGGCCTCAAAACAGTGTTCTGTGCACTCAGGTTGGTATGCTGGTTTAGTTGAGTTTTCTTCACCTCTTGACTTGCAAGCTGATAATAACCTTTCAGGAGTTCACCAAAATAACACAAATGGGGCCCTCAAACCCTGCTGAGTTAACCAGAATGGTTCTCAATGCAGGCATCCCACTGCTCTCCTTAAACAACCTACAAGGAAGCGCATGACTTTCTTCCCTCCACTTACTCCTTTCACAAGGACAAAACAGTGAGCATCTGGGTGCAGATTCCCACATACACGTCACTATAAAAGGGGTGCAGGAATGAACGACACGGTCCCGGCTGAAAACTATGCAGAGGAGATAAACACACCGCCAGACACCATTGGTCTGGGGCAGTTGGGGACATTCTACTACCAACATGTCCTAACTGAGTAAGCCCAGCCCCCAGATATTGAGGATCCACCCATGAACCCTCTGAGAAACAGGAAAATCACTCACACACAATTTCCATTCAGAGCTGATACTGAAGGGCAGTTTCAAAGCAATTATTGGGACAAGAAGCTTGTTTGACTAACTTACAGGCTAACAGAAGCATCACCTCAAAATCTAAGGTCAACAAAGAGTCCTCCTTGCCTGATCTTCCTCAAAGGACAGAATAGTTAAGGTATGTTTTCTACAAGCTAATTTTTAAAAAGACTGTGACTGGCCTCTCCCAAATTAACATTCACTTCTTGCTGGACATAGTGCTGTTGAGATCTTAACAGACTGAGCTCCTTACAGACAGAGGCTGGCTCTCACTCACTTTTTCATAGTCAGCACACACCAAAATGCCTAGGACACACAAGCCCTCAATAAGCATGAAAGGAACTGAGTTACAGCGATTGAAAAGTAGACCCAGGATTAAAAGGTTATTGCAGAGATAAATTTTAAGTGCTTCAGTTTACATATTTCTGCAGTAGATTTCTGCTTGGACACCAGTCTCCTATGTTAAGTGCCAATGGGAGCGTTTGGCTGAGCAGCTGGGCCACAGGCAGGCGCTAAAGCAAGCCACCAGGAACTTCTTCGTACTTCAGAGTACATAGTACTCTGAACTTCTTCACAGTACAGAGAAATGCAGAAGTACATGTCTGAACAGCACGTACAGAAGCACCCCCTATTTACTCAGGGCTGAGTCTGTGATATTTCTACTTAAGTTGCTGCAACAAGGGGAAACAGGTATGTCCTGAGATGGCACGTCTGTGTAAAATGTAAATGAACCATCATGGGTTGAAACAATCAAATCCTCACACTCCATACTAAAAGAATCATATAAATCAGACTAGAGCAGAAAAACAACAAAGCACGTTGTTACTTTTACTTTCCGCTCCATACAGAATATAACAGAATCACAAAGGCATCTGGAAATTAAAAAGAAGAGGAAGCTTTTCTTTTTTTCCTGAAAGATACTGCTTACTTCTAAAGTTAATAAACTAAACGTGGACCAGTGAAAACGGTCTTACACTTTCATCAAGAAAATAATCAAGAGATTTCTCTTTTTTCCCTTCACCACTGACTTTTAACCTACTGTCTCTTTCAATTCACTCTAAGTGCATGAAACACCTCAATTGTTTCTTTCATTTTCACTGAAATCCAGTGGCTCCAATTTCTGTGACTATTTTTAATCCTTTGCCTTCAAAGCTACATTTTTGAAAACAGCACACACTAGCCCAGCCATTTCTTCAGTGTGCAGCTCTAGACCAAGTCAGGCTGCTAAGTCATGACAGACTGAAGCGAGGCCACCGTGCTCTCTGCAATCAGCAAGGAGGCTGAGTTTGCGAGTGAGACTGAATCTCTCTCCAGGGAGAAGAGGCAAAGAGGAGAAAACAGCTCTCCTTCCTAGACCCACTCTTGCAAAACTGTTCAGCAAAGCTAGCCTAGTCCCAAGACCCAGGCTAAAAAGGTATACACAGGGCCTGGAGGGGGAGAGAGAGAGAAGAACGGCTCTTGTAAAATAACCTGACCACTTTGGAGCACAGCAGAGAGTTTTACAAGCTTGCTCCGAGACAGTGACTGCGGGCATACCAACCCTGCAAGGATATCAGTCATCCAGACACACACACAGACGTACATACACCATGCACCACCTTCTCAGCCAGACTGAGACACTGAATTCATTGTATCAACCCCTCTCGTGCCTTATCAATTATTTACAACTCAGGCTCATTAAACCATCACATTAAAGGGGCATGAAGGCAAAAGCACTGTAATGCTTCCATATGGCATGGCTCTGCCTGCTGAGTCACATTCTGGAACGCAAGTGCAGCGGTTACTTCCAGACTTCATTAGAAGCAATGATCTAATGGTCCTGCTCTTGGAAGTAACAAGACAGAGCAAGCACACAGCGAGACAAGATGGAAACAGGACAGCCTCCCTCACGCTCAAGCGTCCGTGCTCTCTCTCTCTGTGTCTCTCTCTCTAACACACAGGAACCCAGCACTGCCCCACAGCTCTCATCACCACCTACTGTATTTGACCTATGCATGCACGGTCTGCGTGTGCATTTATAAACAAGCATATTTATGTCTGTATTGGCACATATCCCCAGTAGAAGTAAATTTCTTGAGAAAAGAGACTTCATAACATTTCAGATACTACCTTAACCCCAGCACCCAGAACACGATACTCATCCCACAAACTGTTATTGAATGAATAAAATTACTTACGAGCTATGTGGTAAAACCTATTTTAACAGACAAATAATGCTTTTCGAAAAATGTTCCTTTAATACCAGTTTCCAAATCAGAGATCCCAAATAATAATTCTGAATAATATTCCCCTTATTTTAATTAATAAATAAATAGTAATAAATATTTTTTAAATATTTCCTTTTAAAACATAATAATTTAAAAGTATAACAAACTTCATGCAGATAGTGCATCCTTAATCCATTAGTGAGTCTGTGCCCGTGAAGGAAATGCCTTTGTTGGTATTTTATTACATTCCCATTAAAATGGACAAAAGTAACAGGATGCAATCCAGAGACAGAAGCTAGAACAGAAAATACTCCTAATATAAAACACTCCACGTCTGAAATAAAATTGGTAATCAAACTGTAAGCCTCCAGAATGAAATCACATCTTTAGAGCAATAATTTAAAAACTGTGTTGCATCTGACAAACCTCCTGCCAACTATCAGAACCTGTCTCTCCTTAATTTATTCTGTCCCACTACTGAAGAGTGTGAGTAAGAACTAAGAAGCATAATCCTGCAGTTAATGCTCAGCGCACTTCTCTCTCTCACCCGACTGCTCGCAGCTTCTACAGATCACATTCTCACTCCTTCTGCTGTTGTGTAGACAAGCTGTATACTGGTAGTTTTAGAGCCATACCTCTTTCTGGAAAAATCTCAAGAAATTTAAAATAAAACAACAGCAATGCTTTATTTCACGAACATGTCAGAATTCAATCCATAAAAGCAACATGAGCAGGATGTGTGGGGGAAGAATATATTGAGTTTAACTTTGGTAGGCTCTCTCTCCAATTGAATGGGACACTAAACACTCTTCATCCTGGGAGTCTGACTAATGCTCTCACGAGAATGCACTGGAAATCACCTACACATACACATCTAAGTGGGAAGGGGAAGTTAAAGATCACTCCATCACTCCACTGGTACCTAAATTACAGGACCCATCAATGAACTGCATTTTCAATCACTAATTATAATTACGCATATTCAAAAACTGTCAGTGGAACGAGGCATGAGCAGACGACAAATCCATTTAGGAACATTTATGACCAAAATGCTCCTAAATTACTCAGGAGTAACTGTCACTTCTGGCCATGTCCTTAATCAATTCCACTACTTCTTACAAGCAACCTGATCTGACTTTAGTTATTGGACTACAGTAACAATGTAACTGAGGACAGTCACATCATAATTACAGCAAAGAGCTATGAGACAGAAGAAATGTTAATGTATTTCCCTGGAACTTCTGCAGCTTTCAAATCACTGTCCAAAACTCAAATTATTTTTACTCCTTTTTCAAAAATGAATGTATTTTTAGGTTATCATAATGTGTCTCTCTCCAGGACAGACTCATATCAATGAAAGAAAGGCTGCCTCCTGGCTGTCCTGTTCTTCCTTTGCCTTCCCCTTGCTCCCTACGGCTCTGAAATGTCTTAGGGTGAGAACAGATGGAGATGAAGACATTTCTACACAGTGATATTAACAAGTCTTGAAAGAATAAAGTGTTCTATACATATAAAATTTAAGGAACTATTTCTATCATTATATGCAAATGATTGCTCTATCTCACAATGTAACAGAGATGCAGACAACTGTTCTTTCTTCAGTAGCGTCCCTCAGGCTCCTGCTGCCTGTTTCCGACTCATGTTCTCCCTCAAGTCATGACCTGACAACCATTTAAATCTAATTCCACCTGTCAAACACGCCATACAAGGGGCACGAACCAGTATGTTCTTACTGACATGACTACCTGAAAGAGCAGCGGTATGCTGACCTGAATATATTTTGAGACTAATTTGACACAGAAATTGTCAACATTAAACCAAGAATTATATTGGGGATGGAGCAGTCTTCAATATGCATGCAATGGGAGAGTAGACCCAGAATATTAAAATGTATTTGAAATTTCCCCTAGTTTTCTCTGTAATAACCAGCTACCTAAAGAATTAGCAGGAAACCTGCTCTCAAGTGCCACATTTAATAAAACACCTACTTAACATACAGAGTGCCCAGGAGAGGTGGAAACCTGCAGTCAGTGCCAGTGAGTTCAGTCGAGGAGATGTGGGATCTATCTGATGCCGAATATTCTCACTTGAAAATGAAAACATCCAACTATTCAAAAACCATGCTCATACGTTCCTGGCACCTAGAGCTTACTTAGCAAGCATGAGAAGCCCCTCCCCACCTCACTTAGTTCAACAGAGCAGAGAATTTCTTTGACATAGTTCAGCCTCTCTGCCTCCCAAGTCTACACTCCACCACACTTCCACCCACATATCCATATCTGACTAAGTGCTGCTCTTCTATCTAAACAGCAATGATAAAACAACAATAATAAATTTGTTGATCTCTTAATTGCATCCAGTATTTTACGTGCATTTTTGTATTGAATCTTCACAACAATCACATGAAGCAGCAGCTAATATCTAAGCTGCATTTTACAGAGGAGAAAAATAATGTTTAAAGAAATTAAGTCCCCTGCACAAGTCACACAACCCGTAAGAGGCAGAGGTGATGACCCAACCCAAGTCTGTCTAGTTCCAGAGCCCAGTCCCTTCATTTGAAACCCCTAGAGTTTCTGTAGAAAGAGTAGAAAGGTTCAAAGAATCAGTTGGTTGAAGTGTTTCATTTAACAAATCAGAGAATGAAGACCCAGAAGCCGATGACAAGGCCTCTTTTGATCCTAAGTCTCTCTGAACACCTTATACATTTAACACATCGACAACCTGATCCTCCTTTGGGTCCCACAGCTGACGTCCCCGGTTCTCCATTTAAGTATCACCCTGGCTCTCCTGTGACTCTTCCTTGCCTGCCCATGTCCTAAATACCAGCTCTCCCAAGGTTCTCTCCTCAGCCTCCTCCCTGGTTTGTCTATTCCAAGGCTCTGCAGCTATTATAAAGCAACACCCAAGCTGAGACACACATGACCCTAACCACAGCTCCTCCCTCTCTATGCAGGGCTGCCATTACTTCAACCCTCCCTCGGGCACTTGTGATTTATATCCAATCCACACTGTGTCTAAGTTAAAGACTCAAACATTCCCATTTCTCCTTGATGTCCCAGAGATCTTCTGTACTCACCAATGTCCAAAATTTAAATCAGTCCTTGGTACCAAATTTGTACATCTACAATCTTGAACACCATCACTCTTCCCCTTAAATGAGACACATTGTCTCCCAGGCCACACGTAGTCATCCCTAAGCCAGTGCACCTGCCTGAAATGTCTCTGGGCCAGGCAGTCCTATTCCAATGGCCACTCCCCAGGCTCAGCTTCTCATTTTGTCTCACATGGATGACCACATCGGCCTTCTCCCAGCTGGTTTCCCTGATCCAAAATCTCTCCACCTTTGGTCTAAGCTCCACTAGTTCATTAGAACTTGTCTTTTCAAAGAGATTTGGCCATTTCACCCCCATCCCCACACTCCTTCCTAACCATCTCAGAGTAGAAGGCAGCCCACGGGAAAGGCACAACAGCTGCTTCAAAAGCCAACCAAATCACGTCCCCCTGTCCAGTCCCCACCCCTCCTCCATCCTGCCCCTCGTCCCTCTGCAATAATGCCATTCCCGGAGCACACTGCAGTCCCTCTGAGTCTTCTGTCTACCCTGCTGTTGGGAATTACCTCCTCAAACCAAAGGCCTTTTGATTTCCCTCTCATCTTTTATGCAAACCCTACCAACACCATCAGCATCTTCTTCCTCACCTACTGAAAGCAGAATATTTCCTGTAAGGGGTTTTTCCAGGCTCTGCATGTTACACTTCACCATAAGCTAGGTCTGCCTGGTGAGAGAGGAAAGGCTAGTACCTAGGTCCCAGAGAGACTTCTCCCAAGGGTAAACAGCTAGTTAAATGTTTAGTAACTTTCGACATGTTCCCTATATCTTTCTTTAAATTACAAAAGTAAATATTTCCTAACAATAATTACCTAAGTGACATGCCAACGTTAGGAGAACTCATCACATGGAGTAATTCATCGGGCAATGCCATCTCTCACAGGGACTTGGTTTATGTGTCCCACCCACTGTGCTCTTCCACTAATCAGTGAGGCAGAGTGGGACAACAGAATCACCTCAGTATCTTTGTGGTTTTGTGTTATTTGCGCACCTTCCCCCGTGGTCCATACCCCTGCAGTCTTGGTCCCATGCCAAACAATATTAACATGAGAGAGGAATTAAAATCACATAAGCTACCAGGGAAAGTGGTCAGTTTTATTGTCTATGTCAGTAAATAGAAGGTAACAGAAAAGGACCTGAACCTTTGGGCCATTTGAGAACTCTGACTTTGAAACTGAATATGAGACTGGACATTCCAGAAAGAAGATTAATTGAAACTAATGAACATTTAATGAAGTTTTAAGTATCTGAATGTTTCACTCCTCCCACTCAGCTTACTCCATTCAATGCTTCTTACCATGTTTTAATTGGACAAAAATTTTCAGCAACTTTATTGACAGGGAATCAAAACATAACATGAGTGAAAACTTCAGAGGAGGCCAGCAAATGGATCACTTCAGTGGACAGATAATGTTAGTGGCCCACTTTCTATTATGCAAATGGCCTGACGAGACACATCCTGAACTTAAGAAACTGTGTCAAGGCAAGAAGGTGCAAGGCTCCAGGCTCTGGGCTCAGGTACCAACCTCCGCTGCTCTTCACCGTGTTCTCCTGAGGGGACCGTGAGGCACTCGTCCATGTGTCCATGAAGCAACCTGAGGACGTCACCGCCGATGAGATACCCTGGAAGGATCGAAACCAGTCACATCTGAACAGTCGTGGTCAGACGCTGACAGCTGGACAGGTCACCTGGCCCAACCTTCTATTTTCATAGACAAAGATCCAGAAGCCTAGTGAGGCTTAGGTAACTGGGCAAAATCGCAGACACAGGTGCTGCCACCTGCCTGCTGTCTCTGAGTCCCGGGCTCCCAAGTCTAGAATCCATGACTGTAGCCTTAAAAGACCCTCCACTGAACAGACAAGCGTGGATAGGCTCAAGTCTGGACTAAGTGAGAACAGTCAGAACAGAGACATTTCCCAGGAAACTCTGAAGCGCAGGCACTACTGTGCTCCAGGTGTACGTCCCACGCCCCGGAGGATGAGACATCTTGACATTAGCCTGACTGAGCAATACCCTGAGGCCAGAACACTGGAGAAAATAACCCCTAGAAACCTCGCATGTAAAACACACACAAATAAACTAAAGTGTAAAAATAAGGAAGGATAGATCTTAACACAAACTTCACTTTTAAGTAATAATTTACATGAGAGTCTTGAACGTCACGCATCTGCGTTACAGGCTACTTTGACACAAAGACCTCTAATGCATTTGCTCACTATCATGATTCCAAGGATGACTGTCAACTCTGCATCAAGGGAGCAGCCTCCTCACTGCCGTGGTGTCTTTACCTTGGGCTGCTTCGCTTCCTGAGCTGATGGGGGCCACGCTCCAGAGGGTCTGCTGGAAGGCGGCGTCCACGTGCAAGCTGCCATTGCCGTAGGACAAGTGCTGTGTTAGAGGCAAAATGAGGCATCACTTCAGGCTCAGGGCGACTCTTCATACGTAAGTGAACATCGCAGATTTGGAAACATCCATAGACAACATCTATCTCAATCCTGTCCCTCAAAAATTAAGAGACTGGTCAAAAAAATAAGAGTTTATATTTGACGTTACGTATTTTTCAGCTTCATTCTAAGAGTTACTACTTAAGCCACTAATAGAAAACACACAAATGAATCACCTCACACCAGTCAGAATGACCATGATTAAAAAGTCCACAAAGGAGAAATGCTGAAGAGAGTATGGAGAAAAGGGAACCCCCTTACGCTGTTGGTGTGAATGCAGTTTGGTGCAGCCACTGTGGAAAGCAGAATGGAGATTCCTCAAAAGACTAAAAATAGATTTACTGTATGATCCAGCAATCCCACTCTTGGGCATATATCCAGAAGGAACCCTACTTCAAAATGACACCTGCACCCCAATGTTCATAGCAGCACTATTTACAATAGCCAAGACATGGAAACAACCTAAATGTCCACTGGCAGATGACTGGATAAGGAAGTTGTGGTATATTTATACAATGGAATCCTACTCAGCAATAAAAAAAGAATAAAATAATGTCATTTGCAGTAACACGGGTGAACCTGGAAACTGTCATACTAAGTGAAGTAAGCCAGACAAAGAAAGCAAAATACTGTATCACTTTTACGTGGAATCCAGAAAAAGTGATACAAATGAACTTATGTACAAAACAGAAATAGACTCACAGACATAGAGAACGAACTTATGGTTCCCAAAGGGGAAAGGTGGGGAGGGATAAATCAGGAGTTCAGGATTTGTAGATACACACTACTATATATAAGATAGATAAACAGCAAGGTCCTACTATACAGCCCAGGGAACTACATTCAATATCTCATAATAACCTATAATGAAAAAGAATATGAAAAATAATACATATTTATAATTGAATCACTATGCCGTATGACACTGTAAATCAACTATACTTCAAGTAAAAAAGAAAACGCATAAATGAATGTGCTATCATAAATTTGTTAAAACAGACTTTTGCTTTAGAGGCTTTAGTTTTCTACATATCACAGTGTGACAGTGTTTTGACAACGAAATAGGTAAAATTTACTGGACTGATGTCTTAGTTTTATAGGGTCCTTTGGGAACTTTTATCTACAATTTGATGCAACAGCCATTAGATGGCAATATTGCCTAATAGGTATCAAAACTGAGGCCAATAAATTTCCTTCAAAATTCAGATGTTGCCAATATCAGATGTTCCTTCTTAAAAACAAATGTATTAAAAAAATATCATATTTTGTATCTTTGAGAGCCATAATACATGAGTTCTGAAATGATAAGTAAAGAAAAACAAAATGATGAGTAACACCAAATGCCGTGCTTATTTTACTGTTACCTGGCCGCTGCTAGAGTTTCAAACACTCCTAGCACAACCACCTGTTTCCTTGGAGTCACCTCATAAACATCACCAACACCCTATAATGTTCCTGCAACACTTTCCAATGCCGATGGCTGCCTAAGCTCTTAAAGACTTTAACTGCGCCAGAACTTTCCCAGAAATCCGACTTCCTAGTTAGGTAAAGGGCAGTCACAGCATGGAGACTCATCCTGGTGCCCGTCACAGGCCTTTCAATTTCAAAGGTCTCTTCTGTCTAAATCTGTTAATCTCAAGTCACCAGCAAATACGGAGGATTCATTTTCTTTCTCTTAAAAACTAGCCCAAGAAGTTTCTGACAGTTGATATACATACCATTATCTTATCAACAATTTTTCCAATCAATAAGATGGAAAGTTTGCCAGTGGATGCAAGAGATTTAGCAAAAACCTGCTCTTCCCCCTCCTCCTCTCAACCACTCAACCAGCTCTCCGCCTCTTCACAACCTCTTCACCTCAGCCTGTCAATCCTGTGCAAATCCCGGCTGAGATGCCTTTATTGAATTAATTTCTTCCCAGTATGCTATAACTCTTTAACTATTTACAAATAAATCATATGCCATCTGCTTCCACAAGTAAGAAAACACATTCTCCTTCATGGCCCTCATTACACAATGTGACTGCTGAGTGTCTTTTTCTTGCTGCCTCTTGTAAGTTACCTGACACAGGCTCACAACTGAACTCCCAGCACCAAGCAGGGTACTCAATAAACAAGGATGTGGAGGAGTCAACCAAACCTTTAAAGTTAAAGGAGCATAAGCTTTAAAAATATATTTTAAGTTGTTCCATAAATATTCCTATTTCAATGACCTAGCACAAGCGCACACACACACACACAAACCTGTAAAACCATATGGATTTCACCAAACCATCAGAAGATGATTCAAAATACCAGCGCTTGTATTTTTGCTACTGAATTCAAGTGAAAGCTCATGCCATGTTATGATACACAGAGATTTGTTAATTCATCCTGGTTCCCTGAATATACTATGTGTAAAGCACGTGCTGAATATTAACAGAGCACAATCCCCATCCCGAGGGGGCTTGTTACCGAGAAAGGTAAAATACATCCACAAAATGCAGGGAGTCAGTATTTTGGAAATGCCAGCTGAACTGTAAGAGACTGGGAGGAGAGATCACTTCAGCCAGCCTAACTGGAACAGCGTTCACTGTTCTGGGCCGTGAGGACAGGTGGTAGTTCCCCAGCAGATGTGGGATTCCCATGGGGTGAGGCATTCGAGGAGCCAGTAGGACCGTTTGGCCTGGGCCTCACAGTTACATACTCAGAGATGCTGTCTCCAAGTAAGTCTGTATGTACATGGATCTGAGGTTAACAATATTAATGATGTTAAGGGGCTAAGTGTAAGTATTTAAGACATATCAAAACTTTTAGAAACTAGTTTGGAGATTTTCATTTTTAATATCCCAGAAACCTCATAACTGGAAGTGGCCTGGGCCTCCCTGGCCCTCTAAGAGGGACTGGTACCCAAAGGGGCAGAGATATGGGAACATCAAGTACAGCAGAGAGTTTCCTCTTTGAGGCTTATAGCATAAACTCAGAAAGAGAGTGAGAGACAGGCCCTCAGACAAGACAGGTGTCAGACCAAGGACTTCAGGCAATAAGGAGCTACTGCAGTGAGAACATAACAGGAGGAGGAGGAGGATTAAAATGCAACTTTCAAATCATATCTAAGCTTAAAGACAAATAAACATGGAACTGTAAAAGTAGGAAAATTTCAGTCTGTTGGAGAAAGTAAAAAAAAAAAAAAAAAAAACCAGTCCTTGAGATAGTATTACACCATTTGAAGTTATCTATACCCTGTTCACTCTTCTCAAGAAAACATTCTCTGGGCATAACTATTTTGGATACTTCGGATTGCAGTAACGGTTTCCATTACTGAGACTAAGATGAGCTGTCCTGAAAGCAGAAACAGATGTTGTCAGAGGCTGAAAGCAAAGCTGGCCTTAGGCTGAAATACGCAGCTCTAGAATTTACACACTAACAGGGCGGCAAGGACCCTTCAGGAGCGGCGCAGGGGCTCTGGGTGCTGAACTGCTCCATCCACCACCTTGATTCTCATTAGAGACACACAAGTTCTCAGGGACACAGGAATCATCTGAGGATCATGTCAAAAAAAGGCAAAATCAAATTCAGGAGGTGCAAGGGGGTCCAACCAAGGCCATTGGTCCAAGAACCTTGTTTTGGGTAACAAGATTTTATACGATAGAAACACAAAATCTCAGGAAGGAAGAAGGTATTATAAATCACCTCCCAGTAGTTCTCAGCCTGGACTCCACTTTGATATTCTTAATGTCCTTTGTAATACAATGTATGTATTTTACGAACTTTAAAAGATTATGATGACAAGCCATCAATAAGCTTTATCAGACTGCCAAAAAGGCCCAAGGTAAAAAAACATTTAAGTCCTTATCTGATGCATTTATTCACTCATTTATTTCTCTCTTTTTAAATGATGTGTACTTGGGCCCTGGTGATGCAACACTCTGGAAAAATGACCATCCAGTGACAGGGAACATAAGTAAACAGGACACATCACCCTCAGGCTTCATTTTTTTATTCTAAGAAAAAACGAGGGACATAGAATAGATGCTTTTTCCAAATGTAATAGTCTACAGTTCCATCACCTGAGCCACAGAGAAAAAAATTAAAAGGCTCAAGGTAAATAAATCAAAAATAAATTGGTTAATAACGATAAACAGCCTGATGATATTTATGACAGCTGTCTTTAGCTATCAATATTTTTATGCAACTTCAGCAATTCAGCAACTTACTATGCAGTCAAAATACCTAGCATTTCTTATCAGAAAATCAGAGGTGGGTACGAGGGCAAATTTTTATGAGACCAAGAATAGCTTTCTTTTAAGCACTTTCCATCACTTTTTAGGTTGTGAGGTTCTGCTCTCCCTAATTTACTTTTAGACAGTTGTTTGGTAGTATTTCCATGGATTTTAAAAAATCTGTTTCCATAGGTGACCTAATCAGGAGAAAATTATTCAAAAATCAATGTTTCAAATGGGAGCAATCCAATCCACAGATTGAAAATTCCTGTGCATACTTGGGTGATTTTATATCTTTCTAACACAAATAAAAATTGTTTTGCATGCTTTACCTTATTTTGTTTAGTTTGAAATAGATTCACAGTAATACCTACTTAGCCATATTCCCTCTATTTTAAATTGTGTATTTCTCTTACATTTAAACTACTTTGCTAAAGCCTTCTTTGAAAGAAAAAAAAATTAGGTCATTCCAATGGGGCAAAATACTTTTTTTTTCTCTTGGATATTCCTGAAAAGAGGATTAAGATATCACATCATATTAGAATATGAAACAGCAAGATGAGAAAAGACATTATCTGGATAAGTGTTTTACAACCTTTTCTGGAGATAAGACCCTTTATTCCTGGGAAATTGTGTACCGAGGTTCAACACGTAAAGCAGAGGAGGGCGGACCACCCTTGGTGGAGCCCAGGCTTCCGGTGACAAACACAGCGCCCTCCTCCATCCACGAGACACCCCCGCAGAGGAGAGGGGTAAAAACATCGGTCCTTTAGACCAGCTTTAATCAGTTTAGCATCCAAACAGTTGTAAGCTTTATTGGAGCAGCAAAGGCACAATTAGATAGTCTAACCTTAACTTAACTATCATTGTTAGTGAAGGAAAATTAGACTAAAGACCAACAGACACTAATGACTGAAAAGATATAAAATCAATGGCTGGAAAGGTTTATTTTTAGTAGTTAATTTTAACTGAATTGTTTTCAGCCAAATTTCTTACTTCTTTTGAACCATATCAGTATCTTCTCAGAATATGAATCTTGCTTTCACGTGATAGGCCTTTATTTAAAATCAGCGATAACAGTCTCTTTACTACTCCTTCCTAACTTTCTCTTCTTCTATTTAAATAATAGCAGTTCCTTGGACTATTCTTACTAGGCACAAATCTCCCGGGTAAATATCAGTAGCAACCTACTAAGTAAATTTTACATGTGCCATTCATAGAGCCAAGAGACTTGTGTGGACTAAGTCTTCAGTCCTCTTAACATCCCTGTGAATGGCTATTACCCTCACACCACGGCGGAGAAGCTGCGAGTCTCAGAAGCTACGTGACTGGCCCAGACTCACACTTAGCAGACTCTATACTAATGAACAAATGTGTACTTACAGACACAATCCACTCTTGGTTATTCAGGTTCAGTATGTGGATTATTCCAGCATCTTTTACTGCCTCACTTTCTGCTCTTTTCACTTGCTCCAGACCCTGCTCACTAAGAACTGGCTAGGCCCTGGAATCCATGAACATGATGCTAATCAACCAGAGAAGAAATGGGAGGTGATAATTAACCCTCTCTACACCCACAGGAACATCCTTCAGCATCTCTAACCTACCTGCTAACACTTGGTTACTGTCTTAGGATATTCTCACATGTGTCTGGTTTGTTTTTTCCACTAATTTCTTGAGGACAGAAATCATGGATAATGTGTCCTTTGTCTTTCCTGTGGTTTCTACTATATGCTAGGTCCATACAGATGAACCCTAAAATCACTGATTTCATTACCAAATGGAAGTGATATTTTAACAGTCTGGTTGGCCAACCGTCTGTAGCTCTATACAGAGGGTTATCGGAAAAGGAGCTTCAATGAACTGACTAAGTTGTTAGCTTGAAGATTATATGAGAATGCAATTAATCAGGCGGCCTGTTTATTTCCGAAGGTAACAGAAGGTGATCCCCATGCATCACAATTACTCCCATGATTGGTTTAGTGCTCTTTAATCCAAAGCATATTCAAATCCATCATCTTGCTGCTTCATGACAGTAACCTTGGTGCTGAGAATGATTATCACCATTTTGCAAGGGAGGAAGCCAGAATTCAGGAATTAGGTGACTCTCAGGAACTTACTAGTAGAATTGATGCTACAAGCCCTGGCTTCTGTGAGATTCTGAATTTTCTACTCCTTTGGTGCATAATGATGCCATCCTGTCAAATAAACTGCTGTATAGTGGAAAGAATACGTTGTACAGCAAAAACACACATAGTTATGCCAAAATCAAAATAAGATATGCTTAGAACTTACATACTGAGAAGCATGTATGAATTATTTTTATTGCTGCTATTGGTTTCCAAGCAAAACTACAACTCAAAATGTGTATCTCCTAATCAAAATACATCATCTTCACATACACAGCACAGCATACAGCAAGGGCTTAATAATGCTTATCTGACCAGCTGACTCACTGTCATTGTCCTAGAAATGTGCATGGTGCCTGTTTCCACCTACACGAGTTGAGACAGAAAGGGAAAGAGGCTCCTCGCCTCCCTCCAGCTCTGCAGCATCAGATGCTCCATGTGATTTAACAGTGCCTGTCAGTTACACCAGGGCACTGTTTCGCCATTTCCCAGCCTTCATCATTACCTCTTACCTCAAAGCAAGTAAAACAACTCCCTTCTTCCTAGAAATGTTTCAAAATTGGAACTATATGTGTTGATAAGCAAAAATTGACTTGAAACATCCCTAGATCCACCCTATTTCCACGTTCACAGAGCAAAGGGGTACCAACTACTTACTTAATTCTAAATCAATTACACACAAATAATATTTTGACTTATGACAGTGGGAATACACTTTCTATAAACTAGGATGAACTTAACTGCGACAATGCTCTATTTCTGATTTTTGTTTCAATCATCATGCACTATGATGTCTGGGATTTTTTTAATGTGGATATCCATGTAAAGTTTATAATACCTCATTTTATATTTGTTTAATTACTTTCTCAACCTTAAAACAGAAAGAATATTTTGCACAGGCATCCTTCAGACTTCTATTGATTTCAATCTTCCATGAACTTCTGCATATGATTATTTAGCAAAACTACAACTTACTAAGTTAAATTAAATAGATACTGGCCTCACCACAAAAATAAAAAATACTTTCAGTGCTTAAACATAAACTTCTTTTTTCAATCTCCCATTTCTAGTCACTTCCCTTTGACGTAATGCAATGTCAGTGAGAGAACTAAACTATTTTTTATTTTGTTCATTTCTCCTTTTCTAGCATGGCAAGTGTTTCTCCTATAAGTTGCTTTCATAAATGTCAAAATAGCTAATCACAGCCTCATTAATATAGCCTTCTCATTGGGTGCAAAATGAAGTTCATGGAATTTCAAATCCCTGACTAGACTGCATTTACATGCTGTTAATAAAGCAGTCCAAGAACAGGCTCCATCAATGTCACAAACATACATATCAAGACAGGCACAAGGGAAGCCTGTCTAAGTAATCCTGGTAAGCCACACTTCCACACATGTCACATTACTCCTCTACTAAGGGAGCTATTTATAACTCATCACAGAGACATACAGGCTCGTTTCTAAGCAATTCTCCCAGATAATCTGCAATCTCAGCTTTGAAGAGATCATTTTATTGGCCTGTCTTTTATCACATCAGCAAGTACACAATCCTGCTTCCCACACTTACCAAGTACCTTTCAGAGGACACACTAACTAAGATGAGGTCATCTCCGACTCGTACTTTCTCTCCTTCTGAGCGCTGCTTGGAGGCAGGATGTATAGTCCACCAACAGGCCTCACCTGCACAATGATTGAAAAGTGAAACGCAGAAACGCCTTAGTTTAAATTTACTTTCCTTGCCAGCGACGCCAAAATAAAAGAGGGAAATGAAATAAGCCTTCAAAATCAGTCTCCTTAAAATGAAACTGCCCTATTCACACAACTTTTAGAAATCTGAAATGTAATGCAAATTCATTTCTTAGACTCTGAAAACTGAAAGAATGAGGCCAAATTAGCTTAGGATAAGACATACCAGAATGCAAAGATTGTTCTTACAGAAACTGGTTGTGACATCTGGGGAGGTTCGGTGTCTTTTCCCCCCAACTAAGAATTGCTTTAAAAAGATACTCCTTAATGCTATCATAAGGCCATGCTGATCTGACTTCAGGCCTATGTAATCACAGGCTATTACACTGCTCACACTGCTATCTCTAATAACATCTAGTTTTTTGCTACTTGATTTTCAGGACTTGGGAGTCTGTGATACGACAATCATGTTATAACAATTTAAAAAACAATTAAAACAATTTGGGGGGATGCTGATTCAAACTGGGTACGAGTATTGTCACCTAAGTTTTACTGTCCTATGCCTTGTTTTTATCATGTTGTTTTACAACGGGGTAGTTTCTATCACTCAAAGGGTAAAATATCAGAGAATCCTGCAACAGAAGGGTACATTATAAAGATGTCTGGGTACACATTAAATCAAATAATTACTTCTAGAACAAGTCAAGCACAGCTTCATGAACCACATGTCCATTCTTCACACTTCAGTCCCATTACCTAGCATACAAACTTAGGCATACAATTCTTCAACCTCTTCACAGTTCCTTTTAAAACCGAAATGTAAGTTCTATCCAAAAATGAGAATCATTTCAGTGATATCCTAATAATTATCTAATAATTATCATTCTCTCCCTGTGCTCAGCTTTATGATTTTTTGGTAACGCTTATGTTTTGTTTCTTTCCTAGTTCCCCAATGCCAGAATGTAAGTTCCATGATAGCAGGGCCTTTGAATGGGGTTTCCTCAGCTCGGACAAGCACTTTGCAGGCACCCAGTAACAACCCATTGTGCATAAGTGAGTAAGTGAATCAACAAATAACATTTCTTAAGCTACATAAAGTCCATGTGTGATCGGTGCTCTGAGCTGCTTTTCTTAACACCAGAGTCCTACCTCACTATCATCCTGCAGAATTCCTTATTTCCATCATTGAACCACACTTTTAAGAGTTGCAGGGAGTTTTTCATGCATTCACTCAAACATTTATAAGACACTATTTGCCACTCATTGCTTTAGTAGCTGGGGACACATCCACAAACAGGGAAGGAAGGGGTATCTGCCTTGTGAGTTTCATTCTGATCAAGGCAGGCAGATAACACATGATAAATATAGCACATAATTCAGTAATTCAGAAGAAGCAGAGAGCTATGGGGAAAAGGGCTCAGGCTACAGGGAGAGGGATGACCCTGTTTTGTGGGTTTTACTGTTATGCAGTCATCTCAGTGTACGAAAACAAGTTATATAGATTATGACTGAGAGAGAACTGAAGAGTCTTTCACATAACTGTGTGCTGACGTAAATTAATTACAATGAGAAAACTAAAACAATTAGCCAAAATATAAAGAAATAACTGAGCCTACATAAAAATGAAATAAAAACCAGAAGAATACATTTATCTTTTTGGTGTCTGGTATTCTTGGGATTTCTTGTACTAGGTGATGTGTTAGTCTACTAGAAAGTTAATTAAGTTGGAAACAGCTTTATTTTTAATCCATTTTATCTGTGAAAATTTTAGAGTACAGGAAAGCATTTTAAGAAGGAGGGTGGTGAGAACCTGATCCACCCATGAAAGGAACAGCTGAACAAGAGTTGGCCTGTTTCCTCCCATTCGTTTTTCTACTTGGTCTTTTACTTACTTTTAATTCCACAGTCAGGCATGCTCATTGTAAAAGATAGAACAGTCAAACTGTACAGAGCTGTATAAAGTGTAAAGTCTTCTGAGCACTGAGAACAAAGACATAAGTAAAGCCTATATCCTCCTATTTTGATTCTCCAAAAGGATAGATGTGTTAATACATATTTTTTGTTTCAAAAGTATGTAAATACCTAGCTATGTGGCCCGATGACCTGTGGACAGGGAACTGAAGGAGACATTTTCTACCTCTTTGTTTGAATGTTGACATTGACTGTGTTACACTGTCAATCTTTTTAAGATGAAAGATAAAGGATACAAGAAACATGCAGTAATACTTCGCAAACCCATCAGTGCACATTAATACAGTTAACAGACAGCAGTGTGTCTAAGCACTGCTTTTCTACCCAACTCCGTCAAAAGGATGAGGTTTGGCATCTAGTTTGAGTATCCAGCTACATGGAATGACCAATAAGAGCACCATGTAGACTCCCCCTTCTCCTAAACACTTCTCTGAGGAAGTCATCTGCTTTTTCCTGAATCCATCCCCAAGACTGTTCACCTTCTGTATCTCCCACGTGCCTCCTGACTGCTCCCAACCCAGTTCCGGCCACGCTCTCTCTGAACACAGCATCGTCGCAGACCAAGACACCCACCTGTTGTGTCCTCTTGCAAGCCAACATCAAAGGCCAGCTTGTCAGTTGAAGACCGGGAGGTGGACAGGCAACACAGGTACTGAAAGACAGAGAATCCGCTGATGTCACTAAGTGTCCAGTCCTCTCCACGTCTAATTCTGTGCACTTACACAGCATTCATGGGGAGCAACGTTCTGGAGTGTGATTGTTCCCCTGGGAAAAGACTCAGAAGTGTGTTCTGTCAGTAAAAGACAGGTAACTGGGGATGTGCCTGCACATCTCTTGCTTCATGTGACATTCATGGTCACAAGCAAAAGGGCAACCTGGTTCAACAGTTAGAAATCCTTCTTCCAAACAGGAATTTCAAAACTGGGCACTTTCATCTTCTAGTTTTGTTTTCATTTTTGGAATCTTAATTCTTTGAAATTCATCAGAATTGATCTGGGTGTGCAGCCTGCCCCCTCACTGCAGTGAGGCTCTGTCATGTGGACACCTATGTGTGTTTCCCTAGGAGCAGTGGAACTCTCACAACACCCTCATCTCCTGACTTCCTTTCCCCTCTCTTAAGTTTTTCCTAACTTTGTATGCTTGGACATAAAGTTTAGGATAATTTTTCAGGCCAACTCCTCCATCCCCCACCCCAACCTCAAAACCCTCCTGAAGTGTTACAAGGATGAGAACACAAAGATGAATGTGGCACAAGCTCAAGACACACTGCCACCTACACTAACCAAGGGCACTCCCCAAAAGAACAGGCATCCTACAAAGTGGGCTCAGACACGCCTGGACTCAGCAAGCCCAGACCTCCCAGAATCACGGGCAAGGGACACAAAGCCTAGAAAAGCCCTACCACGGAGTGGGGTCCATCCCACTCAGAGGGTGTAAGGAGGCAGGTGATAAACTGATCGGGGACAGATGTGCCAGCAAGTGAGGCTGAAGTGTGTGCCGTGGTTGAGGCGGGAAGCCCCATAAAAAAACCAGCAGGGCCCCCAAGCAGGGCCACTACTCTCGTGTCAGCACCATTTGGTTCCCTGGCCCAGACGGCTCTATCTCACTTTTTGCCTCTGAAACAGCTTACTTACCCCTAAAATTCTATTGGTTCCCTGAGTTCACTTCTGATTGTTTATTTCCTTCACTCCTGATTGGTTATTTCTCTCACTCCTGATTGGTCCATTCCTCTCACTCCTGATTGGTCTATTTCTACAAAGCTTGTTCCTGGTTGGTCAACTTCTGTTATATATTATTTGCATATAATGTTGCAAAGTGTAAAACTGGTAGCCTATAAAGGCCTGTGTAAACCTACAGACGGGGTCCAGAGCTTGGAGTGTTAACTCTTCTGGGCCCGCTGGCGTAATAAAAGTGAGTTCTCCAACTCTCTGAGTGCTGCTTGGTCTCTTGCCCAGATCCAGGCTGCTGTCACAACTAAGCTGTAACACCGAGCTGTAACACATTTTTCCACAACAAAATCACTTGACCTGGAGACTCTGACTGTCTCTTGACTGCAAACCACTGACTCCCGAGGTTATAGAGAAGATGCTTCAAGAGTCCCCAAACATGTTCCAAGCCAGTGTAGGAGTGTGAGTCTGACCTCAAGACAGGCATCCACGGTGGTCCCTGAGGTTTTGACTTTAGATCTAAGCATATTAAATATCTGCCCTTGAGAAAAAGTATCGATTTTAGACTGCTGACACCCAGGCCAAAACATAAAGTAGTCCCTATGAAAGTCTTCTGCAATATTTCCCAATATATTCCAGTAGGAGACACTGTATCTACTAATGTGCATTCTCTCCTCTAATGTTCACAGCAACTGTGAAGTAGGTACTATAATTATCCCACTAAATGTTAATTTAATCCTATAAAGGGCAAAGACATGTTCTTCTTTACTACTATAACTAGCACTAGAAAAGTACCTGACACACAGGAGGTTTTAAATAATACATGTTGAATGGATGAATACAATTTTCAGATACAATTATAGGCTTAAAGCAAGGTTGTCAAGGCTGTACAGCATACAGGAAAGCGAGCCTGGACCCAGACCTACTGACCAAGTCCAGCCTCTCGCCCATCTGCTATGTACAGAGAGTAGTTTTCTGAACACTCTCACGTTTATTACTTCACGTGCTTTGATTGCTACTGACAGTAGAATTCTTTCCATGAAGTTTTAATGTGTGATTGCTATATAGAAAAGATTACTGTATACATTTGTCTTGTATCCAGCCACTTAAAGTGTTGTCCTCTATTTTATTTCACAGAGTGCTATGTCAGCCAAGATTTCCAGAACAATGTCAGACAGCATATTCTTGGAGGGTTTTTGTTTGTTTTAGTTTTGTCAAGAATGGCTTCAGTGTTTGACAATTAAGTATGAGGTTGGCTGTGGGTCTGACATAGGTATTTTCTTTACCATTGAAGAAATACTCATAAGTGCTTAGTTTTAATTAGGAATTGGTGTTGTTTTATTAAAAACCTGTTTCAGCGCCTATTAAGATGATCACAATTTTTCATATTTTTCTCATTTGACCTATTAATGTGATGAAGCACACTAATAAAAATGGTATTATCATTAAGTTCATATTTATACTTTACCTACACTTCTCTTCCTATACTTTTCGATTCTATTAACCAGGCTTTTCACATCAATATTCAGGATGAAGACTGATGATTTTTTCCTGTGTTTTTTGGGGGGTATTGGTATTGAGCCTATGCTTAGGTTTTTGCTCTGGAACAATTTACAAATTTTGGGAATTACCTCCTTCATAAAAGGAATGATCAGTTATATCCTTCTTTCAGACACTGAACTATCATGTAGTCACTAAAATTAATTTGATGAAAAATTTAAATAACACGGATGATACTTGCTGTGAAAATATGTTTTAAAAATCTGGATATAAAAAAACTATATAAAGAATTTAAAGAACAGAAAAGACTGAATTTTTTTTAAAGTCTCCAACAATTCTCTCTCATTGGTGTGATCATGAAGATTTTTTTTCCTCTGTAATTTCCAAATCTTATAGAACGAACATATACTGCTTTTATAACTTAATAAAGCTTTTAAAAGAATGGAATTTTTATGTATTTTTATATATTTTATACATACACAAGTATGTATATATATACGTATGTATAAGAGTGAGTAAACTGTGCCTGAGAGAAACCCAATGGATAAATGGATAACTGGGTGAAAGAAGGAGATGACACAGAAAAAGAAAGAGAACACCTACTTAAGAAGGAAAGAAGTTAGTGGAGAATTGACAGTGGAACTCCCAGGCAGTTTTTCTTATACCATTTTGCAATAAGGTACTTTAATTCTCCAACAAATGAACTGTTTAAAATAAAATTTCTACTTTTGAATAGAACTATTTCCAATTTACTCTTAACACCTCTCTCCTCCTAAAACTAGTCTAACAAAAGTAAGATACTACAAACAGAAGTGATAAAATGATAAAAGCCAAAGCAGCTTACAGGTCATCTAAGCTAACCCTCATTTTATGAATGAGAAAACTAAACAGGGTAGAAAGATATTTTAAAAACACATTAGGCTAATTAAAGCCATCAATGAAATGGTATCAACAATATTTTCTGACCATGTATGCACACACAGATCAGCGTGACCCCATGAGAGACGAACTCAAACTGTGCACTCACCATGCCGCTGTAGGAATGGCGCAGCAATATGGCATGTCCGTACAGGAGTGTTCGGTGGCCACCACCTTGAGCAGTCTGCATAGAGCGGAGAAAGGATCGATAAGGAAAAAAAAAACAAAAGAATATATTTCACTAAGTAGATAATATGGTCTCTGGTTCTCATGGATATGTTTAATGGGAAAAAATAAAGTAAGGGCTATTGCCAATGAGCAAAGTGCTGTAGGAAGGATGCTTAAACGGTGGCAACGCCACCACGAAAACCTCTCCTGAGGGGCAAGCAGCTGACCCTGTTCTTGAAGAGTGAACTTGAGTTCAGTAAATACTTACCATAATTGGTGGTTATTTATTCACAGTCATTTATTGCCTGTATTTCCCATCACACTGTGCTCTGCACTGAGCAGGGACTAATGGTACCCCAGGTACCTACAAAATGCCTGGCACACAGTTAAGGACTAAATAAATATTTCTTCAATGAATGGGTCTTCTTAAAACATAAAATTCATGAAATCATCTTCAGGCTTAAAAACCTTTCATACTTTCCAATTATTTATAGCAAAAAGTCCAAATTCCTTTATGTGAGATAGAGGAATGCTTACGAAGTACCTGGAGAGCTTGTGAAAACAAAGAATACTGAGCCTACTCAGAGATTCCAATCCAGTAGGCATGGGGTAAATACAGAGACGTTTCATTCCAAAAATTTCCCAGATGACGCAGGTGCTGCTTTTCCAGGGACCACACGGAGCAGTACAAGCACTATAGATTCCCTCACTACTTAAATGCTAATTCATGCCACAAATTTAGTCTTACTAGAATTCTTGTAAAAGCATTCAAATAATCCACACTAAATTAACTTTGTTACTTAAGAGGGCACTGTTAACACAGTGAATGTAATTTCTGTCACATGGTCTCAGTCCTTTTCCTCTAACTTGTCATTTTAAATAATATTGTGATTGGCTCTGATTCAGGAAAAGTAAAATCAGTAATTTCCACTCTAGGGCAGGTCATATAACTTGTTTATTCAACAAACATTTATGAAAAGAATTGTGTATGTGAGATGCATCCAAAGCAGTACCTTGGTTCTTTTTTTGTGGTCTGTGTTATGGTCACATCACATCAATTTTCTCATTAAATCTGTCCTAGCCTTTGCTTTAAGTGAACAAGTATTTATGGACCTCCTCCCATTAGGGAACTGCCAGTACTTTATGATGACAGCTAGCCTCTGCTGGGGTTATTCCTTCAAGACTGTATATGACACTCTGCCCGAAGGTGGACTATGGTATCCCCCCAGAGTAATTTTAATGAGGAACAGTCCACCACTGCTGGGTCATATATCACAAGCAGCAGTAGTAATTCAGCACTCTGAAACAGGGTCGACCTCCCCTCTGGCCACCCAAGCCAGAACCTACAAGCTCACAGTGCTGTAACTATAACCACAGTAAGCTCTGGGGATCCAGCCAGGACCAAACAGATAAGAACCAATCAAGTTAATGGGGCAACAAACTCAAGGAACACTTTGGAAAAAAAATCTAGGTGTTTTTTGAAGCTAACATGTTAATTTAATTGTTCCCTGGGATCTAAACCACAGGCAAAGTAAGCGGTGCTTTTCAATTGCACCAATTAAAGGAAGAATTAGGAAATTAAATCTTATGTAACAAATAAACCTTGTGTTCACACTAATGCCACCTATACTTTAATCCTGCTAATTCTCCAGTAAATACTACACAAAAGAAACACTTTTCCCCACTCATTTGAAACCCATATTTATTGGGTATTTACTGCCTAAGAGGTACAGTATCTGATGTCAAGAGTATTATGCACAATGAGCTCACAGTCTGTTTTCCTCTGCCTTCAAAATGAGAGTTTTCTCTAATTATTCATCCCTTCAACAATTACATACTGAATCCCATGTGATTTCCTTCAAAAGATCTGCACACAAACAACAAAGAAAATAGAAGCTTAAGAACTAATTCTGTGTTATTTCTTAACACCTCCAACTGCATGATGAATTACTAGGTCTTTTTAGTAAAAGTATTACATGGAACTTACATTTCCTTGACATGCATTTTCAAGTCTGACTTGGGCCCTATCTGTTTCTGAAAATGCAACGATCTGTCCTGCAAACCCCAGCTCCCCACTATGGTGGGTGGAGCCTGTGGTTTGGTTGGTGAGCTGTCACCAGCCCTTCACCGCCCCTCTGCAGATCCTGAAGTCAGCATCTGATAGACCACTTCACTCTCACTACACTGCACTGTAGATGAAGGGGGCCGACCCTAAGGGGCTGTTGCTCTCTCAGGGGAAAACAAAACAAAAAAACAATAATGACTACCATTTCCAAAGTACTCCCTCTAAATATTCCTGGTGTTGGAGAGCCAAGACTCATTTAATAAAAGGTAAACTGGACTTTTTGAAAATATCAGTTCAAAAGATTTTTCAGTTCTGTGCATAGGTTTGGTCCCATTACCCCTGAGATAACTAACAGGGTGAATATTAAACAATAGCGTTAAAAAAAAATCAAACTCGAAAACTGTAAGTGGTAAAAAAGAGTCCAGAGTACAAACAAAATCCAAACAACAATGCTTTATGTATTCTAACCAAATCACACATCAAGTTTCCCACAAATTAATACCAACTTGGTATTATTAGGCATTCCTACGCCTTGAGCTTTCAAGGACCTTGCCAAAAATGTACAATTAGGGGACCCATCTTGTAAGCAGACTCTTTGATGCAAATACTTTTACATTTACATTGATTTAGAGCAATATGCAGTCATAAGGCATAATTTATTCATCTGTTATCCTTCTCTGTGGGGAGACAGAAATACTGGATCACTGTAGCTACATTTGAGGTATTACTGTTATAAGCTTAAAATGTAACAGCAGAAAAGTGTAATACAGAAAACCAGGGTAGTAATGACTAAGAGCAACTAAATAGGTTTATACACACAAAAATCACTGGCTCTGTGTTTGTTGTTTTGGGGGTTTTTCCCCCTGTTTTTAAAACATGTTTGTACTACGTATTTGCTTATTAACACACTCCTAGTGTCACTGCCGCTTAGAACCATTTAATTTACTACCTATGTAACATCTAAATATTTTAAGGATTTCTGTTTTACTAATCTTTTTTTTCTGTACAAAAATGCTATGCTAATCAATGTAGGACATTTCTCATAATTCCAGGCCCTTATTAAGCAAAAGTTTTCTGGGTTTTTTTTTTTTTAAAAAGTCAGACTCTACAGGGTAACTTTTCTATATCCCTTGACCGTTGTAACATAACACACCATCTCAGAAGAAAAACAATGCAACCTAAAAAACAGAATTTACTGCCCAGGTAATACTAAACTACACTGCCAAAATTTAAAACAATAGACAACAACAAGAAGAAATCTGCCTTGGAGAACTTCTTTCAAAACTCAGATATTTAAGCAGAGAAGCCTTTAAGGTTACCTTCAAATACCAATAGTAATACTTGGGTAATGAGTTGTTTCAGGGAGAAAAAAAAACTCTATGCATAAGCCTTCACATCATCTGGTGACTTCCAAAGGCAAACATGAACAGCACGGGGTGGAGACAGGAGCAGCACAGACCAGCTGAGCCTGAAATCTGGTCCACCTGGGGGGCCCTGGCAGCAGGGGCTACTGAAACAGCCCTGCCACCTTGAATAGTGCATCACATAAGAGATCCACAGGATGGTTATAACAGTTAAGGACAAATGTGGCTTCTGTGCAAAATAAATGTGTCTGCCAAGCCAGTTCAACACTGTCAAGAGAACCTGTGGGCACCGGATGGCTAACTGGTGATGGTCACTTAACCAAAAGTCCCCTGAGGGAACAGACTAGACCTGCAACAGGACTAACGAATCTTCGTTCAGTGAAAACCAGCAGAAAAGGGCTCCTGAGCACAGAAGCAACTAGCTGGTTCTGGGAGGCTAACCAGGGTGTGACCAGGCACAAAACCCTGAGCAAATCATGACTAAAAAGTAACAGCCGAATAAAATTTAGCATCTTTTTCCTTTCAAGTGGTTTAAACGACTGTAGTTTAATGTACATACCCTCTGCTTAGTCAAATTCTAACCTTTCCAGGTGATCCAATGCAGGCATGAAAATAAGTCACGGGGATCCGGGTCTTACAGTTAGAAGAAATCAGAGCCTAATTAAATTATTTTAGGTATCCCACCTAGTTTAAACTGACTGGACATCATTTTTCTGTTTGCATTGAGTCTTAGATGAATCTGCTCTCTCGAAAGAGCTTGAGGTGCATGATTCAGGCAACCAGCCATTTCCCCGCTCTCCAAGGAAAAGGACACAGGGTACTGAACGAGGGATCTGGATAGGGGTGAGGCGATAAAATGAGTACAGTAAATGCAGATTTAGCAAGAAAAACTAATTTAAAAAAACCTAATTTCATTAGTTATTTATTAATATTCGCAAAGAGAGAACATATTCATGTTCATAACATTTTCCCAACCAAAACCCTTGTTTCATGATATGTCTGAGCAGTTAATGTCCTCCCTTCCCAACGTAATAACAATATTTTCTACTGAAAAATAATAGCTGGAGTTATTTGAAATTCTGGAAAATGTTTTGGGTCCTTGCTGATCGAGGATTTCAAGTAAGTGCTCTGCTCTGTCACCCCAACTGCCAAATTCTTAATGTTAATGAACAGATCCGTTTGTCAGGACAACGCCCCTGGTTCAGGGTTCTGTCAAATATGAACGTAACTCAAGACTGACGTGGATACTTTGCTTCCTTTTGTTCTAAGCAACCTTTTAAATGTAAGTTCAAATTTTGTTTTAACATTTTTCAGAGTTTGTATATTTTGAAATGTTAAACTATATTAAGCCTTTATTAAATGAACACAATAAATTTCTCTATAGACCGTTTTTCAGTTTTTAGGATTAAAAAATAAATTTCATGAATGTCCTATGAGAAATGCAGCAGCTATATGATAATGAAACAAAAAATTTCAACTTCATGTCTCAAAGAATGACATTTCACTCTTCCTCTCCTCCTTCTCCAGCAACATGACTGTATTTTACTCTTCTCTTTTAGTTTATCTCCTCTTAAAATCTTTGCATTTTTCTAATTTGGTTGAGAAATAAAGAGGTCGAATTATCTTCACTTCTCCTGGAGAAAGTAATTTAACAGTAACTTCTTGTTGCCTCTTCTAATTGCCCAGTGTGTGAATTTCTTTATTTGTGCAGGAGTGCACAAACACTAACCAGCCAGTATAGCCGCCACAGTGATCATTCAAAATGGAGAGCTATAGAAAAAAAATCTGTTTCAATGGGAGAAACTCCTATCGTTGGCTAAGTAAGAGATAATACGTCACCATCTGACCCAAAGATGTCAAACATCATTTGTTGACAAATCTAAAGTTCAAGAGTGTGATTTAATTTTTTAAAACTTTAAAATGTGAAGAAAAGTGCCATGAATTCAAAAATTAAATATGAGTAACCAAATTTGAAACATACAAAGTATTACATATATAGCAGATGATCCAATGCCTTACCTTCATCATGAATTTCTGTGGGGCATAAGGAAAAGAGACAAAATATTGAATATACATTATTTCAAGATATTTTAAAATACCTTATTTATAAAGACTCCATTGCTCTAAATGGAGTTATATGAGCAATAAACAACAAAAAAAATCACTGTGTTGTCACAAGACATTAACAACTACATGCTAGAGAAAAGCTGTAGCAAGCAAAATTCTTCTTAAAAATGTTTTATGTTAGTACTTTCTTTTTCTGTGAAAACATGCTGCTCAACTTTAATGCGTGATTCAATTCATAACATACCTAAGGACCAAAAAAAATGTATAATCTTAAAATTATACTCTGAAAATTCTTTAAAATATTTTCATTTCGTCTGTTGCATAAAAATGCAGTAACAAGCAGCAACCCAACTAATTTAAGTAAAAATCATGGATTAGAAACAGGGAAGGTAGGTCATCAGTTAATACGCTTGTGAAAAGCTGCCCATATTTCATGCAAAATGACAAAAAGCAATTCCTTAGGCATTAGTTTTTGATATGTGAATTTCAAAGAAAAGAAACACAAAAACTCTCTTTTTCTCTTCAAATGACTCAGCCACTTCTCACGTTTGCATTATAATAGCTCTTTATCTTCTTTCACAAAACATATGTATATATATTCCTTTCTTTTTCTTTAGACCCATAAAATTTCTTTGACTTCTTATTCCCAGGAGAGGTACAGAGATTGAAAAAGAGCAAAGAAGGAAAAATGGATATTATATTTCCAAACTTAGGGCTAAATCTTGTTGTTAGGAGTATGTAAGTCCCACGAAGAAAAAACATACATATCCAGATTAGTTTTAAAGAAAACAGCAAGGGGAAGTTTTCTAACAAAGATGTTAAATACCACACTTTTCCCCTGAAACAGACATACATTGTAATATGTATATTTCTAAATAGCAATTTTGTTGATTGATTTTTTTCATTTTGAATATTATAATTTTAAGGAAAAATTGTAACAAATCATTTCATTTTCAGCTTAGAAATACAGGCTGAATAGTTACAATCTTGCAAATAATATCAATGTTAAATGATGTTAGGGAACTTATTTTCCGTGTTGAAACTAACCAATCACATTCCTACCTGTGATCCCCAGTGATATCTATACACTTCAGTTAGTGATATCTAATTGAAGAATTAGGAAAAATCATTTTAAGCCTTAATTAAAAAAAATATTCAAAATTTTGCTACAGAATATGGTTTATAACAGATACTTTCTTCATGAGATTTGTGAGTTTTTATTGATAAAGGTATTGGAGATTTTTCTTTCAGAAGTTTTCTCAGCCTGATTTTGTCAGTTACCTAGGTCGAAAACTTTAGAATTGTACTAATAGAAAAAAAATGGTCAGTCTAGTTCCTGAGGTCTGATATTCATAATTTTTAGCTATGTGTGACTACAGAAAGAGCAAGTTACAGAGGAGAGTGATCTGCATATAAGATGAAATAGAGTGAATACTGTAAATTAGCCAAAGCTAAAAGTATCCATCTACAGAATGACAAAGAGGAGCAGATGTAACAGACACACATTATTTTCAAAAGATAACCAAGAACATAAAGATAATTTGTCGCATTAATGACATTAACTTTTTGTACAAATCATCTATTGGTCCATTTGGCTTATTACAATATGAGATATTCAAACGGGATCATTCAAGGGCAAAAAAGCAAGCAAAATACATTAAAATGAAAAGGATAAGTATATTATTTTAATCTCAATGTAAACACTGCTTGAGTACGATAAAAAGCAACATAAAAAGAATAACAATAAAATCCTTTAAAAGTTGATGACATGATAAAAAGGAGAAAAAAAGAAACTCATGCACGAAGATAAATACTGAAACAAAGAGCCTCAATTTAGGTGTAGAGAATATAATTTTTATGTTTACAATAAGCTTAATAAAGGAATTAACTATTAAAGAGCTAAAATTTCACCAGAAATGGATGACAATAAAGACAGAGTCCAGGCATGGTGCTTTCTGTCTTAGAAGAAATTTGGGGATGATAATCAATCTACACAAAAACAAAAAAGGGGGAAATTTTAGTTCTTTAGGATAAAACTGCAAGTGGCACTAATTCAGTATCCAAGGTTTAGTTTAATTACTTCTGAACTGATAGGTCAGATGAAGTTTCAAATGTGACCAGGAGCTGGAGACATAAACCCCCATTATGCTACCTTAACGTGAAACCCACAAAGAGAAATAGCAATCCTTGTGTTTTAACTCAAACATAAATGGCCCTGGGAGTGTAATGGATGATAAAAAGATGCAGAAGTCTTTGGTCTATAAGCATGATGTCACTTGATCTAGTAGATCTGAAAGACCTAAGGGATTTTCTCAGCATGTGCAAATGATTATGGGTAGAAAAACAAATCAAGTAGCAGTATTTTATTCTGAAAATTGTAATCAAATATCATACATCAAGAGAATGCATAATTATATTCAATCTATAACTGGTACAAAGAAAGAAACAGTGATTCAAGTGATGTAAAAAGCTCTACCATAATTATGCCTTTCAGTTCAACCTTGAATTTTTTTAAACTGTTTTTTCAGCTTCCTGAAATGACTACTGATAACAAAAATTAATACTGCTATAAATGGACCTTTCTTAGAAGTTTTGAAAGACCTTCACCGAAACATCTTCTTAAAAATATATAGATAAAGAATCAACAACATAGCAACAAAATAAACATTTGGGAGCTATTAAAAAATTATCAAACAGGACAATCTGAGAGACTAGGGCAAAATTTTGGTTCAGAAATCCTTGCATAAAGTTTCCACTGAGGAGATGAAATGTCCTACTCTGCATACCATGCATCTATTGAATTTTAGCCTCCTCTGTCATCTTCCTCTCCTTGTATCAAGATGTTAGGATTCCCCATAATCCTCCAGCTGGTCATCTCCCCTGTGTGAGTGAGGATATATCTGGAAAACTCCATTATGTTGAGAAAAGGAAAAGTTATTTCACCACCAGACCTGGGTTCGTTGACGGCTTTTTAAAATTAATGATGCTCCCAACAAATTTTGAAGGCAAAAGAAATTTAGGACGAACAATTCCAAGTTCCAAACACATAGCAGTATATACTATCTAATAGCATATATGGGTATATATATTTGTGAAAACCCTCAACAATTTCTCTTATGATGAAAACATCCTATATAAATACTTAACTTCCTAGGACTTCCCCACTGAAAATATGTGTGACTGCACTGACTGACAGACAGACATGGTGATGATAGGCCCGGGAAGCATGTAAAGGGCCCAGCTTTTAGACCCTGAAAGAGCAATCACACAGGTGATGGCACAGCCCATGGCAGTGCTCCTGCCTCACTCACAGTAGGACCATCACTGCAGCTAGTCACATGTGCGTGCTGGTTTTTATTAAAGAATTCATTATATTTTGGGGTCAGACTGGTAGCAACTGTTGTCTTCGCCAACCTGTCAAAAATTCTGCACAGACAGTGCTTAAGTGGACTGTCTTTTCATGTGCGTCTAAAGCATTTGACATCTATCTATGTATAATTATGCAGTTCTTTAAAAGGGTAAAGGAAAATAAACAATTCTGATGAACTACTACAAATCCTTGTATTTTATATCTGTGACACACTTATAAATCACTACGCTGCATAAACACCTAACATATGAAGTAGAAATGCTATCGAGGACTTTTGGGCTTTCCCTGCTTCTGCCAAGAAAGCACCACCTACATATAAAATAATTGTCTGTATCAGGATATAGAAGATTCAACATATTTTTTTCAAATCATTTCAAACATGAGTGAATCTTGATAGTATGAAAGCATTTCAGAGACCCTCACATCATAGTAGTTGCAGTTAAAAATGCATTATCAAAACTACTATGGAGTTAGGCATTTGAAAGCGTTTTTCATTTGAGCAATTACAACAGCATCTAATATTTCTAAACAGAGTAAGTACGTGTATGAGGCATCATTTGGTCTACAGACAATGCTTCATTTATAACATGACAATTTCTCCATCCCTTTACTGTCCCCAGCTCCATCCACGACCTGCAATCCTAGGCCTCCATGTTGGAAACCAATGCAACAGGTTTGGGTCTAAAGGGCTGGTGGTACAGCCAATCACTTAAACCAGGATTCACAAACATTATTCTCTCTTGAACATAGACAGCAGCATTGGATTACTCAATGAGCTCATAATTCAACACAAATGTTCAAAGATGCTCAAGAGACACTGGAAACAGGGAAGGTGGGAGGAAGAGAGGAGGAGGAGCAGACGGAGAGGGCGAGAGAGAGAGATTTATTGAGACTGACTGACTTTCGATGAAGTTCTAGAATTATGCTATGAGAGAATTTATAAAGAAGCGAATCTAACTTTCATAAAGATTTAAGTTCTATAAGGCTTCTAAAGCTCTTGATCTGGGGTTGTTTCATGTGTTCTGTCGACAAGCAAATATAACAGGGTGTTAAATAGGACACCAGACTCAGAACAAAGTGATGGCAAATACTACCATATTCCAGACCACACTGTAAGGCCACACAAACAGCGACACCCACTGGGTGGGTGAAAATCCAGCCGCTGACTCCAGCTCTCATCTGTCAGGGGAGGCTGCAGAGCGAAGAGATGAGCAGTGTTTCTCACAGAGGCTGTTGGTAGGCTTGGAGTCCTGATTCCCCAAGGCCTGTCCTCAACTCAAGTCTCGAACAGGTGGCTTCAGGAACAGCTGTGCCCCTGGGAGCTGGGACACAGCAAGAGCCAAGAGACTGACTGTGGCAGCAGGTAATGCTGTGACTGCGAAGTGACTGCCCTGCCAACAGCAAGCAGGGCCACCTTAGACAGGGCCAGCCTGGGACTATCCGCAATGCCACCGATGACCAGGGACGAGGAAGTTGTCACCACTAATCTGCTAGAGAAGGTGCATTCGCCTGCAGCAAGAAAGCCCCAAGGTCAAAGATTTCTGGCAATGTAATCTCCACCAATACACCAATACTCCCAAGTGCCCCCAGGGAGAGTCAATGTGAACACCTGACCAGCCCAATGGACCACACTCTCATCAAAGAAGACATTTCTGACAACTTTCCCCTCCTCATTCCCACGACACCCCAGCTGGTCAGAAGCTGCAGGCAAGGCACAGGGGCTCGAGGACCCTTGCAGGGGGAACGAGATTTGGACTCCAGCCCTCCTGCCCTCCCCTCTCAGCCTCCTGCCTACTGCAGACCATTAACTTGGATTAACATCGAGTGCTCCTATTACACAGGTTTGGGCATTTTAATTAAAGAAATAGGACTTCTGTGACTTGAAATGACTTGGGGGTGTTTCTCATCATCATCTGACTCAGAAAAGTCCTGGAACATGTACCAATTCAACCCAGGGGCAGGGGAGACTGAGCCCCCAGAGCAGGCAAGCAGACAGGGTTAAATCACTTCCTGTTACCCTTCAGGTCACAGAAAACAGCAACAAATTCTACCTGTTACAGTAGAATTTCAAATTTCCCATCAAAAAAGATTTGACCTACACAGGTCTTCAAAGAAAGAAACAGCTCAAATCTAAAATTTACTGAGACCTATACATACAATGATTATCAGTTTTCTAAAATCCAGCAAGATACTTCCATTATCTGATATCTAAATGAATATATATTTCAGCATCAATAGGTCTTCTCATTAAAATAACAGGAATATTTTAGAACAAGAAAGGACTAGTCCAGATTCTCATTGTATAAACAAGGAGATGAATGTCCACAAAGAGCTTACATAAGTTGTAAAGTCAGTCACTTGCCAGGTTAAACTGCATGATTATCAGCTCAACGTTATCTCCTCACTTTCTCAGAACTACAGAGCAATCCCTATGGCAAAAGTTTGCAAATAAACCTAGTAAGAATAAATTTTGAGATGAGAAACCACTATGAAAATGAGAGAGAAAAACCATATAGTGAGGCAGATCAAAAAAGAAACCAAAATACACAGAGGGAAAAATGGGAGTACCTACAGATCATGGTAAAAGGATTTTATTCATTTATGTATTCTATTTCCAAGGGAATTAAAGTGGCTTGAGTGGTTGATTCAAGAAATACTGACCTGGGGATGGCACAGAAACACTGGAATGGAAGCGAAGGGGTAAAAAGATGAGGCAGGGACTTGTTTTAGGGTGGCTGATCTTGGGGAAGGAGAACAAAAAGATGAGACACATCTTAGAAAGAAATGGGCTTCCATTCCTAAGACAAGACCAATGTGGAGCTTGGATCAGAATTTTCACACAGTCACAGAAGAAGGTAAGAAATTTCAAAAAGAAAGAGTTGAACAAAATTAGTAATAGCTTAGCTATGATGATACAGATGGTGAATTAAAATTATTCCCAGAAATACAATATAGAAGTTGTAGTTCTCAAAAACCCACACATGGGAGCCATCATCATGGAAATGGTAAATCTAATAAACAAAACTTTCCTTGAATATAAAGGGCTGAAAGGAGTGAAAAAGAGCAAAGAATCTCAGAAAGCCAGGTGGACTTGCAGCTGTTTGGGAAACACGACTGAAAGGCTACTGAAAAGAAAGCAAAATTCTCAAAACAGTGCCAAAAGAGAACTGCATCCCAGCATCAGGAAGAACAATGAAGGTAAAATGAAGCCATCAGTTAAGCCAACCTTAACTGATTCATCACACTAAGTCCCAGAGCAAATAAGAACAAAACAATACAACAATGAAGGGCCTACTGCTTTGCACACTTGGGGAAAAAGTGGACTGGGAACATCGGTGTGGGTGAGACTAATTTCCATTCACAATTACAAGGTGCTGTGAACTAGAAGGATCTCCCTCTCCCCTCTCCCTGCAGCTCTCTCTTTCCTTATGATATTTTGTCATTCACCTTTACTTTTTAAGATTGTATGAATATGTATAAAAGCCTTTTTATAGCGCATGGGAAAACATAAGAACTAAGCAGTAGAATTTTAAGATAAAACAGTCAAGGTTTTTTGGTAAAAGATACACACAATATTAATAATAAAAGCCCTCCTGTTGACCAGAAGCACACCATAATTACAAAGTCAATTAATTATATAGAAACTATAATGTTCCAGGGATAGAGAATGTTTCAATAGATACCAAGCCAGAAACTTACAAGGGTCTAACTAGAGACTGGTAGAATACATGTTCATTACAACACAGCATTTACTCTGAATACTCACAGCACCAGCCACACTAGGAAGCAAAACAAAAGATCAGAGGCAAACAGCAAACATGCACCCGTTTAGATCACAGTCTTTTTGTAAATACATAGAAACACGTACCCATTTTTCCACATCAACTTTCTGTGGAAAGAAAAGGCCAAAATAAGTAACAAGCAAACAAGTAAACAGCTAGCAAGTTTCAATTACTGTCATTTAAATAAACTGAAATGTGGTCCCTGCACCAAAATCCACTTCCAATTCTGCAGGATACAAAACAGTATTCAAACTTTTAATTAATAACGTTTCATTTCCTCAGCAAACAAACAAAAAATTTCAATTAATTTAGTAATCAGAAGTTCAAAAGGCATTTGGCTGGATATGCGCCAGGTACGTGAAATACAACAGTCTAGTAAGTTCAATAGCAAACGTGAACATTTACCTAATTCTCAAGTCTACAGTCCTCTGGTTTAGGAAGTACTATTCTCTAAAATCTATTTAATGAAAAAGGTCAACTTAGAAATGCAGCATCTAACTATAAATCTCTGATGAAGTAAAAGCAAATTTCCTCCTAGCCCAACCTTTCTAGCATGGTTGGCCAAACAGTTCTGCACCTGCATCAGAACCAAAGTATTTTTTAAGCTGTAATTATTAATGAATGTATGTTAGTTTCGTAATCACGTGACTCTTTAAAAAGGTGAACACAATTATATCCAAAGTGTAAAACAGAACAGACTGACTCCTACCATGCCCTAAGATTCCTAGCAAATCAATAGGAATAAAAAAGTTGCAAGATCAAGGGACATACTCCGTCTCAAAGGTAAGTTTCCACCACTGACCTCCCTTGTTTAGCACACATGACTGGCATCCAGCGAAAACCGAGGTTTACTTCAGACTTTTCATGCATTTAAGTTTATTTGCAACTTTTTCCCTTAGAAAATTCATTAATCAAGTAAGAAGCTAATGCTACTTGGGAAGAAATCTTTGCCGTAACTAAGAATCTCCATTCCTTAGTAAGCAAGCTTCAAGAAGGCAATGTGTGTTAAATGCACAAAGTATTAACTTTTAAGTGCTATAAAGTGATATAAAAATATCAACCTCAATATACAGGTAGGATTGTGAAATTCAACAGGTTCAACAGTTACTTATAAGAGAGCTTTCTGGTTTCTTCAGTAATTTATTTATTCCTCAGAAAAATCTCTTCTAAGCCCACCTCCAACCTTTGAATTCAAAAACACATTGTTAGGTAAGAAAGAACACTTTACTGAATGGAAAGACCTGGTTTTCACTATAAGTTTTTAAGGCATTTAGCTGTTTTATAAAGTTCAAGTCCTCACCTTAAATATTAACCTATTAGAGTGATTAATCTATTTTTTTAAATCCTGGGGCACGGGGAAGCAATTTAGTCATGTCCAGTATGGTATAATTATCACTCACTTTTCAACTTTTAAAATGACAAATTCTTATATTTATTCTCTTTCTGGAAAAATAATTCAAGGACACGTGAAATGATTTCCCTTTCATGTTTACCAGGAAAATAGGATATGCCATATTTTTTCAATGATTAATAGACATTCTATTATCCTATTATTATATTCACATATAGATGTAAAACACACACACACACACACACATTGTATCAGTGCAAAGATAAAGTGTTGTAGGATTTTTCCAGAAGAAAGAGAACTTGTAATTAAGAGTTATGGTCACTAGTACTAGCAACAGAAGCTCTTTAATGATCTATATTGTGAGAGAGAAATGGTTTCTTAAGGAGCAGGAGTTAGTTAGCAATACTGTAACAGATTCAGTATCCAAATACCAAAGAAAGGCTTGGCAGCAGCATGTGCTGGAGGTGAGTTACCAGCTAAACACACAAGAGAAGACCTATGGTCCACAGAGTTAGAAGACTGATAAAGTGCAATAAAGTTGTAGCTATGCATAAGTGACGCAGAGCGATTTCATGACACATCTCTTACGAATGTTAACAAGAATCATTTAATTAAATGTCTACAAACAATGGAGGGATTGAAGCTAATCAAGGAAGGGAAGTATACAGTTCTCAATAAACTTGATCAATTTTATAGTTTAAACAATCACCAAATTCTTAAAGCCCATGAGACTTATGAATATTTATTCCAATAATTTATGATCTGAGTATGTGGGATTTTTAAAAAATACATCGATTCCATTAATTTAAAGAAAAGTAATACTTTACCATTTGTAGGAAACAATGAAATATTTTATCATTTAAGATCAAAAAACAGGAAATCTTATTTTTCAAATAAAAACATTTCCATTAAGGAAAATAAAATAGTCATTTAAATACCAACTTGGTTTAGCAGAAAGGACATAAATTAAGACTATAATACAAAATAATTAATTCTAAATTATATTACAACATTTTATGAAAGATGGAACATTCATATGACATCTCTATCTCCGTATTCACATCTTAGTCAATATATAAATTTAACTAGTATATTTTAACAATTTTAAATATACTTAACACATAAATTATAAATTTAGGGCACATAAACATGAACTATTCCATAACCTATAAAAATAAGTTTTATTGCTTCTCTCAAATTCTGTAACTTATTTTTATTGTTTTAGGTAGAGACTTTTATTATTATTAAATCTATAGGTCACATAGTAAGAAGATACTGTGTGCCAGGCTTTGAGATAAACACTTCACATGTAATCTTATTGTCTGCATTTTACATATCAGGAAACAAATGACATTTAAATGTATTACAAATTTTCCTCAACAATAACAAAAAGTCACCTAGATACTAAATGATGGAGCTTGATCTTGAAATTGGATCTTTAACTTCAAAGCTCCTTTCTCCTAAGTACTTCTGTGTATGCCACATCTAAGATACATTATCTTCTCTTTTATTTCAAATTTTTAATCTGTATATAATTTGAAATTGCTCAACATCCTATTTCTCATGGTAAGTGCCACCTAATACAATGTGTCCACATCAAGATAAAAGAAAGTACACAGAGAGATTCTTACCATACCAAAGATGTTACTTAGTTTCAGTTGTTCAAGCAGCATGTCTTGTTTTTCACATAGATAAATTTCTAGACAATTACAACACAACAGTAAAACATTCATCATGCATATAAAGTTTTTAATATCAAGGCATAACATAAGGAAAGGAATTAAAGTATTAATACATGTTTACTATCCATTAACCTGCCAAGTTTTTATAAAGTAATAAATTAGGGAAAAGTGAAAAACAAAAAATTACCCTGTAAATAATTTTCCACCACGCATGCTGTTTATTATTAAGATTGGGGGAAAAAACTTAAAAATTTGCACACTGTGTTTCAGGATTCAAAATATAATGAAGTAATTTCAATTTCCTAAAAGTAAAACTATGATTTGGAGGGTCTATGTTTTAATAAATACAGCAAATTCAGAAAAAAACACATAAATCATTGAGTATATAGCTTAAGTAAACAGACCCATGTAATCAGCACCCAGATCTAAAAATAAGACAGAACTACAACCTAGAAGCTGCTTTTGTGCCCTCCCCAAAGGTAACCATTATTCTATCACCATTAATTATTTTTCTAATTTGGAAATACAGACTATTTTCTCTTTTTATCTAGTGTCTTCAGCTGACATTAGGTTTGTTAAGATTCATCATGTTGTTGCAAGTAGTAGTAATTAATTCATTTCCCTGCTTATAATATTCCTTTGTATGAATATATCACTATCTATCTATTTAACAGTTGCACATGAGGGTCGTTTCCTGCTTGGGAATATTATTATTACAAATAAATCTGTGGTGAACACTCTTGCACATATTTTTTTGTTGAATACAGGAATATATAGCTATTGGGTATACACCAGGAGTGGAATTCCTTGGTCATGGATTTATAAATATTTAGATATAGCAGATAGTGCCAAGAGATTTCCAAAGTGATGGTATAAATTTAACTCTCATCAGGAGTGTACGAGTTTCACTTGCTTCACATCTTTTCCAAACTTGGTGTTACGAGTCTTTTAAATTTTAGCTCTTCTGGTGGGTGTGTAGTAACACCTTATCACAGTTTTAATCTGCATTTCTCTGAAGCCTACTGTGATGAAACACCTTTTCATATGCTTTGGATATTTGAATATCTGCTGTTGTGAAATTTTGTTCAAGTCTTTTACCCATTTTTTTTTCTATTAGGCTATCTTTGATCTTACTGATTTGTCAGAATTGTTAATATTTTTCAAGAATTCTCCTCCCAGTCTGTGTCTTGTCTTATTGGTAACTCTGGTGACAGACGTTCTTGATCGTAGTACAATTTATCAATCTTTTCCTTCATTGCTGGTGCTTTTTCTCCTGAAAAGATCCTCCTACATTGTTTTCTAGAAATTTGATTATTTTACGTCTTATCTGAGACCTACAATCTGGTTGGTATTGCTTTTTTTGGTGTATGGTAAAGAGAGGGAATTTAGCTTCATTTCCCCCCTCATTTAGCTATTCAACTGACCTCACATCATTTACAAAAACTGCACTACACTGCCACCTTCATCATAAATCAAGTTACAATCTGTGGATGTCTTTATGAATTCTTTTCTATTCTGGCCTACTTTTCTAAGCCTGTGCTAATACCAAAGTATCTTAACCACTGAATCATCAAAATAAGTTGTGATATCTGGCAGCCAACGGCCCCAATTTTGTTCTTTCCTTCAATATCATATTTGCTAATATTGATCCTCTTCATTTTCTATAATGTTTAGAATAGACTTAAATTTCCATGCACACAAAAAGAAAACCTGGTGGGATTTTGATTGAGATTGCATTGATCTACAGATGAATTTGGAGAGAACAGCCATCTTTCTAATATTCACCCTTCCGACCTCGTATATCCTACTTTTTTTAGGTCATCTTTCATTTCCTTCAAAATGTTTCTCAATTTTCTACGGGAAGGTTTGCATGTCTTTCATTAGAATTATTTCTAGATGTATGATGTGTTATTACACATCATTTAGAAATTTTTATTTTGTATTCACTTTTTGCTAATATATAAAAATGTAAATGAAAATTTATAGTGAGTTGTTACTTTGCTAAGTTCACTTTTTAGTTCTAACAGTGCCCACCTTCACCCCTTTAATGAACATTTACTAAAATAATTCAAGATTTCACCCGTTTACCACTTCCCAGGAAAAGCTAGAACCTTAGAACTCATTTAAAAATCTTGTACCTTCTATCTTTTGTATGATTATTGTCATGCATTTAAATTGCACATATTTTTTAAGCCTCACAAGACATTAATGTGATTGTTTGGTTTAGTCGGTATTAATTTACATGTGGCAACACACTGACCCTGTCTTCTTCTCTTCCTGCATTTACTTTTTTCCATGTGTATCCCTTTTTCCTGAAGAACTCTACCTCCTATCTCCAAATTAGCTCAATTTTACTTGTCTGGAAATACTTTTGTTTTACCTTCACTTTAAAAGGACGTTTCACTGGTAGTGAACTCTGAGTTAGTGACTATTTGTGTTCCCCATGTTAAAACTCTCATGCTTTTGTCTTCTAGTTATAATTTTCTGTTGCACAGTCAGATAATAGCAGTTTTATTGCTGCTATTTTGGTGTTTCCCCTCCTAGCTACTTTTAGGATTCTTTTTCTTATCCTGATGTTCAGTCATTTTACTATGATACACCAAGCTGTGGTTTTCTATGTATAAACCTCCTCAGGATTTGTAGTGCTTCTTGAAACTGTGAATTAATGTATTTCATTAATTTTGAAAAATTATACACTATTAAATCTTCTAACACTGCCTCCATCTTAGTCTGGAAATCCAATCACATATTAGACTTTACTACCACATCCAGTACCTCTTACGACTTTTTTATTTTCTATGTTTTTTTTTTCTCTGTATGTGTTAGTCTGCACATTTCTGACTGGTCTACTTTCTAGCTCACAAATCCTTTCTTAAATTATGTCCCAGCTGCTGTTAAACTCACCTACTGAGTTCTTGTTTTACTTACTGTGTTTTTCTGTATTAGAATTGCCATTGGATTTTTTTTACTGTAGATTTCACAACTATCTTAAGGTCTGTAACTTAAAATCCCAATATCTGAACCACCTATGGGTCTATTTCTACTGTCCTGATTTTTTATATAGTTTTTTTAATCATATGTCAGATATTACATATTAAATTTGTATATAAGCTAGATGATGCTTTTTCCTCTAAAGAGAATATCAAAGGCTGGCAGCTATATGATGAGTAGATCAATTCAATTCAGTATGGAGCCGAGTAGACAGAAGACTGGGTCCCAGATTTAGTAAGACTCAGACTACTTCTGGTTCACCTCTACTCCAAATGTGTAAAATACCCAAGGGCCACACATGAGAGCCTAGAGTGATTACCAGGGCCGCTACTCCTGAATGAATATTGAAACATGATTTTTTTTTTAACCTTCCCAGCACAAGAATTAAACCCCACAAGACACTGATAGTATTGATTTGTATAATCAGTATTTAGTCACACATTAATGTAATGTTAAACTTTTTAGCTGCTTTCTGCTAAGCTTTTTAGCTGGTTTCCAACACAGTGAAGAATAAAATGCCTTGAGGGGAACACCTTTGCTGAAGGTAAGCCTTATTTCTCTCTTTCCACTTTTCCTTCAAGATCTTGTACACTCAAGTTCTGACTATCTTAGCAGGCCCAAACTGTAACTTTTGCCTCTTCAGACTCCTGAAATTATGCAAAGCTTTCAGGCCTTCCTGTCTCAATCCCTGCCCAGCTTAATATTTAGTATTTGCCCAAAGAGAAAAGTAGTAGACAGAATGGTAGGACCACCTCAATGCACTTCTCTGGTCTCTGGGACTTCAGCCTTCTCAGGTCCAAGGTACTTCACAAGTTTCAAACAGATTTCCCTTTGTGATTTAATCATGTTTATTTGCATCCTTTTTAATTAAATCCTTTTAAAGCTTTCCTAGTTTCATTCTTGTTGTTTACTTCAGCTACAGTGCTAGTCTACTGCAACTTGGAGATGGAAGTATTCAAATTTTCCTTTAATTTTTTTCAAACAAGTCCTGATTCAAACAATAAAAAATTCAGAATAAATTGAAACTACTTTGTTTTTGGCCTAGATGTGTCCCTCCCCACCAGGACACCCTCCCAAAAAACATGTGATGTATAAGCTTCTTGGTGCCTAGTTATTTCTTGATTTAGTGGCCAAACTGCCATTTAACAAGGAATTAAAATAAATCCACATTATATACTTTTATTGAAACACTGGCATTTAGATGGGTTAATTATAGTTCAACAGGCAAAGAATTTATTCCTAGACAGTGGAAGAGGAAAGAAACTAAGTTTTATTGAGAATCTACTGTCATAGACACTGGGTTAGGTACTGTGTACTTGCATTCTCTCCTATGACTATTAGTCTCGTTAGTTTGTAAAGATTTTTTTTCTGTTTTTGTATTTCTTTTTCTGCATTTCTATTTTCTTTTTCATTTATATATACATTTACAAATAAGAGAATTAAAGATTCACTGGACTTCAAACTGAGGTATCTGCCTAAATGCTCCCAGAAGCAAGCCAAGTAATTTTTCAAATGAAAAATACAAAGTATCAAATTAGGACAAACAGATGTGGCATTAATTGGGGAAATCATGAGTAAGAGAAAAGAATCATTCCATATTACAATATTAAATGTGACTTGATCTTAAACTAGATGAGGCCACAAAGTCCTTTCTGCCTTCAGTTTGAGAAAAAAAAAAACTCACCATAAATTTAATTAAGCAAATGAAGTCACAAAGTCCATTAATTCTGAATTACACTTTAGTTCAATTTTCTGTCTTTATTTTGATTTTTGTATTAATCAGGCAGAAAATTTTTTGAATTTGTCAAATAATGTGAAACAATGATACAGACTTACACAATACAATAAACCTGGCAATCTCCTACACTGTTACAGTCAACTTAATTCAAGGAAAAGTTTTAGAATTCTCATTTGGAAGTTTAAATTTTTTCTTTTAAAATTTAAACTGGGAAATAGAGGACTAAGATATATTCATCCTAAATTATTTCTCTTTTAGAACAGGAAAAGCTCCTGTAATACTATTTAAATTGTATTTCTGAATATCTGGATTTGTCCAACTCTTTAGGAATGTATAGACACTAAGTCAAAATTACCAGTACCTCCTTTTTCTAAGTGCAGAATATATTAAAATGGCTGTCACATAAACTTTAATGTTAACAAATTCAAATGGATGAGTGCTAAGCAAATAATTTAGTAATTCTCTTCCACACAGGCTCTTATCAGAATAACTAAGTTCAATTAAATACCACAAGTAAATTCATTTTGGAAAATAAATGGTCAAGAAGAGTATGGACAATTAATGAGGGAAAAAAGAAAAGAGATGAGGTACAGCCAGCCCTATAAAATATTAAAACATTCCTAAAACACAGTGATTAAATCAGTGCTTTTGGGCACAATAATAGATCGACCTGTGACAGAATATTTAGCATAAAATAACTCATCTGAGAATGCAAATTTAATGCATGACTAAAAAGGTATCACAATTAACAAGGAAGGAACTCACCAGTCATGGATAATGATGGGGCTTCTGCTTAGCCAGTAGGGAAAAAAATCAAATTCAACTCTAATCGTAAATAAACTATCGACAGAACTACTATGAATAATAATATACTCAGACAATAATAAACTCTTACATAAGTTCCATGTCCATTTACTATAAAAAAGTGATGGGTGCAATGAGGGATACAATGATTTTAACAAAACAATTCAATGTAATCCCAATCAAAATCCCAGCAGGTTATTTTGTGGATATTGAGAAACTAATTCTAAAGTTTACATGAGAAAGTAAAACACTGAAGGAGAAGAATACAGGAGCAGAACTGACACTTCACAGCATCAAGACTGAGTATAAAGAAAGCTACAGCAGTCAAGATGTGTGGTACTAGCGAAAGAACAAATGGATCAATAGAAAAGAAAAGAGAACCCATAAATAGACCTACACAAATAGAATCAATTTATCTTTGACAAAGGTGCAAAAAGGTAATTCAATGGAAAAAGTAAAGTTTTTTCACTAAATGGTGCTGGAACAACTGAACATCTGCAAGCAATAAAAATTTTTTTAAAAAAGTAGATACAGATCTTAAATCTTTCACAAAAATAAGCTCAAAATACATCACAGATTAAATATAACACACACACAGTATCACACACAAAACTCTGAAACTCCTAGAAGATAACACAGAAGAAAATCTGGGTGACCTTGGCTTTGGCAAATACATTTTAGATACAATGCCAAAAGTGTGATCCGGGAAAGGAAAATTGTTGAGTTAGACTTCATTAAACTTAAATCTTCTGCTCTGTGAAAGACACTGTTAGCTGAATGAAGAGTGCCCACAACTGGGAGAAAATCTCTGCAAAACATATATATGATAAAGGACTGGTAGTAAGACTATACAAAGAACTCTGAAAAATTAACAATATGTAAATAAACAACTCAACTAAAAATTTGGCAAATGATCTCAATGTCTATTGAGACATTACAAAAAAAAATCACATGGCAAATAAGCATATGAAAAGATGGTCAACATCGTATGTCACCAGGAGTTTGCAAATTAAAATAACAATCAGATACCACTACACAACTATTAAAATGGCTAAAATCCAAAAACTGACACCACCACATGCTGATGAGGATGTGGAGCTACAAGAATGGAACATGGTACAGTCACTTTGGAAGTCAGTTTAGCAGGTGATTACCAAAATAAACATACTCTTAACATATGATCCAGCAATCTCTCTCCTTGGTATTTACCCTGAAGAGCTGGAAGCTTATTTCTACATGAAAACCTGCACATGAGTTTACAGCAGCTTTATTCATAATTGCCAAATCTTGGAAGCAACAAAGATGTTCTTCAATAGGTAAATAGATAGGCAAACTACTGTACATATAAGCATAGAATATTACTCAGTAATAAAAAGAAATGAGCTATCAAGCTAGGAAGCGACATAAAGAAACCTTAAATGTATATTGCTATATGAAAGAAATCAGTATGAAAAGGCTACAAACTGTATGATTCTAAGTATATGACATTATGGAAAAGGCAAAACTACGGGGACAGTAAAAAGATCATTGGTTAGAGGGGGGGAGGCATGAATAGGTGAAGCACAGGGGACTTTCAGGGCAGTGGAATTATTCTGTATGATATCCGTAATGGTGGATATGTGACATTACATATTTGTGAAAACTTTTAGAATGTACAGCACAAAGAGTGAACCCTAATGTAGACTATGAACTGAGTAATAATGACTTGTCAATACTGGTTCATCATCTATAGCGAATGCACCACACTAATGCAAGATACTATATCGGGGGTGTGGAGGAAGGGAGAGGCTATGAGACTTTTCCAAACAATTTTCTGTAAACTAAAACTGCTTTAAAAAATTAAGTGAAATAAAAACATTTTCAGATATTAAAAATACATATCCTAGTGTAAAGAAATTATATATGACATACCAAATAATTATTATAAAATGAGAGAAATATAGGAAAACTTAAAACACCTAGTGACATAGATGCAGGATTAGAAATATTACTTCTGGCTGGAAGGATTAGAAAAAGCTTCCAGGAAACACCTTCTTGATAAGCACGGAAGGATGGGGTAAACTTCTGAAAGGCCCAGAATTCTAAGCTGGGGAACTAGGGTGGTAAGAATGTGAGTTTATGTAACTGGGGAAAATAGCGCATATTCAGGGAGTAAGTCCAATTTGGATACAGAATGGACAGTTTGAAAACCTAAGTAAAGACAGGCACAAAGGAAAACTAAAGACTTAATTCCTTCATTAAAAACTGAGGTCACTTGGCAACAATCAAATTAGGAATAGTCTGCTCAGGGTACAGTTGTTCAACAGTTGCAGGGCAAGCTAAAGACCTAGAAAGAAGCCATCATCAAAGCAGTCCTGGACAGAACATCAGGAGTGCGATCTAATCACTGGCTGCATCCACCCTGTGCACAGATTTCTTTCTAAGCAATTCCTGAACAGTCTTCAGATGAACCAAAAACTCCTTACAGTGTCACTGCCTTCAAGTCTACTGAATTTAAATATGTATGAAACATTCACCTCCAACCCATTCTGGAGGTAGAGAAATTATACCTCATGAATAAACACACGATATAATTCATTTTCCTACTCATAACAGAATTGTTATACACACTAATACTTCTGTAAACCTCTACTAGAAACAAAACAAAACAAAAGCTCCAGGCCTTGGGTGTGTAAATACAATCTCAGTTTTTAATCTTTTCCCCTGGAATCTTGTTTTCACTCCTTCACCCCCCAAGATACTGTTGTTTACGTTTACAACACACAGATTCCACTTACATCCTGTCCTGCAGGCTCTCCCTCCCCATTTACATTTATTCATTATACATCTGTAAGGTGAACAAATGCAAGTAACTCTAGCTTCTGAGCATTACATTTTGCTAGATTAATGTTGCTTCTTCTATTGTCTCTGCTGTCATTTACCTGTCATCCCTCTCTTTCTCTTCGAGCTGCCTAATCTCATTGGGACACTTTTCTCTCATGTCAGATAATGCAGTGATTTCAATAGGTTCTTTTTATCTCATATGAGGTTCACTTTCTCCAGAACTATGGAAATCTGTGCCCGACAACACACAGCCCATTCTGTGTGCCCTTGGTGTGCAGCTCTCTGGACCCTGTCATTAGTCTAAGGACAATTCTAAGGTTTCCTGTTCCAGTAAAGAACTCTAAACCAGCTCCAAGTGGTCTTAGAGCTCATGGCCTCATCATTATCTCAAAGTCACATGAAGATAATCATACCACCAGTCCTGGCCTCACGCTCACTGTCAGAATGTTCCATCTGGTCTCAAAGGTATATGGATTCCCACTGGTCTCTCTCTTTCTCTCACAGCTCTGAGATTAGCTGCATAAAAGTATAGACCCTGAAAGTGTGTGTCTACAAGTCAAAAGAGTTGCCTGGATTCCTTTTAAGTCTCCAAATCTGAAACTATATGATTTTGTATGAGTGGAAATGATCTAATTTTTTCTGGGGAACAGTTCTGTAACTTTTATCTGATTCACAAAGGTACCATGACTGGGGATGGCCACATAATTTCTCACCCAGCCTGGGACACTATGGACAGTGAAAGGGGGGTAACAGGAATTAACCGTGACATGTGTTACTTTGAACTGTGCCAGGCAAACAAGGATGCATGGTTACCTAACCCCCTTCTAAATACATTCCTTTTCTGTCACAATAGAGCAGGGCAAGGTGAAAAATAGCTGCGCCTAACAGTCAAAGTTCTGCCTAGGGTCAGAACTCTTACCATAGCAGTAGACACAGAATTTGAGGTACTTTTCTGCCCCTTAATTTTGGTTTATAAATTCTGTTTTGCAATCCTTCAGGTTAGCAAATATTTACTGAATATCTGGTTCATAACATGCGTTGCCCTAGTGTTAGTGGTAATGCAAGTGAACACAACAGATCAAAAGCTCTGTACTCGTGGGATTTACGTTCTAATGAGGACAGTCTATTTAAATACAAAAACAGAAATACATAGTATGTCAGAAGGAAAGAAATTTTCGAGAAAACTCAAGAAAGTTAACAAAGAGCACTAGTTGAGGGGGTGGGGGGAGTAATGGAGAGAGTGATAAAAAGTAGTGAAAGAAGGATGTATTCTGTCAAATTAGAATGTTTTAAGAAAACAAAGTATACTTTAGGAGAATAAAAATTAGAAGTGGTTTGGCTCAATAGGTTATGAATAGCTTTAAATCACTGTAAATTCAGGAACAGTTTATCACATAAATTTACTATCTGATTCATTTGCTATCAAACATTTACACATGAAAAATACTTTTTATTTTAAATACAAAAAAACTGAGGAAGATGCCCAAACTGAATGACACTAATCAAATAAAATAATCTGTACATTCAAGATTCCTAATCTAAAACAGTGCGTAACTGTGGCAGTGCAATTAAATTACATGTTGATTAAATTGACCTCCTTATTGGGTTTGGTGCTGAAGTCTCTGGAAACCACATCATTCAAATACATAGAAATATGCAGTATTCAGAGCTTCAGAGTAGAAAGCAGTCTTTCTAGAGACAGAAAGACAGTAAGAAAATGTCTACAAATAGAAGGTGCACATTTCAACCACAGACAAATGGCCCCAGTCACATAAGCAGTAGATAAATAGTTGTTGCTCAGTGAGTATTTGTTAGCCTTAAGTTCTTTAGGAGATTATAACCACATTCACTTTTTAAATCACTGCACCAATTTCACAGATGGAAGACAGGTACATGGTTATGCACAGAGGCTTTAGACAGGATGCTGGCTAACCAACACATCAAGCCAGTAAATTTGTTAACTTACTAGCATCACAGCTCCATTCCCAAAGCAGTATTTATGCTTCTTTATCAGAGATGTTCTTGAACAGCAAGGTAAATAAAACTGAGCCTTTTGAAATAAAATGTTAAGCTTTTAGTAAATACCTGGGAATTTCAGTTTCAATATAAACAGCTAGTAACATCATATTGTCTACAATATAAACAGAACAATCCATAAGCTTTTCACTGCTTTTCCCTGTTGAAGACCCAGCGATTTATGACAGTATGTATGCCTTCGCACAGGGGACGCAGTGTTGGGTAAGTAATCAGCAGTCTCCTCTGTACTCTCATTGAACTGTTCACTATCAAAGCATAGTTCACCCACATTCAATAATTGATTTACCGTTTCTCTTCACTATTAGATCACTAAACTCCTCAAGAGTAAAAATGCATTTTATTATCTCTGTATCTCCAGCTCAGAATTCACAATAGCTACCCAATGCGCTCTTGTGTAATAAATACTGCATGAGACAGGTGAGTGAAGAAGAGACTTGGGTTTTCCAATCCCCAGCTATAGAGACAACTGAGCACAGACTTCAATTTCTTCTCCCACATGAGGATTTAACTGGCTAGACCTGGTTTGGCTCAAGAAACTGGAGGGTTCCAAACATAAATTTTTTTTAACTAAGGCAGAAGGATGCTAACTCCACGTCTGTTGTGTATCATAGCAAAGAAGGTAAGAAATTACCCAACATTCATTTACATATATAACCCTACTCCTTCTTCCCCCCAAACCCTAATTTTGTAGCAGTATCCTTTCCTCTATCCATCCTCATGCTCTAAGCCAGTTGTGTTGGCCACATTTCCCCTTGCCAGTAAGTAATGTGGGCATGAGTATGTGACAGTGGGGTAAGGGGCAGGCTACCAGGAGGTTTCTGGGAAAACCTCTTTACTCTCCCAAAGAAAGTCAGCTCCTTTGTGTGCCTATGGGTGATGCTGATTTGGTTAGCATCCCTGAAATTGCTGCAATCACGTTGTAATCAAGAGGGAAACTAGCCCAAGAACCAAACAAACAGAGAAGAACAGAGTCAAGAGAACTATGCACAGTATGAGCCAGAGCCCTGATCAATTAAATCTGGATTCTCTTCCTTTTGACTTCTTGTGTCCCTACTTTTCTAAGCATATATGGTTAAGTTGTAGAAGATGGTATAACAGTCTCTGTTATGATCTTGTTTATGTAAGAATATTTTTATACATGATGTTCTAGATGAATATAAACCAATCTTAGCTGTCGTTATCTTCAGGGGGAAAAAGGATTATAAAGAAGGTACTTTCATTTTATATAGTGCTGTATTACTGTTATGAAAATAGGAGATTGAAATGGTTCCAGAATTTAAGTTTAAATTGAAATTTAAGTATATTTTTATACTACATGCATGGTAGGCACTAATTACATTTCCCAGTTTTATTAAGATATAATTGACATATGTCATATATTACGGTATAAGCTTAAATTCTATGGCGTAATGACTTAATTTGTGAAGTGATTACGTAGTAACTTTGTTAGCATCCATCATCTCATGTAGATAAAATAGATAGCAAAAAAATTTTTTTTAATGTTTCCCTTGCAATGAGAACTCTTAGATGTCCTCTCTTAGCAACTTCCCTATACCACCCGGCAGTGGTGACTATAGCCATCATGCTGTACATTATAGCCCTTGTACTTATTTATCTTATAACTGGAAATTTGTACCTTCTGACCACTTTCCTCCAATTCCCCCTGTCTACCTCTGGTAACCACAAATCTGATTTCTTTTTCTATGAGTTCGTTTTGCTGTTGTTTCAGAATCCACATATAAGTGACATTATATAGTATCTGTCTTTCTCTGACTTATTTCACTAAACAGAATACCCTCAAGTTCCATCCAAAATGTCACAAATGGCAGAATTTCCTCATGTTTTACAACTGAAAGATATTCCACTGTGCATGTATACCACAATTTCTTTATCCATTCATCCATCAATACACACTTAGGATGCTTCTGCGTCTTGGCTATCGTAATCCTGCAATGAACATGGGGGTGCAGATATCTCTTCCAGTTAGTGTTTTCATTTCCTTTGGATATACTCCAAGAAGTGAAACTGCTGGATCATATATGGTAGATCTATTTTTAGTTTTTGAGGATCCCCCATACTGTTTCTCATAGTTTTACAATCCCACCAACAGTGCACAAGGATTCCCCTTTCTTCATAACCTCACTAGTTTTTGTTACCTCTTATCTTTTTGATGATGGCCATCCTAACAGCTGTGAGGTGACACCTCATTGTGGTTCTGAACTGCATTTCCCTAATGACGTGATGTTGATTGAGCATCTTTTCATGTACCTGTTGGCCTTTTGCATATCTTCTTTAGAAAAACATCTATTCAGGTCTTTTGTCCATTTTTAATTGAATTATTCAGCTATTGAATTGCATGGGTTTTTTGTATATTTTGGATATTAATCCCTTATCACATAATATGGTTTGCAAATATTTTTCCCATTCCATAGGTTGTCTTTTCACTTTGTTGTTTATTTTGCTGTGCAGAACCTTTTTAGTTTGTTGTAGTTCCATTTATTTATTTTTTTGTTTTATCGGTTGTGCTCTTTACGTGTTATTAATGACTTTTAACAGTATTAATGTATAAAATGTACTGATGCCCTACCATAGTCCAGGCAGGCATCTTGATGACACAAAAATAAAAACTGTGAGTGCAGTATTGTCTTTCTTTATCAAAATTAGCCCT